>NW_024870803.1:1747500-2222500 GCF_019054845.1 Dipodomys spectabilis
GGCCCTTGGGTGGCTTTCGTTCCAGGTCTCCCGGAAGAGGCCTTCAGAGCCATGCTCAGCACAGACCTGCCGAGATGCTGTTCGCGTCTTCTGCACATGGGGTTCCTCCTCCCGGACAGGGACCTGGACCTGGAGAGCAGCCACATGCGCCAGAGCCGGAACTGAGCTGCCCAACGCCGCCGAGAGAGGAGCACACTGCCCCTACTCCCAGCCTCCGCACGGCAGCTCCTTGCTCCTGGCCCAAGATCAGCCGGCAGGAGATGGCCACGCGCAACCCCAGGGTCCCTGGCTGCTCTTCAGAGGAGAGAGGTTGAAGCGAGTGGGATGCATCATCAGAATCTAAGTTGAGCCCCAAGAATACAGATGTCAAACTCCAGCAGGAAAGCAGCTGGTGCCCATAGGAGCAAGCTGGAGCGGCTCCCCAGGGACCAAAGCAGGCCTCCTGAGGCCCCCGCCCCCACGCTGGCCCCCCACATTGGCACCATGAGGAGCGCATCCCAGCAGGGCCACAAATCCCACAGGACTATATTTACAGTCCACGTGAACTCCCTCCGGGAGCACACTGTCCCTCGGTGACTTTACGTTAATCCTTAGCTCCTGGCTGGTCACAAGGTGCCACAGGCACTATAATTAGATTTTGGAGAAGGAAACGATGTCATTAAGGTGGTTTATCAGGTGCCCAACCTCATCCTGCAGGAAGGAGCGAAGGGCACACCCTGCCAGGTTGCTCCTGCCCTCCGTCCAGGGCAGCGGGGCCGGGCACTGAGCCTGCAGGCCACTACAGGAAGACCAAGGAAGTCCGTTCCCCACAGCTCGGGCAGTGCAGAGAGGCTGCGCTCAGGGGCTGGTTGGGGAAGGGGGTGTCTGTGGCAGGATGACTGGGCCCTGGTATTTGGTTACAAGTAGAGTTATGGGCACTCCAAAGCCAGGGCTTCAAATCAACACCCCAAGTGCTGTAGGGTTCACAAAGCTGATTAGGCCAAGGGGAAAAAGACCCTTATCTTTTCTAGAAAACTCCACCCAAAAACTGGCTTTTCATGCCCAGAGGCTAATTTTTAACATCCATGCACAAGAGGACAAGAACTTGAGTAAAGCAACCAAAAGTCTATTCCAGAATGCACCCAGCAAGCCCCAAGTCCTGAGCTCTGCACCCTCCACTCAGCATGGGAGGCTCTGAGGTCAAACCCCAGGCCCTCCTTGCCCCAACTGTCAAGTTACTTCCGCTTCTGTCATCCGCAGCCGGAGGCCTGGCCGCAGTGGGCCTGCGCCCCCCGTGCTCTCCTGGACCCTGGGCTTGGCTGTCATGGATGGGAACAGCAGCATGCTTCAGGAGTGCTCCCCACTGTTGGGGAGACAGGTTTACCACATGAGCAAAGCTAGGGCACCCAGGACATCCAAGGGGGGCTGTGGAAACTGGTACCCAGCTGGTTTTGAGGAGGAGGAACGTGGGGAGCAGGCAGTGGGGTGGAAGCTGGCCAGGAGAGGAGGCTGCAGCCTTGAGAATAGAGGCTGCATGGACAGTGGGAAGGCAAGGCAGGCTGGGGGTGTGGCTGGTCACAAAGGAGCCTGTGGCAGCGGAGAGACGCGGACTTACCGAGAGAAACTGCCATGTAACAGAGAAAGCCCTGTGGATCACTCTAGAGTGAGAGGTGAATCCTGCAGTGCTCAATAAAGAGAATCGAGTTCACTAGTGACCCAGAGCCCTGCCATGACAGTACATTTCCTTCACTCCCCACAAAAGTCATTTGGGGGTTCATGCTTAATCCAGTGCACTGTCTTTTCAAAGTCCACCTGGTATGCAACTGGGGTATCAAGGGTTAGCAAGCCCAAGCTGAGGGTGCCCAGTCAGGCTTGGGGTTTAGATGCAGTGGATAGCTTCTGGGGAACAGGAAGGCATTGGTACTGCTGCGGACGCTGCTTGGAAGCCACACAGAGCCAGACATCCTGGGAAGTGTGGGACGGGTGGAAGTCCCTGCATTTCCTTAAACACGAGGGCAGCACACAGGAAGTCCCGGAGCCGGGCTGGCCAGACACTGGGCGCGGAGAGAACCTTCTGTTCTTCCTGCTAGATGTCTCCTGTAAGGTCCCCGAAGCTTTCTGGTTGAGGGGACCAAATACATTGTCAGAGCAGAGAATATTTCTATAATGAGAAGCCAACTGTCTACTGCTAAGTAGGCAGAACATTCGCATTTGCTTTAAACCCACATTTACAGATTGGATTGGATTTTATGGGGGATGCATGCAAGAGGTCATCTGACCAGACTGGGACTTCGGGCCTCACCTGTCCCATCTGCCCCTGAGGGAAGGGACTGCAGCTGGCTCCTCCCCTGCCCCGTGTGGCCTTGAGTTTGGCCCCAGCGCTGCCTCTGCCCGGCTGGAGGATGGTGGACAGATAGGACGTGGGTCACCGTGTGGAGACAGAAGACTCAGGACTGCAGAATTAATTTTGTTTTCTCCTGAAAGCTGTGTTTTCACTAAAGCCAAGGATCCTTGCAGAATGAACAGCGCAAACGAAAGCAGGCCGGCACGCATGGATGACCCTAATAATTCTGACCATTTGTACCACATTTTGCAAAAGCCTAAAGTAAACAGAGAGAATCCATCCGCATGGCATGTGGAAGAATGAAGCAGAAGTCCTTCCGTGGAACCCCATGCCCCCGGGGAAAGTAAGAGGCACACTCTCTGACAATCTACTAGAGAAGAATAGGTCAACGCTGGAAATCTGGGCCAAAAACCACTCCTTCCATTTAAAGTGTTTTCTTGTTGCTTCAAGGAGAAATAACAAGATCTAGGTTGATAAGACTGTGGACTACTGTGGAATCTAAACAATCAGAACTAGATGGAAATCCTGCAAAATTAGCATATTCCCAGGAGATTTCATATATGCTGGTACTAAATCCCTCATTACTCAAGCATACAAAGTGATTGTGTAGCTAAATACCATCACTTAAGAACATCTTTTAAGAAGGAAAACCACTATAAAATAATGATAAGAAGAAGAAGAGGAAGAGAAGGAGGAGGAGGAGAAGGAAGAGGAGCAGGAGCAGAGGCAGGAAGTAGTTACCCTGATTTTGTGAGAGATGCCTGGTTTCATGCAGAACTCATATACATCATATATCCAGCTCCCTGTAAACCTAAATTTCAGACAAGTCTTACTTTCAAAGAGTGCAAATTGTTAAAGAATACCCATAAACAGTAGGGAGAGGTGACATTTCTAAAATATGGATAGATTTAGGTCTAAACAAAGTTAAAGGTAAAATAGCACACACACAAAAAATGAACAAAAACTGAGATCGGGAATGAAAACATTTGCCAATCAAAAAATAAAAAGATCCCTAGTCAAACAAGTTCAGGAAAAACTCTTTATCTTTTCCAAGTGTTCTTTCAGTTGAAGGCCCTGAGAAGTTCTGCAGCAAAGAATCCTATTTAGCTACAGTTAATCCAACACTTCTCACATCGACGGTAGGACACATTTTTTTTCTTGCACACCTATGATTAACTTAAAGAATACATTGTCCAAGAAATACTCATTTGAAAAACAGTAGGTGGTTTAAGTGCATCAGTGTTAGTCCTTTTTAGCCAAAGGAAAGGAACTGCTATTGAGAAAACGCTTTCAGATACACTGACTTCTGCGGTGGGTAAAAGTCTTCCTGTCGGGTTTTTCTCAGTGTGAGCTGTATTCTGGCCTCCTGCACTCCCAGCCTTGGGGTGGGGCCTTCAGATCCTCTCGACTTCCAGTAGGGGGCTCTGTCTCCTAGCGCAGACTGTAAAGGACATCAAGATGGTTCAAGGTGAAGATGGCCCAACAAATAACAAGCCAGAAATGTCCCTGGCCTGCTTAGGACAGGACACTAAGAGAGCCTGATCATGGCTCAAGAATGTTTCCACCAGGAAATTCTGCGCTCAGATTTTATTATTAGGTTTTGATCCTATGTGCAATTTTGGATACAGCTAAGAGACTCCAAAGGGGAAGACTCTATTGGAAACCAGAAAGTGTTTTAGTACAATAATTAGCAAATTACATATGAGTCCACAACTCACATATGCGAATTTTCTATTAAAAATAATGCTGAACACTGGAAACGTGATAGAGAATTGAAAATAGATGGTAATACTTGAGTTTTTAGGGACAGAGGCAGACAATGCTCTTCAGAAACAGTACCCCTGCTCGGAGAATCCCACATTTACACTTGGATTATGTTCTCTTTCCCTTAAACTCTTTTTCCCTAACCCGCATCATAGACCGTCTTCAATAGGAGCCACACAGAAAAACCAAAGTGCTTTGAAATACTACAGCTTGAGCTGAAAGAAAATAAAGCACTTAGTTCAAAGTGTACACAGCACCGTTTAAAGGCAGAATGGTTGGAAAGGTGACAAAGTACGCAGGCGAGATCAAAGCAGGCCATAGACTGACACCCCTCCCCCACCCACCCCCAACTTAGTGCTGGGCTCGGATGGCCGCTGGAAGAGGCCTGTGTTCCCAGTGGAGAATGTGCAGAATGACAGCTGCAAGCAGCTAATGAAACGTGGCATTTGCAAGAGTGTGGAACAATTCATTCCCTCCTGGGCCTCAGGGGGAGTGCAGATGTGATACTCACGTAGGCATACACACCAACGCCACAGGAGGGTCCCTTCTTGTATTGAAAGACCCTAACTGTCTCTACAAACAAGACAAAACACTGCTCTGCTCTGGGCTGTGGAATCATGCGTTGATGATTCTGAGAAATGTGATTCCTTTTGCTCCACTAAAAATTTAATGTTAGGGAAGGTGTTTCTCTCACATTATACTGTTTCTGAATTGCCTCTCCCTCCAGAGCAGTGACTGTGGGAATGTGTGTCAGGTGTGCCCCATGAGCTGGGCTGAGAACCCTGGGTAATGGGTGTAAACAGAACCAGGAGGGCAGCCCTGTCTTCTCACCAGAATGTGATTTTTCACAGAAAGCAGCACAGGAATGCCCAGCCCTCCAGGCATAGCTCAGCCTAGCAAGCTGTGCGGACCACATGGGAGCTATTTCTAGTAGCTACTTGTGAGGCTTTGGATGGGATCACATAACCCCCACTAAAGAATCAGAGGGCCACAGACCTCACTGGAAGAGCATGCAGGCTTGCCGCTGGCTACCCCAGCTGGCCAAACCCGCTCGGAGACCAAGTGGGACTCAGATCAGCACAAATTTTTCAAATAGAAAGTGCCAAATGTCAGCCAGAACGAGAGCTGCCTATCAAAGGACTTTCAGAGACTAAACCCCAAGGTGCTGGATTTCTCGGCCTCAGATTCCATCATGGTGCAGTGGAAGCTGTGGGTACAAGGCCCCGATGCAGAGTTAGGAAGAAGCTCTCCTAGATGACTCCTGGGGCAGGTCCTCACACAGCCCTGGGCTGGGCCACTGAAGGCAGACCCATGTCTCCATGCTGGTTCCAGACTCCAGGTCCAAGGGACTTTGCTCAAATGCAGAGATGATTCGGTTTAGGAAGACCCACAGTGGAGTAGTTTCTACTTATAAGTAAGGATTTGTTTAAACAGGTGGCTAAAGACATCTCGGTGTTGGTTCATCCCCGTAGACAGCAAGTGCAACAATAATTGCATTTCAAAGGAAGTTCAAGTTGTGCTAAAAACAACTTTTCGGTGGCAAACCACCTGCTCTTGCTCAATCATTTCTACAAAAACTTCTGGAGAGCAGTGTGCAGAAGCAGGAAGACTGGCCCGTCACGTACAGCTATACAATAAATTCAAGTGACTGTAACAAATAACATGTGTTAGAAAAGGAAAGAATGATATCAACTTAGGTAAAGAATTTTCCAGTACCCTGGAAAGAAAAATCTTTAGAATAATTAAAGGTAAGCACTCAGTGTAGACACCAACAATGGAGAGTCCACTGCCTGGGGGACAGGAAACCCAGCGGGAGCCGACCAGGACGGCCTGCTCCCTGCAAGTCTCCCTACCCCGATCTCAGCCCAGAGAGGCTTCCCTTAGAACGCTTCTCCCCCACCCCCACCCCGAGTGCTCTCTGACCATGGTTAGCTCCGAATCAGAAGCTCTACACCCTGAAGGCCTGGGAGGCACACAGCTGGAGAAATGGATGGGGATGGGAGAAGAGGGCGGAACAGTGAGAGCACCGGTCCCCAGCCTCCTCCCTCCTCAGCCTCCCCCCACCGGCCTTCCCCTGGGCACTGGTCCTTTCAGTCGCCACATAAAATGTGTTGGTCTAAGCAGTTTCCTCACGCTTCCAGAGCGTTCTGAAATCTTTTACAGCAATGCAAAAAATGAAATTACTCCTCATGCCCCACAGCATCAATCTCTTCTGTGGCCATATGAACTTCAAAGAATTTAAATTTCCTCTGGTCTGGTGCGATGAAATGCGCGGCCTACTGCATGTTGCATGTGAGGGAGGGCCAGGAAGATACAGCTTTGAGCGCCATATTTATAATGGGTGTCAGGCCCAGTTCCCAACCGTCGGTTTGGGCCAGTACAATCTTGATATATCTGCATTTTCTTTTTTATCTTTTAATCAAGTATTCCCAATCCAGGAAAATTAAGCCACTTCCAAATGATGAACACCTTAGACAAGCAATTCTGGTAATTTTTCACATTCTCTATTCATCCTTTTACTACTTATCTTGTTTCTGGATTTATTTCTTTATGTCAAACAGAGGGGTGAATGAGAATAATTCAGTTATTTTTATGTTCTTCTGCAGTTGTCTTGTATGCTTAACACATTGTGTGCTTCAGGGAGAAAAACCTCTATGTTTGCAAATATTTGGAGCATGCTAAAGTGGTACATTCTTCATCTTTTTAATTGCACTGCATGATAAAGATATAGACAGATTCTCTGCATTTTGACAATGACTTTAGAAAAAGATATAAATGTGATAGCAACTCAAAAGATTTTTAACAAACCATGTACTATACTGAATGCCTCCAAGAAAATGGGAAAGTAAACATAAAAGGGGGTAAAATAGACTCTAAAAACTTAAACTATGCCACAATTTAAGGACAAGTATGTTAATGAAGCTAATAAAGATGTCAAGGATATTTTCAAAGGAACTCAAAGAAACAAAGCCCAAGAGTTAAAATATTTAGACGTGGATGCAAAAAGCAAAGGAGACATCAAAATTAGACAACTGGAAGCTCACATCTATAATCCTTGGTACTCAGGGGCTGGATCTGAGTATCCCAGTTCAAAAAGCCAGAAATAGTGGAATAGCTCAAGTAGTAGAGTGCCAGCCTTGAGCAGAGAAGCCAAGTGAGAGCATGAGGCTCTGAGTTCAATCCCCACACTGGCACCACACATGCACACACAAAATCAGTAGTCATGGGGTGAAAGCCTATTTGGGAGAGCTCTTTGTTGTGTGTATTATTTATTTTAACCATAATTTGAAACAACAGTGAAAATACAAATGTCATTCCAGGCAAGCAACTATCACAAATCAAATGTGATCTAAAAGATTATATGGATTTAGCTAAAGAATTTTCCAATTGCCTAAAAAAGAATTGAAGAAAAATATGAAACGCAAACACTGAATGACTGGGGACGATTGTGTGGCCTCATCTCAGGATGGCAAGGGCAGGCACAGCGTCACGGACAAGGAAGACCAAGGGAGCTCCCAGGGGAATGGCTTCTTCCTCTCAGTATGGAAATCAGGAAAGGCAAATCCAGCGCCAGGGCTGGGCCCGTGTCTTTGCTCCCCATCTTTTCCAGGACATAAAGCCAATAGAACATCTTTACAGACTCATGTAAGGGATGGACAAACATCAGCAAGAGGAAGATCTCTGGCTGTGTGTTATAAAGGAAGGTGAAATTTGTCAGTAGCTACTTCTTTTCTGTGAAACATTCTTGAAAGCCCTCTAGCTGGATGCAAATGCATGTTGTTAAATGCAGTTCCAGAAGGTGGATGATGATGATAATAATGATGATAATGATAATAATACTGTATTGTCAACTCAGTGGCCAGTGACATTTTGTTGTTGTATTTAACACTACAAATCAATCATAAAAGGAAGAAAAGTCCAGTTGCTACAGAGTGGAACGAAGGGTGACTTCATAACTGGCTGGTCATTCTTAGCTATCAGGTGATCCCAGGGGAGGTCCCGACAGTGGCCGTGTGTGCTGGGCAGCCGTGGTCAGCCTTCGCCTGAGATCACCTGGCCCAGTGGAAACCCGGATGGGGGGAATCCCTGGATGAGTGGCCAGGCTGCAGGAGGTACCTCTGCCACAGCCAAACACCGTGTCCTCTGGGGTGATGTGAACTCACCTGACCTTGAACTACATCCCAAGGTCGACTCCCCATCTGAGGCTGGGACCACAGAGACTGTGGAGCAGACTGCCGTGATGAGCGCTGTACTGGGACTTGGCTCTCATAAAGTCGGTTTGGTCCCATAAGCAATTTCTGACATTGTCCTGGTGACACGGGCCAGTGGCTTCCCTGCCAGCCTCTCTCCCACCCCTTCGCCCAGCCCTCATTCCGCCACCACAGCCACACTGCAGACAATTCCGACCATGCCGCTTTCCTGTTCAAAGACCCCAGAGCTCTGGCATGCAATCAATCCAGCAGGTCAATGAAGCCGGAAAGGTGTTATGTCATAATATTCAATGTGCATATATGAAAATGGAGCAAGGTTCATTGAGGGGATGGGTGGGGTAGGGAGAGCGGTCAAGGGGCCATGTACTCATACACTGAAATGCTGGATTGCAATCCTTTCATACAATGACTTAAGGGTAACAGGAATACACTGATCAAGCAATTAAAAAAAACAGATGGAAACATGTTTTACTGGCGAGTCCACCTAACCGACTAGCTCTGCTACACAGAGGCTCAACGCCCTGGCTGCCTGTGCCCATCGCTCTGCATCTTAGAACTCTACTCTGTGCCAGGTGCCCCGATCCCAGCTCGTGTGTCTCCTCTGCCTCCCCCTACCACGGTTCCCAGTCTCCCCTCAGCTATTTAATGTCATCTCCCTTCCTCCTCCTCTGTCTTGGGTACAATTAATTCTCACCCTTCTGTTCCTCCGTAGCATTGACTTATACAGCAAAGCGGCGCTGCGCTCAGCGCACGCCTGTTATACTAACACTTACAATCCATCGGATTGTGTTCAGCCTTCACCTGATGGTTTCCAGGTGGACTGTGGTCTTCCCAAGGCAGGGACAGTCTCCTAGATTTTCTTTCTGTGCTTAGATGTTCCTGCACAGTGAGCACTGTCAGTACTTGATAGCTGAACAAACAATCTTACAAGTTCTCCAGTGTGATTACTTAAGGCTAGTCATTTCATTTTCATTCTACAGACTTCAAAGAACCAAGGTAGCCACACAGTCGCTCAGGGAACGGCAGCCCAGGCTGTGAACTGAGAGACGCAGAGATGTTATGCATTTTTTTCCAAAAGTCTGAAGACACAACTTCCTCTCTGTGAGCAAAATGATATATCAACAAGACTCGTATTAGAGGAAAATTTTGCAAGATTCGTGGCAAATCACTGTTGTTGTGCTCATTTTTTGCATGAGAAAACACAAGCGCATAAAAGCTAGACTCATTTACTGGACTTTCTCAATGAATTAGAAATGAAGCAATAGCTAGGGCCAAAATTTACTGAATCCTCATGTTAAGCTTAGTCCATTGACTCATCTGTCCTCTAGACACACCAGCTGGACACCAGGCAGGAGCAACAACTAGAATACTGCCCATCAGCCACTGGGTACTAGTCTGTGGTAGTTGCTTTTCTGTAAGGTAAATAAATCACCAGTGGGGTATCATGCTCTCAATAGTCTCTCACTCATCTAAATCAAGCACCTGATGACTGTCCATAGTGCCATCTTGGAGCATAAAACAAAGAAGCTAATAGCTGTAAACTCATCAAGGGCTACTTAGCCACAGTGCATAAAGATCTCTTCTGAGAACTAGATTCCTTGAAATGTGTATTTTACAGGGAAATGCATTACTTGCCAAGTTATGCACTGAATGTGACAACCTTCAGTACATTTGGGTGTTTTGAAGAAATGTTTCCTAAATTACATTTGGATTTTCTGCATGCTATGAGAAAGAATTTGCATGTCATCAACAGATACATGGAAATCCCAAGCTGTGTTAGGAAAACCTTACAAACATAAACGTTTGGTATGCCAAATTTCATGCCCCAAGTTTTAAAGGAATAGCTTACTTGTGTCTATTTCAGATGTCAGCTGGGTCAAATGGATGATGATGGATGGTCGGTAGGGTGGTTTTATTAAAGAAAAAAAGTGGAAATGTTAGGTAGAATGCACAACTAACCAAGCATGGGGGAAATGTGTTAAAAAAAAAAACCAGCTTTTAACTTCAATGTCATGCATAAATTCAGTGTTAATTAAATATACATACACAGCTGTGAACACACACACACACACATTAAGTCCTTCCTAAGAAAATTCATAGCTACATGGTCTTGTGAACTTGGCTCCCGATTCACAGTGACCATAGCATTGCCTTCCTCACAAGACTGCAGTGAATGCTGAAATACACACATGAAAACCTTTCTCTATAGATAGGCAACAGGAACAGCAGCAAATAACTGCAACAAAGTCCACACTCTGAGAGGGTAAGGTGGTTGTAGGGGGCCGCAAAGGTGTGCATGAGCCCTGCTGAGTGTGATGGTTAGAACAGGGTTCGCTCCCTTCCTACTTCTCCCGTGGGCCCACCTGACATAATTCTGTCCCTACACCATTAGGAGGACCGATGCTCCCACACGAGGACTGCATGGTTCTCGCTTACAGTTAGGAGAGCTGCGTGGCTCCTGTCACACACAGTCAGGAGGACCGCGTGGCTCCTGTCACACAGTCAGGAGGACCGCGTGGCTCCTGTGTCACAGTCAGGAGGACTGCGTGGCTCCCGTCTATAGTCAGGAGGACCGCGTGGCTCCCGTGTCACAGTCAGGAGGACCGCGTGGCTCCCGTGTCACAGTCAGGAGGACCGCGTGGCTCCCGTGTCACAGTCAGGAGGACTGCGTGGCTCCTGTGTCACAGTCAGGAGGACCGCGTGGCTCCCGTGTCAAAGTCAGGAGGACCGCGTGGCTCCCGTGTCACACACAGTCAGGAGGACCGCGTGGCTCCTGTGTCACAGTCAGGAGGACCGCGTGGCTCCCATGTCACAGTCAGGAGGTCCGCGTGGCTCCCGTGTCACACAGTCAGGAGGACCGCGTGGCTCCCGTGTCACAGTCAGGAGGACCACGTGGCTCCCGTGTCACAGTCAGGAGGACCGCGTGGCTCCTGTGTCACAGTCAGGAGGACCGCGTGGCTCCTGTCACACACAGTCAGGAGGACCGCGTGGCTCCCGTGTCACACACAGTCAGGAGGACCACGTGGCTCCCGTGTCACAGTCAGGAGGACTGCGTGGCTCCTGTGTCACAGTCAGGAGGACCGCGTGGCTCCCATGTCACAGTCAGGAGGTCCGCGTGGCTCCCGTGTCACACAGTCAGGAGGACCGCGTGGCTCCTGTCACACAGTCAGGAGGACCGCGTGGCTCCTGTGTCACACAGTCAGGAGGACCGCGTGGCTCCCGTGTCACAGTCAGGAGGACTGCGTGGCTCCTGTCACAGTCAGGAGGACCACGTGGCTCCCGTGTCACAGTCAGGAGGACTGCGTGGCTCCTGTCACACACAGTCAGGAGGACCGCGTGGCTCCTGTCACACACAGTCAGGAGGACCGCGTGGCTCCTGTGTCACAGTCAGGAGGACCGTGTGGCTCCTGTCACAGTCAGGAGGAGCGCGTGGCTCCCGTGTCACAGTCAGGAGGACCGCGTGGCTCCCGTGTCACAGTCAGGAGGACCGCGTGGCTCCCGTGTCACAGTCAGGAGGACCGCGTGGCTCCCGTGTCACAGTCAGGAGGACCGCGTGGCTCCCGTGTCACAGTCAGGAGGACCGCGTGGCTCCCGTGTCACAGTCAGGAGGACCGCGTGGCTCCCGTCACACAGTCAGGAGGACCGCGTGGCTCCTGTGTCACAGTCAGGAGGACCACGTGGCTCCTGTGTCACAGTCAGGAGGACCGCGTGGCTCCCGTGTCACAGTCAGGAGGACCGCGTGGCTCCCGTGTCACAGTCAGGAGGACTGCGTGGCTCCCGTGTCACAGTCAGGAGGACCGCGTGGCTCCTGTCACACAGTCAGGAGGACCGCGTGGCTCCTGTCACACAGTCAGGAGGACCGCGTGGCTCCTGTGTCACACAGTCAGGAGGACCGCGTGGCTCCTGTCACACACAGTCAGGAGGACCGCGTGGCTCCTGTGTCACACAGTCAGGAGGACCGCGTGGCTCCCGTGTCACAGTCAGGAGGACCGCGTGGCTCCTGTCACAGTCAGGAGGACTGTGTGGCTCCTGTGTCACAGTCAGGAGGACCGCGTGGCTCCTGTCACAGTCAGGAGGACCGCATGGCTCCTGTCACAGTCAGGAGGAACGCGTGGCTCCTGTCACAGTCAGGAGGACTGCGTGGCTCCCGTGTCACAGTCAGAGGACCGCGTGGTTCCCGTGTCACAGTCAGGAGGACTGCGTGGCTCCCGTGTCACAGTCAGGAGGACCGCGTGGCTCCTGTGTCACAGTCAGGAGGACCGCGTGGCTCCTGTCATAGTCAGGAGGACCGCGTGGCTCCCGTGTCACAGTCAGGAGGACCGCGTGGCTCCTGTGTCACAGTCAGGAGGACCGCGTGGCTCCTGTCACAGTCAGGAGGACCGCGTGGCTCCTGTGTCACAGTCAGGAGGACCGCGTGGCTCCTGTCACAGTCAGGAGGACCGCGTGGCTCCTGTCACAGGAGGACCGCGTGGCTCCTGTCACAGTCAGGAGGACCGCGTGGCTCCTGTCACACAGTCAGGAGGACCGCGTGGCTCCTGTCACACAGTCAGGAGGACCGCGTGGCTCCTGTCACTGTCAGGAGGACTGCGTGGCTCCTGTCACACACAGTCAGGAGGACCGCATGGCTCCCGTGTCACAGTCAGGAGGACCGCGTGGCTCCCGTGTCACAGTCAGGAGGACCGCGTGGCTCCCGTGTCACAGTCAGGAGGACCGCGTGGCTCCTGTGTCACACAGTCACGAGGACCGCGTGGCTCCTGTGTCACACAGGAGGACCGCGTGGCTCCTGTGTCACAGTCAGGAGGACCGCATGGCTCCTGTCACAGTCAGGAGGACCGCGTGGCTCCCGTGTCACAGTCAGGAGGACTGCGTGGCTCCCGTGTCACAGTCAGGAGGACCGCGAGGCTCCTGTGTCACAGTCAGGAGGACCGCGTGGCTCCCGTGTCACAGTCAGGAGGACCGCGAGGCTCCTGTGTCACAGTCAGGAGGACCGCATGGCTCCTGTCACAGTCAGGAGGACCACGTGGCTCCTGTCACAGTCAGGAGGACTGCGTGGCTCCTGTGTCACTGTCAGGAGGACCGCGTGGCTCCTGTCACACACAGTCAGGAGGACCGCGTGGCTCCTGTCACACAGTCAGGAGGACCGCGTGGCCCCTGTCACACACAGTCAGGAGGACCGCGTGGCTCCTGTTTCACAGTCAGGAGGACCGCATGGCTCCTGTCACACAGTCAGGAGGACCGCGTGGCTCCTGTCACAGTCAGGAGGACTGTGTGGCTCCTGTGTCACAGTCAGGAGGACCGCGTGGCTCCTGTCACAGTCAGGAGGACTGTGTGGCTCCTGTGTCACAGTCAGGAGGACCGCGTGGCTCCTGTCACAGTCAGGAGGACTGTGTGGCTCCCGTGTCACAGTCAGGAGGACCGCGTGGCTCCCGTGTCACAGTCAGGAGGACCGCGTGGCTCCTGTCACAGTCAGGAGGACTGCGTGGCTCCTGTCACAGTCAGGAGGACTGCGTGGCTCCTGTGTCACAGTCAGGAGGACCGCGTGGCTCCTGTCACACACAGTCAGGAGGACCACGTGGCTCCCGTGTCACAGTCAGGAGGACCGCGTGGCTCCTGTGTCACAGTCAGGAGGACCGCGTGGCTCCTGTCACAGTCAGGAGGACCGCGTGGCTCCTGTGTCACAGTCAGGAGGACCGCGTGGCTCCTGTCACTGTCAGGAGGACCGCGTGGCTCCTGTCACACACAGTCAGGAGGACCGCATGGCTCCCGTGTCACAGTCAGGAGGACCGCGTGGCTCCCGTGTCACAGTCAGGAGGACCGCGTGGCTCCTGTTTCACACAGTCAGGAGGACCGCGTGGCTCCTGTGTCACACAGGAGGACCGCGTGGCTCCCGTGTCACAGTCAGGAGGACCGCGTGGCTCCCGTGTCACAGTCAGGAGGACCGCGAGGCTCCTGTGTCACAGTCAGGAGGACCGCGTGGCTCCTGTCACAGTCAGGAGGACCGCGTGGCTCCTGTCACAGTCAGGAGGACCGCGTGGCTCCTGTCACAGTCAGGAGGACCGCGTGGCTCCTGTCACACACAGTCAGGAGGACCGCATGGCTCCTGTCACACAGTCAGGAGGACCGCGTGGCTTCTGTCACAGTCAGGAGGACCGTGTGGCTCCCGTGTCACAGTCAGGAGGACCGCGTGGCTCCCGTGTCACAGTCAGGAGGACCGCGTGGCTCCTGTCACAGTCAGGAGGACCGCGTGGCTCCCGTGTCACAGTCAGGAGGACCGCGTGGCTCCTGTCACACACAGTCAGGAGGACCGCGTGGCTCCTGTGTCACAGTCAGGAGGACCGCGTGGCTCCCGTGTCACAGTCAGGAGGACCGCGTGACTCCCGTGTCACAGTCAGGAGGACCGCGTGGCTCCTGTCACAGTCAGGAGGACCGCGTGGCTCCTGTCACACACAGTCAGGAGGACCGCGTGGCTCCCGTGTCACAGTCAGGAGGACCGCGTGGCTCCTGTGTCACAGTCAGGAGGACCGCATGGCTCCTGTCACACAGTCAGGAGGACCGCGTGGCTCCTGTCACAGTCAGGAGGACCGCGTGGCTCCTGTCACAGTCAGGAGGACCGCGTGACTCCTGTCACAGTCAGGAGGACCGCGTGGCTCCTGTCACAGTCAGGAGGACCGCGTGGCTCCCGTGTCACAGTCAGGAGGACCGCGTGGCTCCCGTGTCACAGTCAGGAGGACCGCGTGGCTCCTGTCACAGTCAGGAGGACCGCATGGCTCCTGTCACAGTCAGGAGGACCGCGTGGCTCCTGTCACACACAGTCAGGAGGACCGCGTGACTCCTGTCACAGTCAGGAGGACCGCGTGGCTTCTGTCACAGTCAGGAGGACCGTGTGGCTCCCGTGTCACAGTCAGGAGGACCGCGTGGCTCCTGTCACAGTCAGGAGGACCGCGTGACTCCTGTCACAGTCAGGAGGACCGCGTGGCTTCTGTCACAGTCAGGAGGACCGTGTGGCTCCCGTGTCACAGTCAGGAGGACCGCGTGGCTCCCGTGTCACAGTCAGGAGGACCGCGTGGCTCCTGTCACAGTCAGGAGGACCGCGTGACTCCCGTGTCACAGTCAGGAGGACCGCGTGGCTCCTGTCACACACAGTCAGGAGGACCGCGTGGCTCCTGTGTCACACAGTCAGGAGGACCGCGTGGCTCCTGTCACAGTCAGGAGGACCGCGTGACTCCCGTGTCACAGTCAGGAGGACCGCGTGGCTCCTGTCACAGTCAGGAGGACCGCGTGGCTCCTGTCACACAGTCAGGAGGACCGCGTGGCTCCTGTGTCACAGTCAGGAGGACCGCGTGACTCCCGTGTCACAGTCAGGAGGACCGCATGGCTCCTGTCACAGTCAGGAGGACCGCGTGGCTCCTGTCACACAGTCAGGAGGACCGCGTGGCTCCTGTGTCACAGTCAGGAGGACCGCGTGGCTCCTGTGTCACAGTCAGGAGGACCGCGTGGCTCCTGTCACACAGTCAGGAGGACCGCGTGGCTCCTGTCACACACAGTCAGGAGGACCGCGTGGCTCCCGTGTCACAGTCAGGAGGACCGCGTGGCTCCTGTCACACAGTCAGGAGGACCGCGTGGCTCCTGTCACACACAGTCAGGAGGACCGCGTGGCTCCTGTGTCACACAGTCAGGAGGACCGCGTGGCTCCTGTGTCACAGTCAGGAGGACCGCGTGACTCCCGTGTCACAGTCAGGAGGACCGCGTGGCTCCTGTCACACAGTCAGGAGGACCGCGTGGCTCCTGTGTCACACAGTCAGGAGGACTGCGTGGCTCCCGTGTCACAGTCAGGAGGACTGCGTGGCTCCTGTCACAGTCAGGAGGACCGCGTGGCTTCTGTCACAGGAGGACCGCGTGGCTCCTGTCACACACAGTCAGGAGGACCGCGTGACTCCCGTGTCACAGTCAGGAGGACCGCGTGGCTCCTGTCACACTGTCAGGAGGAGCACATGGTTCCTGTGTCACACAGTTAGGAGGACGGCATGGCTCCCACAGGAGGACTGCATGGCTCACACAGTCAGCCTCCTCAGACAGGCTTGGTGACTGAGGGGCTGGCTATCTCAGGAGCTCCTCTGGATTCTCAGAGAACCCCTGAGGTTCTCCTTCCCTACGGTGGTATCACCTTCCTACCTGCTATTGCTCCTATGTGGCTGAGGCATAGAACACAGAAATAACCAACAACCCACCCCAGCCCCACCGGAGCCCAGGGCCGGCTCCGCCCCCAGGAGCAGCCCCGCCCCCAGGACTGGTACTCAAGGAAACAGCTCTGTAATAGATTTGTTTTGATTTCTTTGTTGCTTTGTATGTTCCTCCTCTACAGTGTAACCCCTGCTTTCACTGTATTTGATGTCGGTATAATTTGTGGAGGGGAAGGGAAAAAACAAATCGTTTAAATAGGGATACAGGTGGACCCATTGCAACAATGAGATGTATAAGTCGTTATGTGGAAAACGAACTTTACAACTTTGGGGAGGAGGATTGGGGGGAGGGGCGAGAGGAGGATGGGATGGGGAAACAAAGGAGGAGGCAACAATGCTTGATAAGAAATGTACTCATTATCTTGCCCATGTAATTGTAACCCCTCTGTACAGTATTTTCACAATAAAAAAAAAAGATTTGTTTTGTTCTCAATAACTAAGACTCCATTGTAACTGATTTTCTTATTCTCTGTTTTCTTATTTTATTACACTTTTATCATTTTCTTTTTATTTTATTCTACTTTTTGAGAAATGTGTTTGATTATTTTCTGAGGCGTGAGTTTTGCTGTGTAGCCCAGGCTAGTCTTGAACACCTAGGCCTCCTGCCTCCAACTTTGGAGTTCCAGGAGTACAGGTATATGTTACTATGCCCAGCTATCTTTCGTGTGTGTGTGTGTGTGTGTGTGTGTGTGTGTGTGTGTGAGATTTCTACTCACCTCATACGTTCCTTCATCCTACATTTTTTTCTTTCTCTCTCTATTGCTCTCTTCTTCCCTTTATTGTTTTTTTCTAGTTTTCCCCAACAACAAACAGCCGACTTTTTTGTGTCCATAGAGCTCCTCACTATGTCTACAGTTAGGACATGTATTGCATTAGCACCATCACCCTTCACCTGAGCCTTAGTGAGCGGAAGCACCTGAGAAGCTGAACCAGTTAGAACCCTTTTCCAGAGAACTCATTTGTGTTTCATGCACAAACGAGTGAGCATCTGACACAGGCCCGTGAATGATCACACACGACCGAGAGTTCACTGAACAGAACTCACGGCATCCCCTCTGAGCCTCGGCAGGGCCTGCGGTGAGGAGGAGGTGGGGCGTCACAGCTGGGACAGAGACCCAGGGCTGGGCGGGTGGTGAAGGAGCCTGGTGCCCATCTCCAGCACAGGAGTGCAGAGTCTTCTTGCCCCACCTGACAGCTTGCCAGAGGACAAAGTTCCCTTATCAGATTGGAAAGGGGACGTTCGCACAACTGAGTGCCATTTCTGTGCAAAACAAAGCAGCTTGCCGTCCACAGTCCCTGCACTCTAGTCAGTGGAGGCTCAGATTAGGACAGACCAAGGAGAGAAGGCGCAGCCTTTGCTGCCTGTCCTGCTGTCATTGTGTGGTACACGGCCTGCTGCGGAAGCAGCTTGCCATCCGGGGAGGGGTTTTTTGCTTTTTTTTTTTTAAGTGGAAGGGCGGAAACAAGAGAGGAGCAAAGGGCAGAAAATGGTTTGGATGACACAGTTCCCATTTCCAGGACTGCCATAATTTATGAAGTCCTACTTTTATTTTTAAGGCCAGGGTAATATTTCCTAAATTCTCATGATTGTAGCTTGACATAGTTTAAAGGTGCCACGTGTCTTCCTGAATTGGGTAATGCACAAAGAAAGTGGGCGCGATTTTTACCACTGGGAAGAATCCTGAATGAAGAACTTGAGCCCTTGGATATAAGCAAATATCTTTGATAGGTGGGTGATTTCAAAACCTCCCCAGAAAAAGAAGTGTACATTCACTAAATCAGAGCCTCAGTCAATGTGAGTCTGTTGAAGAAAACAGTTACGACTTTAGAAAATTCAGCTTGGATTAAAAAAAAAAAAAAAAAAGGAAAGAAAGAAAGTGTTGTTTTCCCTGTTGAACACTCAGTTCTCACAGCTCCTTTTGTTGCTATAAAATTATATTCATTAACAAAGCCCCTGGGAAAGTTGCCCTGGCTGAGAAGCAGTTGGAGATAATGCTGCAGAATGAGACTAAATTGATCCGACTATTTGTACAATCCCAAGGCCTCGGAAAGTGGAGAAATGAAGGAACAAGCACAGCACCCAGGACTTAGATCTTGCAGAGAAACTGCCCCAGCCCTGATGGGCTGCACAGAGAACAGTGGTACTGGCTGCCTCACCCGGCCCTCTGTGCACAGCCCTGCCTCCCAGCGCAAAGCAGCCCAGGACAAGGCCTAGAGGCAAAACAAGAAAGAGGAAATAAACGAAGAGCCTGTCCTTGCTCTTCTGCAGAAAACACGGAAAAAAAGAAATCTGCAAGGATCTTTGGTTTTTCTAAACTTGATCAGTCCCTGTGTGTCAGCCACTGTAGTCACATGAAATGAAACAAATAAACAAACCACTGCATGAAATGAAAATGAAATAATCCATGCAACCACTCAGTAGGAGTTTCATTCCAGGCTTGCTTCTGTGATGCAGGCTCACAGCTGAGACCTTGGGAAGGTAAAGGCTCCCAGCCTAAAGGTGACAAGGGACAGAATTTTCAGTCCCCAAAGGGATCAAACATCATTGTGTTTCCAAGAGAAGAGTGAGCTGCTCCCTGGGTCTTCCAGCAGCTGCTTCCTGGCCTCTCTTACGCATTCTGGTCCATCTGATAACTGGACTGGGAGAGACTGGTTTGACTGGTTTGGCTCTTGCAGCTCAGTCAGTACCTCACACACTCCCCCTCAGGAGTCTAAAGAGACCCCTCAGTACAGAGAGGATTGTCTTGGGGCAGCCTGCTGACACGTGAATGAGCGAGGTGCTGGGCTGCTCCCCCCTCCAGCAATTAGGGTGAAGATGTAAATGAGGAAGTGGAGCTGGTCCCTGTCTATTAAACAATTAACTCCATCGGCTGGGCAGAGAGAAGACTCCTGAGCAGGCCGGCCAGCCACAATCAGTGATGATCACAGAAAAGACACTTCAAATAACTAGCGTTTGCTAGAAGAAAGCATGCTTTCAAACTCCGGCAAGCCACCGCTGTGACCAGCATGGGAATTAAAACTCACCTGCGCTGTGTTGTGGGCGCCAGAGGTGGGTGTTGTTTAGCTGTGCGCTGAACAAGGAAAGTTTCCTCGTTTTTTTGTGGCCTTGGATTTAATGCATACGGACCGTAAACCCTCTGTGCGCACATGGACTTCAAAGCCTTTTCATACAGGAAGGGCTGCTCTGTGTAACAAAGGCCAGGATTTGGGCCACACAGGGGGGGACTCCGCTACAGAAATCGGGGCAGGGGTGGGGGTGGCACATGTTTCACGCTTAACAGAGAAATAAAACTGACAGGCTTGCGACAGATTGCAGGAGACGTCTTGTCCCTTTGTGTCTCCTAGGCCCTCCTTGATTGTCCTTGGCACCTCGAACACCTAATAAACCTTCACTGAAGATGACAGTTTACATCTTCCCTAGCAGGACAACACCCTGCCTGTCCAAGACACTGGCAACCTACCACCCAAGTAACCGCGGCCAGCGAGTGGGCAGGCAGCAGGTGGGCCAGCGGCTGCATGGGAGGTACATCCCATCTTGTCCTGACCGCCCCTTGCAGGGATGATGGCAAGTACCCCAGACACCCTGGGGCTCCGACCAGCCCGGAAACCTAATTCCACACTCGTGGCTAAAACCTTATCTAAGAAAGAAGGTATTTCACCAGGCGAAGGAGCAGGCTTACGGCCTTTCCTATTTGAAGATATTTTTTGGTGGTGGGAAAAGTCATAATCCTTGAATTCCAAATGTCTGGGCATGTAAGCGTTCCCGACAACTCCCGCCACGGATCCCTCCCATGCAGAGTATTTTGTCTGAGACTGTTGTAGGTAGGAAGGAATTTACTGTCCCTTTAGAAAATCTTCCTGTGTGTGGAAGTTACCTAGGCTCCTTTAGCACAAACTGCCCCCTGTCTTTTTCCCTAGTAACGATTCAAAAAGAAAATCCCGGTAGCACTTCTAAACCCTTTGACAACAAAAGCCCTAGACTTCTCTCACCAGAGGCATCCTAATGAAATGGAACTGGGAAATGATAAACAGATAGAAATCCCAGGCTTTGAGGCTCTTTTAATTGCCCATGTTCCTTCTCACACTGAAGCATTAATCCTTGAAGAATAGAGAGCAGCCTCGCCAGTAACCCAGCGAGAGGGCATGGGAGGGAGGGAAGGAAGGAAGCCCATGGTGCTGGGGAGAACCCACCCTCTAGGGAGCCACCCCCAGGGCTGACTGTTCAGCCTGGTCTTGGGAAGTTAGCCAAAGGCAGCACTTGCATTCAAATGAGGCTGCCAACCTCAGCCTGGCATAGATGACTTGAAGAGAAGCTAACTCATCCCAAATCCTAGGAGATCTAGCCAGGTTGAAAGCCCACAGGGAAGGTGGAGGGGTGGAGGGGTGTTTTCTTTTCTGGAGTCTTTAGTTTTATGAAACCAGAATAGCAAGAAGACAATGCGTCTCCAGCAGAGATTCAAGAAAGAAAGAGGAAGAGGGCTCTGCAGAGTCAGGCTACTCATTCAGAGCCACACATTGGTTGCCATGGAAACAGGAGCTGCTTTGTGTGGCCTGAGCAAGTTCCCACTCCACCCCCCCCCCCCAGGCCCCCAGGAGCCAGTCCACTCTCCCGCTATTGTATTTGTGTGGCCAACTTTTCTTCCTCCTCATTCACTCTCCGGCCCCTGCCTATCCCGGCAACAGCACCCATCACCACGGAAGCCCAAAGAATGAAGAACTCACAGCCTCTGGACTGAATTAAGTCACCGTACAAAAGTTTCCAGGCAACCCGGAGCCAGCATGCTGCCCAGAGGCCCTGGGGCATCATTCTGTCTCCCTTCTTTTCTTCTCCCCTCTTCAAGCAGCTTAGAGACGCAATTCCTGAACTCTTTTCACGTATCACAGGCACAATGCTTAGCTTCAAACCAAGTTTACATGCACACAGAATGCCAGGGGTATATTGAAGAATAGTAAAACTCATAGCAAGAGCCTACAGGAGAAATGGTCCCGGCTGGAAGAAGCATGTTCTAAAGCAAAGTTTAAATCTTGACAATGTTGATGTATTCTGGGTGAATACAGGAGAGAGTGGGGGAAAGTAAATTTCAGGTCATTTCCTCCTCTCAGGAGGCTGCAGCTCAGGGCTCAGAGACAAAGTGGCCTTCTCTGTTTGACCAGGCATCTTCATTTGTCTCTGCTTTCCCATCCATTTTGACTTTTAAATTTAGAAAGAGAACTCTTTATGAATCTATTACTCAGAAGCTGCCACACCAAAAAAAAAATTATTTTTGCATCTAAATCTCCATCACTTTACCAAGTGTCAAGGCTTCATTTTATGGGAGAGAAAAGGCGTGTTTCATAACCCTGTTTGTAAATCACTGCTAAAATAGTTGGTGCTACAAGTTTCTAGGCTTTTAAAGGCACTCTTTTCTTTAAAAGCATTACAGAAGATTCCAAGTCTACCCCCGGCCAGGCCCAGTGTCTTCCATAGGCAAACTTTTAGATTTAAATGCATCTTGTTTGTAAGTTGTTAGGAAAGCTGTAAGTCACTTTCTTTAGCAAGATAAAGATGACATTTTTTGGTCATTTAAATGGCACAATGCCCACGTGCTGCTTCACATTTATATATAATTGTATATATTATATATGTTGAAATGAACTCCAAGATATGGAAATAAAAGACCTCTCTCTCTTTTTATTTTTTGATGGTTCTGTGTTGTTTTCTTTACATATGGTGTGTTCAAGTGTTTATCTTTGGGAGGGTGGGAGGAGGGCACAGAACTCAAGGAAAAAAGGGTAAAAAAGTGCAGCAGAGGAGCTCACTGGACACTGATGAAAATGGACTATACAACTCGTGGGTGGAGATGGGAAGGAGGGACTGGGAAGAAGACGTTGTATGAAAGGAAATGTACTCATTACCTGACTCATGTAATTGTAATCCTTCTGTATATCACCTCTATAGTAACAACAAAGAAAATTAACTTAAAAAACAAATTCAAACTTGTAAAAAAGTACTTTAACCTATTTCTATGTCACTGAGTTGATATCTTAGTTTCAAAAGGTACCTTGAGATGTGTGACATGAAAGGAGTTACTAAAGATAGACAGTCATTGCCATCTTTAGGGTGGAAGAAATATGATTTGCTCATAAAATGCAGAAATCATCTTTAAATTCACCTTTTCCCCACTCGTTTCCCTCATGAATAAGTTTTATATATTAAGACACTGCCAATCTGTGTGGATTTTTTTGTTGCATCGCCCAAACTTGCCTATTCTATCCTCTCCAGTGGAACTAGTAGCATTTGTTTAAAATGTTATTTCTGAAAATGATAGGCAGAGTTAAAAAGCTGGACGTGACACTTCCCAAATTACCCCTGCTTGACATGTTCCTTTCCTATGCCACGCATCTCCTCCCTGTCTTTTCCTTTCCTTTCATTCCCCTTCCTTTTTCTTCCCTTTCCTTTTTTCAATTCCTTTTCTTTCTTCTCTATCCTTTATTTATTTTCTCCACAAACTTTCCCAGTTAATACTGAGATTCCATCTCATTCAGTTAGAATGCCCATCATCAAGAATATAAACAGCAACAGCGTTGGGGATTTAGCTCAGTGGAAGAGCTCTTGCCTGGCAAATGCAAGCCCTGAGTTCGGTCCTTAGCTCTGGAAAAAAGAAAAGCTATAACAAGACCAGAAAGAACAAACAGCAACAGACACTGGCACCAATGTGGGAGGAAAAGGAAGCCTAGTACACTGTTGGTGGGAATGTAAGCTTGCTCAATCACTCTGGAAAGCGGTGTGGAAGTTCCTCAAAAGAAACAAACATAGAGCTTCCCTGTGATCCAGCAATTCCATTATTGGACATCTCTCCAAAAGATTCCACACCAGCATACAGAAAGCCACTAGCACAACCATGTTCATAGCCCCCGATGCCCCTCAATGGATGATGGATTCAGGAATATGAGGTATCTATATATAATGGAATTTTACTCATCCATTAGAAAGAGTAAAATTGTATCATTTGCAAAGAAATGGATGACCCTGAAAAAACTGAAGTCAGGCTCAGAAATACAAAGTACATGTGTTTTCTCTCATATGTGGGAGCTAGATCTACTTTTATAAATATACAAGTAAACATATATGGGGTTGGATATATTAACTGAAGTATAGTATTTGCAAGGGAGAATTCAAATGTTTTAATTCCTTGGAAAAACTAATCTACTGTCCAACCCAATAAATACCAGGAAGCAAGCTGGCACTTGAAAGGTGTGGTGATGGGAAAATTGAGGGTTGGGGTTGGGTTGGGAGGGATGGGGAAGAATAAAGGGGTGACATCGATCAACATGTACTGTTTTCATAAACTGATTTGTTGAATGGTAACTCCTCTGTACAACTGCTTAAAGATACCAGAAAACGTATTTACAAAAATAAAAATAAAGAAGTCATAGTCAGGATATGCTGTGAAGACCAGAGCATATTTAGTCACCATTAGCAATAACCAAGCAGTAATGAGTAAGTGTTTCTGTTCCTCTCACACCAACTAGAAAAGAACACGTTGTTTCCAGCATTCTCCGGTTCTGGCCTTTTATTTCCTTCATCGAGGGCCTCAGAGTGACATCATCTATTTCCCCCGCACACATCCTGCCTCACACTTGTTCCTGCAGACACTGGGTAGCCTGTGAGGCAGCGTGACACGCGAGCACGGATGCCACTCTGGTGAGAGGCAGTTTAAGACAGCATGCAATGCCTTGCTCATGTCTGGTGGGTGACGTCAACAACGCTGACGGGAGTGTACCCAGAGATGAACGCTCCTCCTAGGGGAAAACGTCCAGTGTCCGGCTCCCAGTCTGCCTGGCCCAGACACCATCCTTTTGTGCCCCACATGGTCACCTGGGAGAGCGATTCAAACCCCATTTCCACAGGACTTCAACTCGGATCACAAACACCATCTGAGGAACAGCCACGCCGCCATGAGGTTGCACACTCAGGCCTCAGATGTCACAGTGAGGTTCCCTCACGGACAGTACCACCCTGACCTCTCCCTCAGCTTTCCCCAGTTCCCCCAGGACCTGGACCACATCTGGGAGGGCGTCCACAGGCTGACCATGGGCCAGTGCAGCCCCTCCGTTTTCATTGCCTTCCTACCTCTCCATGCTATTGGATCAAACACATCAACTTTGCACGCTATAGAAATGTTCTGATACCTCTCTTTTTCCCCATCCTTCCCTAAGTCCTACCCTCTGCCTGCTTCCTTCCTGGTTCTCTGGCTTCAGCTCTCCTCAGTTAGCTTCAACTCGCTTGCATATATGTGAACAAACCATGTCTTTCTTCAGTCATTTGCAGCTTCCCTTCCCTGCTAATTCTTGCATCTGTAAATCAGACACTCTGTCTTAATTACTAAAAAGATTCTCAACGGTGAGTCTGAAACGCCAAAGTTCAAGTGTATCCGGAAGAAGAAACTTACCTGAATCTTCAAGAACTGATGATCCACGAGAACAAGGCCGGTCTTTGTCCGCTTGTCAGTGATGTGAAGTAGAGTACAGACCTAAAGGAAAACCCAGATTTAGTGGGTTTTAAGTGACACTCACACATTCACTCACGGTTATTTCCCACAAGACTGCTAAGTAAAAATACATAAATGGGATCTCAGCATTTGGTCACAGGGAGGTGGATTTTAGTCTTAGTGGAGGCAAAGAAATTAAATTAATCATCACTAAATCAACTAAAGTGTAAAGGAATAATGTGAGATGTGAAGGGAATGAAGAACCCCAGTGGGCAGGGGAGGAGGCCTGAGGTGGGCCCCAAGGGATCTAGGGGAGGGGAGTGTTCACAGCAAAGGGGGAGCTGCAAATGGCAGCAGGGCCTGGCAGGGGGAGGGCCAGGCGAGGGAAGGAAGGCCTCAGACGGAGGAACCACTTGACAGGAGTCTTGGCCATGCTTCAGACCTTCCTTTCCCTGAGGATGGGTCACACAGAAACTTCTCTTTGCTGCCGCAACCTTGAAGTCCTACTTGTATATGCCATGTGCCTATGTCTGGCTAGACTGGCAATGGCTGGAATGAGGCACAGGCGTAGGAATCAAGTGAGAACAAAGACAGGCCGAGGAGAGGAGGCGCAGGTGGGTCTTCCTCATGGTGACCAAGGAGAGCCGCTGAGTGTCTGCAGGAGGCTGGACTGCAGCCCTCAGGCAGCAGGGAGACAGCACGGCTGCGCCGGGAAAAGCCTTCCTTCTCACCCTCAGAAAAATGCCCTGTCCTTTCCAGAAAGTTCCTGAAGCTTCTACAACATCATCTCATAGTATGGCAACAAACACGCTGTAGAAGCAGCTAGAGCTTCCCACAATCCCAACCATCCAGCTGAGACCTGTTTGGAGATATGTTTATAAATTTAAAAAAACAAACCAGCGCACCTTTATGGCTAACTCCCGTGCCTAAGATCCCTGAACTGAGGAAGAAGATATGCCAGGGCTTCGCTCATGTCTTCTCTCTGAAGTAATTCGAGGTTAATTTGCTTTGATACACATCCAAGGCCAGTTGCTCTGTGCTTACATGTAGCTTCTGACTGTCATGGGGGCTTTATCCACCAGGCACACAGCAAACGCTTCCTGTGTGCAGGAAGCCATTTCAGGGCCTGATTGTCTCATAGATATGTTTGGGATCATTTAAGTGACACTGATATACACGCGAGTATTCAAATTTGAGGTTCTTGAAAGTAGTGTGATGAACGTTTGGCTTTTAATCTTTTATGAAAACTTCCCACATATTTATCTGATTAACCAAGCATTTCTTTGTGTTCTGTGTCTTGCCCTCTTCATAATGCCTAATCTTAGTACTCCAGCTTAATTTAATTGGGAAATGTCATGAGCTATAAGCATTTGTTAGGATATAGATTTAGTTGTTATCCCAGAAAACACAGTTGGCATTAACTTAATAGAAGTTTGTTCTTTCTCATAAATGTGAAATTAGGGACCAGGCTCTCTTTCTGTCTTACTGTTTTATCTGGCATTGTTGAGAGCTCAGCTCTGAGTTGATTTTTACAACATTCAAGTTTCAGGGAACAGAATGGAAGAAGAGGAGGCAAGATAGTCAAGTCTTGTCCCTTTAAGGTCACTACTTAGAAGCTTCACACATTATTCTCTCTACAATCACTGGCCAAGACTTAGCCTTGTGGCCAAAATGAGCTGCAAGGGCATCTGGGAAATGTAGTCTGGCAAGGCAGCCATTTCCCTTGGCAGATCTCTATTAAGAACGCAAAACAAGAAAAATCAATTTGAGAAGTAGAACTAACATCCTAAACATTTCGTTTTCTGAAATTTCTTATAATAAAATTCTACCACATAACATTGGGCTCGCGATGCAACAATGTTGGGAAGGGAGGGCCATCCTGTTTTCCTGCTTCCACGTGGAGGAGCCACACACTGCCATCCCCGCCAAGACCAGAAAAAGCGCCTCTGTCTGTTCCGAGGGAAAAGGTTATTCTAACACTGGTAGAAAAAGAGATGAAACAAGAAAAAGAGAAGCCTGGTTGTTTATTCTATTCCAGAATGTAGAGAAGATAGAGGAAAGATGACAAAAGTGTGACTATCTAGGCTGTAGCCTGAGTGTAGGAAGCTGGAGATGGGGGGGGGGGGGTGTGTGTGTCAGTGGGCACACAGGCCCTGTCGCTACCCCTCAGAGCCTCATTCCCTCTGGAGGCTCTGCCGCTGTTCTAATCAAGCGACTCTGCACCATCTGTGTGGTGCAGGAAGGTTGCTGAGGTGGGCCTTGAGACCTGGCGCTGGGAAATTCTGAGCTCCTTTATGACATATGTGTGGAGTTAGGAGCCACCAGACATAGCATACATGGGAAGCCCAGGACCAGTGGATGGGGGGTGAGGTGTGCGGAAGAAGGAGCTGGGGTTGAATAAAGCCAGCCTTCCCCAGCAAAGAAGAGGAGCATTGAAGTTTTGTTTTAAAACAAAAAAAAAAAGGACATGAAAAGAAAAATACAGTGAGAATTTTCTTTAGATTTTCTCCCAATGTAGGAATTGTTCAAACAAACAAACCCCTGTTCTGAACAAAAGTCACCACAGTTTCATATAATACATTTCACAAGGTAAATCTGAACTCTGGCCAAAAAAATTCATGAGAACAAAAAGGATTCCACTCATCAGCTTCCAAGATTTCATAATAAAACCATTTCCTTGCCTGCCTTAAGGCAGACAAACAGAAGACCAAAAGACAAAAGAAAAATGTCTGAGGGGATGGACCTGGGTCCTGTAACTTTATGGAAGACAATTTGGAACAATAAAGGCATCTGGCTTTCGAGAAAAAAGGAAGGAGGGAGGGAGGGAGGGAGGGAGGGAGGGAGGGAAGGAAGGAAGGAAGGTAGGAAGGAAGGAAGGGAGGAAGGAAGGAAGGGAGGGAGGGAGGGACGAAGGGAGGGAGGTAGGGAGAGAGGGAGGGAGGGAGGGAGGAAGGAAGGGAGAAAGGGAGGGAGGAGAGAGAAAGAAAAAAACAGTCTAGAAATGAGTGTGATTAACAACAAAAGGCGTTTTCCACATCTCATGGTCCTGCAGTCCTAATTATGAAGCACTTAAATGCCTCCTCAGATTCCCTTACCCTCCAGTGTGTACAAACCCCAACAGAAATTATGTAAACACCTTTTTCATTCTTGTATACAGCAGAAATGAGATAGTAAAGGTGTGAATCATCCCATTCAGCC
This sequence comes from Dipodomys spectabilis, assembly GCF_019054845.1. NCBI lineage: Eukaryota > Metazoa > Chordata > Mammalia > Rodentia > Heteromyidae > Dipodomys > Dipodomys spectabilis. The sequence goes on from NW_024870803.1 coordinate 1,775,708, forward strand.
CTTATTGCATTTTCCATTCTCTATTTTTCTACAAACAACTCAAGTCTTTAGGAAACAAACCATCTTTTCCTTGACACCTTCCTGCCTTTCACAACCAACCATAATCGATCAATCTGACTTTCTTGAGCCTCACACCTCATCTAAGCAACCACTCTAGGCTCCTGTGTTATCACAACACCCATGTGTTAATCCCTTCTAAGAATACTTGAATCATTCCAGTTCAAGGTCTTCCCAAACAACACATTCAGCAGCCTCTGTGACAAGATCAGCCTCCATACATTTAGTACTGAGCACTGCTCATGCTTTTCATTTGCATAAGGGGGATAGCAACGTACAAAGCAATGCAAAGTAAGAGAGAATTGTAAAAATAAGCGTGTTTAGATCTCTCTTCGGCTATCCGAGATTTGCCATCTAAGTAGCATAGGTAGGGTCCAGGGAAAACCGACCAGGTCAGCCCACACAAACCTGTCGCCTGTCACCTGTCGCCACACCACATACATTTTTCTGTACAAAAGTATTTTATAAGTTAGAAGTCAGATGTCACTTATTATACCAGCTCCTGTGGCTGCTGGACTGCTTCTGTTCTCAGCAAGGCAATGAGCTGTGAGGTGCGCAGGCCTTGTGGCCTCTGAGCGAAGCACCCATCGAACACCCAGACCAGGCAGCGGGAGAGGCTGGGGCCACCGAGTCCTGGCCGACACTGGATCAAGGCTCTTCTCACAGTCAGGCTTGGGTGCATTCTACCTGATTCTTTTCACTTAGGATTTGGTGCATGTTGCCTGTCTGCTCGCTTAACTGATTGCTTGATTATTTAGTTTTCTGGGAGAAGAAAAACAGAGCAAAGCAAACTCGACTTCCCATCTGAAGCACCATGGGCTTTGGAGTACCCCGAATGATTCTGGAAAGCACACTGGTCCCCAGGTTCTACTGCAGATCCAGGGGAGAGAAGCCGGCCATGGGCACTGCCCAGCTCAGGCCTGGACCCTGAGCCCAGCCTGGCTCCCAGTGTTCTGGCTCGGAGCCGGGGACACGTAGAAGGTTTGGTTACAGCTTCAATTATGGATCACCAGCAAGTCGACGATTACGGCCGAGCACCCGGGACGGCTTCTGCCTCCCTCTGGAGCTCAGGTCCTCCATCCTCCCCTAACTCCCCCTCTCCCCTCTCCCATTCTCCCTCCTGCCCCCCAGCACCCCATCGGAATGCAGTTGCTGTCCTCGGGTCCTGGCGCAGCTGCAGTCTGTACTGCGTTGGTTCAGTGTTGACCTGGCCGGTGGAATTGAAGCTCTGCCAACACTGTGCCTCTGTTGGCCTGATTCTCTCTCTACCTCCAGTACCTAAGATGGGGCGAAGATGAGGTACGTATCAAGCATTTGCTAACTAAATGAACAGCCATGAAAAGCAAATCCCCCTCAACCATCATAAATTCACCCCGTCAGTTCTCACACTTGGCCCGCAAATTCCAATTATAAATCAAAATCCCATATGACAAATCTCAAGCACAGGAAATCCCTCCATAAATACAGGGAGAGCCCCAGCCGTGTTCCGAGCCTCAGTCAATCCCTGTGCCAACAGCGCGCACGGCCAGGGGCTGCAGCCGGGGAGGAGGCATGCCTTCTCTTCTCCTCTCAGCTGCCTCCTTCAGGCTGCTACACAACCTGAAGCGATGGTTCAGGGCCCAAAGACAGCCTTGCCCTGCAGGCTGGCAGTGGCCGCTGGCTGAGGCAGCCATCCCAGGTGGCTGGGGTGGCTGGAGGACGCCCCAGCCATCAGGCCCCCAAGGCCTACCTGTGACCGACCCCAGGACCTGGCTGCAAAGGCCACCTCTGCACTCATGAAGCGGGGATAGCTTAGGGAGATGCAGTCAGGGTGCCAGGAGGGAGCGGGGAGCCCTTTGGAGACAGCAGCTCCACAGTGCTCTGTAAGAAGCAAGGAGGAGTTAGTGTCCCTGTGACATCCGACCTGTTGGATGCACAAGGACACTAGGTATGAGAGGAGAGCAGGAAAAGGGAGACTCTTTTTTTCTCTCTTTCTCTCATACACACTCACATCATTCCTCTACCTTCTATGCGTAGCTGCATTTATACACTTCCAATAAGTACATTTCAAATATATTCAGATATATTTCAAATAAATCAGACAAGTGCCAAAGCCCTCCACCTTCCCAGGGGGCACCGGCATCCTGGGAACTCAAGAAGCCATGGCCTTCAACTTGGGCCTGCCTTCAAGTCATGTGTGCTCCTGTCAGTAAGGAAGCCCAGCTCGGCTCCAAGCCTGGGCAACGTTATAGCTTGCTTTTGTGGTTTTATTTTTTGGTAGTTTCTGTTTTGTTCTTACAGGGTGATTTTTTTTAAATAAATGAATTTGGTTTTGTCAGTTTAATTCTTTAGCTCCTAGTGTTTCTAAGGATACATCAAAAACTTTCCTAAATGAATCTTTCTTTTTGTTTTCTTTCTAATTTGTTTTTCTGGAAAGACTTCCTGTCTTTTCAACCCACTGTTTACTTTTTTTCTTTTATACTATTTCTTTTATGTTTTTTTCAATGTTTTATTATACAACTTTTCTCCCCCTGTTTATTGGCTTTCAGTCTGCTTTTAAAGCATTCTAAGGCTTTTAAAAGAGTAAACTTGCATGTTGCATAGAATGTGGTACTTAATTACACACTCACAGCAGGTGGATTTGGGCTTTTCTCTGGGGAAGAACTCCTCCAGTTGGGCCAAGCATATTACACGTTTTGTGAAAATGAGACTTATGAAAACACTTCTGTTTCAAACAATGCATAGAAAGCAACAGAAATGTAAATTCCACCATGGAAAAATAGTGATACTTTTATGGTTGAGAAAGAAATATGGGAGAAAAAAATTGGGGGTTATATAGACCACAAGCCTAAATAAGTAACAGGTCACTGTTACTCATGCCTACAGCTGGCCCTAAGGTAGATGGCTGCCCTGGTGCAGGTAACTGGTCCTAAGTCTTGTAGTAGATCCACATGCAGGCTGCTGGCTTTAATGTATATATTGCTGGCCCTAACTGCACAATTTAAAAAGCAGACAAAGAAGCCTTAAGTGATAGCCCACAGGACAGATCAGAGGAGAAAGCACTTAGCTTCTTACCAACAAGTGTCACTGCAGAGAATTCTTTGCTGCCTTGCTCTGTGAATGTCACTATATAGTGTTTAAATTCCTCCCTGTGAAGTGCAAAAAAGCAATAGGCCACCACCTGGAGTACACTGATTAATTTTACAAATTGTGTCCAAGCAGAATCACTTTGGCCCAGCAGGGCCAGGCTGGGCCCCTGGAGCGGCCAGCGGCCACCCGTGTGCTTTCATGTGCAGCCCTGCCTTCCTGCACCATCATCATCGCTAAGTGAAGCAACAAGATGAAACTGGCCGAGAGGCCCAGCCCTGAGGCCACATACCAGCAGCCAGCGGTGACCTGCTGAGCCTGACACAAAGCAGAACGGACAGTGAGGGCCTACTTCTAAAAGCTGTCATCCCATTCCGAAGAAACCACTTTCCCTCTGCACCTCAGCCTCCCCACTGCACGCCCCAGGGTCCCCCCAGCTTCCTGCACGCACCCTCACAGTTCTGCTGCATGGAAGCAGAGATACCCAGGGAATCCTCCTTTACCTGGAATCACACTAGAGCTGATGTGCTCTTTAAAGATGACAAGCAAGGCCACAGTGAAGCCACCATCACAACCACGTTCATTGCAGCACTCTTCACCATAGCCAAAATATGGAATTGGCCCACATGCCCCCAATGGACGAACAATCAGGAAAATATGGTATATATACACACACAATGAATTTTACTCCCCTACTAGAAAGAATGATATTGTACCATCTGTAAGGAACTGGACAGACTTGGATAAAAGTATGTTAAACCCGACTCAGATAAACGAATGTTGCATAAAAATTTCCCTCATTTTTAGTAGATAGAATGTGCCTATAACTATAAAAGCGGGTGGCATGCAAGTGCTTACAAACAAATTAGCCAAAGTATAATAGACCATATGGAGAGCTCAAATAGTACAAGTTTTTAGAAAGACCAGGTCAAAGCCCTACAAAATCAGCTAGTAGAAAGGGTACTTGCAAGAAGAGGGTGGGACCAAGGGGAGAGGAAAAGAGCAAGGAACGGGAAAAAGGGGAGAATATAGTCAAGAATTCATTGTATACACCACAAAATTGTGAAAAGGGAAGGGATGGGGCTGGGAAGTTGGCTCAGAATGCTTGCCTCACATGCATGAGGCCCTGGGTTCGATTCCTCAGCACCACATAAGCAGAAAAAAGCTGGAAGTGATGCTGTGGCTTAAGTGGTAGAGCGCTAGCCTTGAGCACAGCACCCAGGCCCAGAGTTTGGGCCCCACAACTGACAAAAAAAGAAAAGAAAGAAAAAGGGAAGGGAAGAGAAGGAAGGGATGGGGTGGATGGGAGGGGTGGGTGGGAATGTTGAAGAGGGTGACACTGATCATAAACTTAAATGGCATCACTTTAGTACAACTACTTAAAGAAAATAATTTTTTAAAAATAAGATTACTGAAGAACTGGGCACCAATAGTTCATGCCTGTATTTCTAGTTACTCAGGAGACTGAGATTTGAGGATCATAGCTCAAGGAAGCCTGAGAAGGAAAATTTGAGTGATTCTTGTCTCTAGTTAAATGAAGTAGAGCTGTGGTCCAAGTGGTAGAGCTCCAGGCTCCAGCACAAAAGCTCAGGCCAGCACCCAAAGAAATGAGTGCAGTATATTGAGATTTGATGGTTCACTGCATTGAAGCCTATTTCCAAAATGATGTTTTTCCTAAACTACCGACAACAGGCATGCATTTAGGCTCTAAGGACAACTTACAAAGTGCTTTCTAAAAGAGCAATCATGCTAAGAAGAATGAGACTCTGCTTATAGCTGGCCCACCAGGTCTAGACACAAAACATCAACTAGCCTTCTAGGAGAATATCTTACTGGATTAAAATAAGAAAGGGTAGAGAATACAAGATGAAATATTATTTCTAGGGAAAACATTTTCAGTTTCCAATAGTTTATTTTGGTGTCGTTAGAGTCATTTAACTGTGTTCAAATAAAGCAAATTGAGTGTTTAACTCTGTTCAATCCAGCTACCGGTTGTTCAGCACTTACCCCTGCCTCTGCTTCTAAGATCAGAAACATACATCCCTTACTACATTTCCCCCACAAGCGAAGGCCAGAGTGCTGGCTGGCTTTTGGACGGAAAGACAGAATTTCAGGAAAGTTAATAACTTGCCCACATCGGGACCCAGCTGTGGGCTGCCTGTGTGATCCGTGCGGCCAACATGTCCTCTCCCTCCCCAAGAACTCACAAAGGCCAAGAGAAAGGGCAGAAGAAACATTTCCAAGTGAGCAGAGTGGGGATTATAAATTCAGGGATGAAAATCCACAGAAATGAGAGATGATTCATGTATGTTTTTAAAGTCATCTAGTGATTACAATCGAAATCACTTAACCGAGTTCCTGGGGGAAATGTGTCTTTTCGTCAGTCTTATTGTTTGGAGAATGTTCCGCTGCTGTAACCAAATGCCAGAGGCTGGTGGCTGAGCATCCACAGGTGTTTATGGCCCCTGTGCTCCCGTTCTCCCGGGAGTCCCAGATCAAGATGCTAGCAGACTTGGTGTGTGTCTGTTCCTCACCACAGGCTGCCTGGCCAGCCTGGCCTCTCCCAAGCTCATCCCAGGGGCCTTTCCTCCTAACCTCAGCCCCGTGGAGCGGGAGGGAGTCGACACAGTAATTCTGAGTGACAGAAATGCATTTATTTAGTTTGGACTTTGCTTTGTGCTTTGCAATGGGGCAGAAATACATCTCATCCAACAGTTGGGCTGAGGCTATCTGCCAGGCATTCATGAATTTGATGTAGTCCATGCTACCTCTGTGACTGCAGCTCAGGGTTTTATATGCCAAATAAATACCCATCATGCATGCAAAGGGGAGAGGGAGAGAAGGAAAGAGAGAGACAGACAGAGAAAGGAGAGCATAATGAACTTTCATAGGAGTGTCCCTAGAAGTGGGCATGATTACCCAGCTGCACAAACTTCAGGAGGCTTCAGCTCCATTTAAACCAAAAAATTCTCAAGAGAGGCACAAAGTTTCTTTTGAAACAATGTTGTATTTCTCACCATGAACAATTAATAACATTATTTCTTATTTCTTTAATATCTAAACAGGTACAGTACCCAAAGCCATCAATAGTCAGGCAATAAAGCTCCATGGGGCATGTAACAATTATCTAACAGCTGCAGAGAGAGAGAGAGAGCCAATATAATTTAGTATCTTCTACCACACTAGGATATAATAAAAGTAAGATTTAAATATATATCAATAAAGCTGATAGAGCAACAACAGAGCGGGTGAATTTCAAGGTCTTAATTTGTCCACATAATGGCATCAATAAGCTTTTGAAGGAAAATAGGAGGAGAAAGAAGAGGAGGAAGAAAAAGAAAAGGAGAAAGAGGGAGGAGAGGGGAGAGGTGAAGGAAAAAGCAGAATGAAGGAAGAGCCATTTGCTATAATTGCAGATTCGAAGGAAATGCAAACTAGCAACAATCCACAAGTGCAGTCTCCGGTCACTCATTCACTGGGGTACAGGGGATCTCTGTGGTTTGCACACTGTCCACCAGATCCTCTCCCTCTTTGCACACACAAGTGAGTGTTCCTGTGCTTTGGGTTGGTCTCCAGTTGCACTGTGGCTCTATTTCGATCTCGTCACGAATAAAGGCTCCTTTCTCCTTCCCTCCGTCTCCATGTGAGGCTACTTTATCCCCTTCCCTCACTTCCTCCCACAGGAATTGGGCCCCTTTTGCTCCAGCCCGCCTCTTTTTCCCTGCGTACCCTGGCTTGCTCTGCCCTCTGATGTGTAGCCATCAAGGTTTGCATCCCAAAGTTGCATCTAACATCTAAGGTCATCTTTTCACCAGCCATGCCAACACCCTGCAAACTGGTGCCACGTGCACTCACTCCAGCCCCTGGGGATGCCCTGTGGGACTGGGAAGGGAGAGAGGAAGCAGGGACAGGAGATAATTAAGTGTTCTCTCCCGTTTCCAACGCTTCCACTGACTCTTTCATCTACTGAGCCTGCTGTGAAAACTACATCCAGGACGCAGAGGGCAACCCTGCTCTTGCCGGAAGGGACAGGGCTGTGTCCCGGTCACACTTCCGTGCGATGAAATGCGGACAAGCTGGCGTTGTCACTGACTTCCTCACGAGGTGTGTGAATCGTCACCTGAATTGGACGGATCTGGAGGCAAAGCAAGCTCTGCCAGGCGGTCGCCATTTCCCCAGCCATGTGAGGAACCTCCATGTCAGTTTTCAGCTTGGTCCCATTGGCGTTGCCAGCTCGTGGGTCACGAGTGGCTTTGCCTCAGAATGAATGGGAAGACCACAGAGAGAAGATACCCGCGTGTATTTGTGGCAAAATCGTTTTCTTTTGTTCCTTAGGAGACTACCGAATTTCAAGCTCTACTATAGAGCCATCATAACAAAGACAGCTTGGTACTCGTACAAAAGAGACCCGACGACCAATGGAACAGACCGGAGGACCCAGAAATAAAGCCACATATGTACAGTCAGTTGATATTTGAGGAGCCAAAGACATACAGTGGGAGAATCATAACTTCTTCAACTACTGGTACTGGAAAAACTGGGCGGCCACATGCAGAAAAATGAAAGTGGACCCTAGCCTATCACAATGCACTAACATCAACTCAAAATGGATTAAAGACATTAACATCAAACATGATACTCTGAAACTACTTCAGGACAGAGTAGGAGAGATACTTGAACTTATAGGCACAGGCAGGAACTTCCTGAACAGAGTCCCAGGGTCACAACAAATTGAGAGAGACTCAACAAATGGGACTACCTTAAAAAGTTTCTGCACAGACAAAGAAATAGCAACCAAACTAGAAAGACAGGCAACTAATTGGGAAAAAATATTTACCAGCAAAATATCAGACAAGGGTCTAATATCCGTCATGTACAGGGAACTCAAGAAACGAATCCCTCCCAAACCCAACAAACCAGTTACTAAATGGTCAAGGGAACTAAAGAGAAACTTCTCAGAAGTAGAGATAAAAATGGCAAAGAAACACATGAGGAAATGTTCACCATCCCTGGTGGTGAAGGAAATGCAAATAAAGACAATCCTGAGATACCACCATACCCCAGTCAGAATGTACCACATCCACAAATCAGCCAACGACAAATGCTGGAGGGGATGTGGAGAAAGAGGAACCCTATTACACTGCTGGTGGGAATGTCCACTTATACAACCACTTTGGAAAGCAGTCTGGAGATACTCAGAAAGCTAAATATAGGCCTCCCTATGACCCAGCCATACCACTCCTAGGCATCTACCCTGAGCAACAGGAACCAGAATATAAAGACACATGTATCTCCATGTTTATTGCAGCACTGTTCACAATAGCCAAGATTTGAAAACAACCCAGATGCCCCACTACAGATGCATGGATCCAAACATTGTGGTACTTATATACATTGGAATATTGTGCAGCCATTAGAAAGGACAAAATAATGGCATTTGCAGGGAAATGGATGGAACTAGAACAGATTATTTTGAGTGAAGTAAGCCAAGAACAAAGAGACAAATGGCACCTGATATGTGGATGCTAAAGCCAAAATACAAGAAGATATGGCAAACAAGGCTCAAGAAACCAAGGACAGCCACCCATTTTGTCATGTCATTGCTAAATGACTCCATGTTCTGGACCATATATATGGTAGATATATGCACGCAACAGAGGGAAGCCAGAGGGAGGAATGGAATAAGTGGGAACAGCCCACACTAAGCAAAAGGAAAGAAACATAAACCACCTGATGTGGAAAAAATAACTTGTATTGTCAAAGCTCATCGAATTCACAAACTGTATAGACCATAATAATGATAATTTGCCTTGTGAAAATTAAAATGTGTTTGTGACTCTAAGCATCACTATTCTACAATACTGTGAAAGATGCGAAATTTATGAATCACCTAATCTCAATTAAAGAAAAAAAGTGAGCGAAGGAATGGGTTAGGAGTGATGGGGATGATGCTGTCAGACCCTTTGTCCTCATGTGCTGTCTTGTAGAATGGGAACTTCTTTGTACAACTACTGAAAGATAATTAAAAACATTTTAAAAAATAAAAATAATAAATAAGAGGCAAGACTGGCAAGGCCTAGTGAAGTAAAGGATGCCAAAGAGTTCCTAGTTTGAAAAAAAAGAAAGAAAGAAGGAAGGAAAGAAAGAAAGAAGAAAGAAAGAAAGAGAGAAAGGAAGGAAGGAAGGAAGGGAGGAAGGAAGGAAGGAAGGAAGGAAGGAAGGAAGGAAGGAAGGAAGGAAGGAAGGAAGGAAGGAAGAAGCTTGTCTGTGGGAAAAGAGGCCTTCCCTGAGTGTGGGTATTTTTGAAAAGATGAAATCAAATAAAACTTCAAATATTGGCGGGAGTGGTATTATACACAGGTGCACTTTGCACACATTTACACAAAAGCACTTTCTACGTCATCTGCTGACACACACTTTGGGAACGGAGGCCCCAGGCAGCCCCGAGAGGCATGGGGGGGCACTCCACGGACAATGGGACAGTCAGGGACCAGCAGGCCATGCCTGACAGCAGGAATGGCCAACAGCTACACAGAACAGAGACCCAAACCCAGGGCCAAATGGCATGGGGGTTTGCCCCGCCTGGGCTCTCTGGAGGGGCTAGCCTCTGCATGCTGTGGCAGCCTCTTTGGCTCTCTGAGAACTTTCATAGCTGCATTGTGACACTTGCTGGCCCTGAGGGCTTTTGCCCTCAAGAATTCCCAAAGAGGAAGTAGAGGTGTGGCTCAAGTGGTAGAGTACTAGCCTGGAGCCACGGAGGCCACGTGAGAGCACAAGCACCCTGTACTGGCATGCGCGTGCACGTGTGCACGTGCACACACACGTGCATTCACACGTGCACGCACACGCATACACGTGCACACGCATGCGCGCACACACGCGCGCGCGCACACGTGCACGCACACGCATACACGTACACACGCATGCGCGCACACACGCGTGCACACACACGTGCATTCACACGTGCACGCACACGCATACACGCGCAATCGTGCACACACACACACATTACTGAAAATTGCCTTTTATAGATATATTAGCATTAAAACAGATATGCTTAAATGCTATGATTGTGTTAAAATGTTTTCTTTTAACTTAAAGGTTCATTTTTTCTTTCTTGAAGAGGAATTAAGACTTTTCCATGGCCCCGGAACAAAAGAGGCACCTTAGCCTTCTGTTTCTGACAGAAAAGCCAGCCCTGGCTTCGGACGCCATGTCTCTATGTCTCTAGACATGACAGAAAAAGGAAAGAGAGAAAGAAGAAAAAGAGAGGGAGAGAGAGGGAGAGAGAGGGAGAGAGGGAGGGAGGGAGGGAGGGAGGGAGGAAGGGAGGAAGGGAGGGAGGGAGGGAGGGAGGGAGGGAGGGAAGGAAGGAAAGAAGGAAGGAAGGAAGGAAGGAAGGAAGGAAGGAAAGAGGGAGGGAGGGAGGGAGGGAGAGAGGGAGGGAGAAAGCTGAGCTACATCTCACATTATGCCCCTTCTTAAAAGGTTTAGAGTGATTGGACAAGGCTTAGTCAGCTGACCACTTACAATGGCAAATGAGAATGGGAGGTGTGTAGAAGATGGGCATCAGCGAGTGGACACTATTGAAGTTACCAGTTTAAACTGGTAAAACTCTGCTCTGGGGTGAATAGAAGTGACACACATTCAAATAGATATTCACATTCAGCATAGTGTAAGTACAATAAGTAAAAGAGCATAAACACATTATTAGACAGTCAAATAATGAATGGCTAAAGAGAAGTTCAATGTGCTAAAGATGGTCATCAATGTTTCTTTCAAGGCAGCCTACGTAGGGACAACTTAAAAAACCACAATGTAATAACTACTCCTACCACTGACAATAAAATTCTCTTGCCTGTCTGTTTATACCTAGAATTCCTGGCCAGAAGCTAGTTTGGCCTAAGCTTTAGTACACTATCTGTCCCCGCCCACTCTGTTCACCCACCATATCGCATTACCCTCTTCCGGCCTGGTACTAAAGCTCAATCCACACGTCTCCTTGTACTTTGCCATCCTGCCCCACCCCTGCCTGACAATCGAACCTTGTTGTGCCTCTTCAAGCACTTTGTAAATACCCTGTGGCAAAATGCTTTTCTTTGAGCAAACAGTAAGCATCAATAAAGGCTGGTGAATGAATACAGGGGTGATGTGCTTCAGTTACTCATTCACGCACTTGGCTTCTGCTATTGGCCCGTGGATTCCTTGAGAGCATCTTCTCTGATATGTCTGCAGCATCTAAGACCATCTAGCATTTTGTAGGTCATTAATAAACGGTTGCTCAATGAACAACAAAAAAACACAAGTTCAATGACTTAAGAATGAATACTTTCTCCTATTGAGATTTGTGTGAGGTGCAACTATCATGGTTTCCTTCTCGGATTCCAGTTCCTGGTATGGAGAGAATGCACGGGGCAGCTGCGCCCCTTTGAGAGCACATGCCCCAGCAGAGGTGGCCCAGGTGCAGGGCCGAGGCCTGCTGTGTGCCTGCCCTGGCCAAGGTGCACTATGCCAGCAAGTCCGGAGCACAACAACAGAGGCGAGACAAGGAAATGATGGCGTCTGGACGTCAAAGCTCTCAAAATAGAAGCTTTGGGTTTTTTTTTTTAGACCATTTTAGAAGGGATCCTCCTACCACAATACAGAATACGACAACAGGGTATCTTGTTCAAGCAAAGTCTGTACTTAGTAAAATGGAATTACAACAAATTCAGCACCCAGTATGAAGTCCAGTGAACACATGTACACACACCACAGACACATATGAACAAGGTGCTTAACTCAATTAATGAATAAGTGTGGTAATTAACCAATCCACAAGGTAATTTGTCCTTTTTTCAAAAGAACTCTCAATTAGATTCTATCATCAGGTATAAATTTAAGTGACTTAATTTATGAAAAATCCAATTTACACTTACTTTTCAGTAGAAGACCTATTACTTAAAGTTGGTGGTGACTTCAGGGTTTTCTCGTCCATTTAAATGTGTCTAACTCAAAGTTCTAATTGGCCTTCATGGCTTGGATGACCAGCAGAGGCCTGGATGACTAGCAGTAGCCTGGATGACCAGCAGAGATCTGGATGACCAGCAGAGGCCTGGACCACCAGCAGAGGCCTGAACCACCAGAAGAGGCCTGAACCACCAGCAGAGGCCTGAACCACCAGCAGCAGCCTGGATGGCCAGCAGAGGCATGGTGGCTGACCAGTTCCAAACTCAAGCGGGGAGGGGGGGGTGGCGCCGTGCCTGGCCATGCCAGCCACGCACAGCACATGCATAAGAAGAGGTAGAAAAAACAATGGAAAACGGGCAACAGGCACCATCAAAAGGTTCCATTTCAGGGCTCAAACAAGCCACCTGTGATCAGGTTATAACAAAAGACAAGCTAGGCCATGCACAGGGGAGCAGTGCCCACATGCTCACACAGCATCATTCTCAGCAGGAGGGCAGGCCACAAACCCACCACTGACAGTGTGTTAGGAGCAACGGCCCACCCGGGCAGCGACCCCCACCACCTCCCTGAGCAGTGCCTCCCCGGTAGCCTCCCGAACCTCACCCACCAGCCAATGGAGCCTGTTAGTCTGCACACACGGCTCAGATATAAATAGCTCTGCAAGTTCTTATTTCAGGAAAATGGCTGGCATTTTTAAGTGGTCAACAAAAGTCAATACGTTGTAATTGAAGAAAGTCTCTTTTGAGTAATTACTCTTGACCCCCAAGTCTCCCCTTCCCTTTGTCTGTCACCCGGCTCACCTTTCATCTTGTGCCCAGGGCAACTCTGCTGCGTTTGCTCCTCTCCTCTCCTCTCCTCTCCTCTCTCTTTTCCTCCCATCCCCCAGCCCGCCTGGCTGCTGGTGTTCAGGGAAGGCACCTGAGGAAGTTTGGTTTGAGCTCTTCAGCCACTCAAGGTCTTTCTCTGGCGTCTTTCTGAATGAATCTCTCAGTCCCTCCTCTAATCCCGGCTACCCCTAATCTTCTAGGTCCCTCAATATCTTTTTAGCTTCCTTATAGGGCACAGGAATGTTCCAGTACCTCCAGCTGTGTTCCTTACAGCCCTCGGGGGGTATAGAACTTCACCTGGTGGCCAGCAAGCGCGCCTAAGGCTCCATAGACGCTCAGTGGTACCAGGTGTCTTGCGGGGCTGCAGTCTGGAATACAGCGTGTGGTTTTTGGGCTCTCCAGGTGTCTTGTGTCTAAGTAGCCTCCAAACTCTAGCATGGGTTTGATGGGTGAAAGTGTACAAGGCAAAGACCACACGGCCACAAGAACACCCACACTTGAGTCTTCTTACCCCAACACTTTCAAATCCGCTTGCTTTTGAATTCACATTGCCTTTAGAAAGAGTGTCATCTGATTTTCTCCTTCCTTAAAATTTGTAGTATCTATTTTATGCACAGAACTGCAAACTTACTTCTTGATATTCAACGTTCAACTTTTCTTGTCCCTAAAAATCCTTAGTTATTTCCTCAACAAAGTCTGATTGCTGTAACTCAAAACAGGTTTGGCTCCCAGAGTTCTGTTTCCATGCCTTGTTTAAGAAATCTAGAATTAACCGTCCCCTTGTTCTAGCCTCTGTTTCCCTCCCACTGGGACCATGTGTGTCCGTGCCACTTGGAACAAGAGGAAGAACTAAAGGTGAATGGGATGGCAAAACAAATAATTTAATATGAAATCAATATCAAATTACATTCGGGTACTCAGAAACCAATTAGCTCATTCAGACTGTGAACACATGTTAAGAAGGAAACGCTCACACATAAGGCAGCAAGGATAAATGTTCTTGGCTTGACTTATTAGCCACTGTGGGAGTTGTTGGTTAAAGTACACATTTATTTTATTACAAAATGGTCAAACACACACCATCACCTGTCAATGATAGGTTTTAAACCTCCTCAAGGCCAAGGTAAGATGCCTCGGCTTTTCTCATAGAGAATTCTTACTACAAGAGGGCCAGACACCCAACAGATTCTTAATAAACTCTGTGAAACACGCTAATGAAATGCACTATGTTTAAGCAGAAACCCATAATGGAAATCGGCGGCTGTCAGTTGAGAGGACGGTGTAAGGGAAGGAAGGTAATCCTGGTAGTCAGAGCTGGATGAGTATTTTCGGATGGAAGAGCTCCACGGGTGACTGAAGCCACTACTGAGTCACTCCCGTGAGCTTGAGTTAAGGGCACAGTTAAGGTCACTGCACCAGGCGAAGTGACTGTGTAGTTCATAATTCAGTGAAAGCAGGGGCATTATTAATTATTGATTTATCTCACTCTTGTACTAGGAGATTGGACAACACAATAACATTGCAGAACATTAAAATGAAAGGACTCAGGAAATCATTGAAGAGAAAAAAATCTGTTCCCTGGAAGAAATGCTATTTCAGGAGAAGCAATTTTGCTAATACTGCCAAGTATTAAGAAACAAATAACAATTCACCGTTAAACTTGCTGCGTCATTCTCGAACAGTCGCAATACCTGTGGCACCATGAAGAGAGGCATTCTTCTGTAAGCAAACTTCGCTAAAATTAGTTTTCTCAAAATATCTGAACGACGACTCATCGTTTATATTTGTCTGTTTCTTTGGTCTCTTGTTCGGGTAGCAGTTATTGCCATGTTGCAGACAGAAATAGCTATCTAATTACATTTTCTAATCTTACTGGGTAGGGAAGACCCAAGTAGATGGAGGAATTTGTCCAAGGTCAGCTACTTGGACAAGGTCAACTGGGTGCAGAGCAGGCACGACACCAGCAGTGCTAATACTGAGGATAGCAGCAGTCACAGCAGCCGTGGTGATGGTCCTCACTCCCCGTACTTTTCATTAGGCACATGCAAGAGTTCAGAAATGCCGTTTGTTTAGCAATCTCCCCAGCCAGCCAGTAAGCTCTGTGAGGGCCATTTCCAATGTTGTAGCTTCTGAATTTTAGCAAAGTGCCTCACATAAAGTAGACACTTCGTAAATATTTATGATCTGTTCAACGAATAAATGCTCATGCTCAGTAAATTTCAAGACTAGAAAGAGCCGCCCCTGTGTGCTGGAGTGTTCCTTGATTATCATGAATCAACAAATCCCTGCCCAGTTCTTCTCACGTTCCCCTTTTAAAGGTAGACGTGTACGGAGCAGTTGGATGTTCAGAGCAGCTCTGCAAAAGTTTGTGCGTTCTAGGAAACAAAAAAGAAATGAAGAATGATGATTCTCCCTGTGGATGGGAACAGGTATGGTACAGGTGTTGTGGAAATTACCCTGAAATATGAACACACGCAGAAGCGTGGGTTGAGTAGGACTTTGCTGTTCACTGGGTCACACACACTTAAAAGATCTCCACAGCAAAATCACTCTGTGAACAATAACCCAGAGAAAGGTGACCGCCGGTACTGGCAGGCAGCCAGAAAACTGCTCTACAGAATGAGGGCCATTAGCTGTAGAAAAGGAAGTTAGCGTTTTTAACTAGCCTACAGCTACGTGCTGCTATTCACAGTTAAATAAGAGGAAAATTCGATGAAAGGGGAAATGATGGGTGTTCTGCACAAGAAAATATCTTCAGTAACTACTGCTCGTCTTCCTCCTGGTATACTCTTTGTCTGTGGCGCTGTCTTCCCCTCTGCTGAAAGATCTTTGCTCCAAGGAGGTGAGTTCATATTTTCAGTATAAAGGCAAAATAAGGGGAGAGATAATGACATGATGGCCATCTTCAACTACGTGAAGAACTCTCGTGTTTGTGCTCCTTGGCGCCTCCATTGGAAGACAGAAGATCACTGACTGGCAGTGATGCATGGCACATAGCACATGAAGAGAGAAAAAGGTTCCCACAGCTAACGTGGGGCCTGCTGCGGGTCCATTTAGCTGGGGTTCTCTCATCGCTGGATGAGGACAGAGCTGGGGCCTCCAGCTGTCGAGGTACCGATGAAGGCCACTTTCCTGTGGACACGTTGACAACCAAGCGCCCGCTAACTCCCAGGAGATCCCAGCTCCGTGGAGGACACGGGGATCGTCCTCTTCCTACTGCTTCCTACCTCTTTCAGCGCATTTGTTAATAGGCTCTCACCATCAGAGCAAACATCCCTAACCAAGCACAGAGATGAACAGTAACTTCTTCCCACTTCTGAAGGACCGGAGTAAGCAGGAAAGCAAGCCAGGAACACCCCACACCAAGACTCTCCTCCACCATCTCCTGCTGGGAGATGGAGATCTACCAGGGGAACACAGCAAAAGTAGCAACCCACCATCACACAGACTTCCACTGAGACCCCAGAGCAACTGAGTACTTGGTCAAGTTCCAATTTGATTCTGCCTTGAATTTGTTTTTTAAATTAATGTATGCCTCCACTTAAATGTAATATAAACAACCAATTCAGCGAGAAAAAGACAACTACACTGGAGAACTGGCAACAGATCTTCCAAAAGAGGATAGTCTAATGATCTGGAAATATTCAAATATAGTTAGACATTTAAAACCATCTCTTTCAAGCAGGTTCTAGTGGTGCACACCTGTAATCCTAGCTACTTAAGAGGCTGAGGTCTGAAGATCACAGCTCAAAGTCAGTGCAGGTGAGGGAAAAAATCTGACATTCAGATCTCCAATTAACCATCACCTAAAACAAAATGAAGAAATAAAGTCAGAAATGGAGATGGGACTCAAATGGCAGAGCTATACCCTTGAGCAAATAAAACTCAAAGACAGCACCAAGGCCTTGAATTCAAGCCCCAGGACCAGCACAAAAATAAGTAAATAAATAAATAAATAAAATCTCTTTCAGCTATGCCCTGCATCTATTTCTGGAGTCTGTACTATTCTTTCTTGGCTTGATCTAGTAACAAACTTTATTGGTCACTTTATTTTTAAAAAGTAAATAAATAAAAAATAAAATTGATTAAAACCAGAAGATACTACTAAAAAATATAAATAAATAAAAAGACATACAGGTTAAAACTGATTAAAACCACAAGTTACTACTTGTGTGATCACAAGAGCTAAATTAAATGTCTGTGCCGGGAATTCACATGGATAGGAAGCAGTGGAAATCACTGCTGGCATGAGTGCCCTGTGCAAGGGCTGCGTGTATAGAAATGTGTGCTTCCTTGTATCTAAAGACCGGTGCCAGAATGTTCTTAGCAACATTGTTTATGAGAGCTAGCAACGAGAGTGCACTTCTGGATATCCATCAAAGAGAAAACAGTAAACAAGTGTTGGTACACACATGAATCAAAAACACTTTATATCAACATGAACAGCCTGTACCGACGTCTACCATGTGAATGTTTCATAATATTATGAGAAAAACACGGATGAACTGGACACATACTGCACAATTGATTCCCTCCCTAGGAAGTTCTCTGACAGGACACTGGCTCAGTGGTGTTGGAGGGAGGACAGCACTCAAGGTGGAGAGGTCTGGGCACCGTCGGTGGTGCTGGGAGGGTTTGGTTGCTGGACTTGGGGAGCAGACATACTCACTTTAGGGGTTCACTGGGCTGTGCAGTTATCATTTGTGTACCTTTCCACATTCCATAGGTCAAAAGAAGTTTTTCAAAGAAACCGTGTGATCTTGTAACCTTCAGCCCTTGAACTTCCCAGATACATTTTACTTTCTTCAATTCTGAATCATTCTAAGAGTCAGATTGGTGGTATGCCAATTCTAGAGAAAGGAGAGAAAATCCAGTTATGGGGCGGAAAGACAGCGGATGTGTTTCAGAACCGTGCAAAGCCTGATGTCCGGAGAAGGGTGGGTTTCCACCTGAGAGTAGCGAGGAGCCCAGAGTGCCTCTGGAACAAGGTAAGAGGAAACTATCTGTGGGATTCTAAGGAGTCATTCACAAGAGGTGGCACTATTCCCAGACACACACACGCAAGCTGCGAATGCACGTGTACAGACAGTACGATTATACAGAGCCTGGATCTGCTCACTAATTTTCATGGTACAGTCACTCACACTGTCTTACTTCCTATAGTTGGTCTGTTTTGTACAAAGATAGTAGGCATTTATTGTTATAGTAAATGTGTTGGTACTAGTCACTGCTGATTGGACAAAGTATAATATAGAACATTAGGACTTGCTTTCCTTCTAAAATCAATGACACTCCCTTAATTTAAGCTGAATGTGTTTAAATTCATAATACCTTTTCTCTATTCTCCATTTTCTACTTATGCATTTTAATTATAATTTGTTGCATGCCATGCCATTTTTTTTTATTTTTGAGGGAGCAGCTAGAACTAGAGCTGCTAAACTGATTTCTCCTGCCCAGAATCAAAACCTTGAAATAATTTTTCTTTGAGTTCTAATTCAGTAACATAATTCAGAAAGGCTACCTTATAAAAGGTTGCAAAAAGAACAGAGAAATACTGAACTAAGAGATACAAAGAGAACTGTGCACTTCATTCTGAAAAGTGAATTGAAGCTCCCTTTCATACGCAGTGTCTGCATACCTACCTGTCTATACCCGTGTGTTTGTGGTCTGGCTATCTACCTAGTCATCACTCTATCTTGAATCACAGCCAGGTGAACTGATGAGACTTAGAGTGTCACTGTCTCAAGGGACATGTCTGGCCCAGATCAGTATGAATATTCATCACTTCCCCGCTGCCCCTTCCTCACACCACTGCATGAAAAGTTTCTTCTTTTTATGCCAAGAATCATGAGTCTTCCTTGCCAAAACCATCCAAAGATCACATCCTATCTGCACTTTTCAGACATATGAAGGAAAAGGAAGTTCTTTGGCCAGACTTTAGAGGGAAAAGTTGTCAAAAAAATTGACTCCAAGAAAGCCTAGATGCTGCAATTCATAGACAAGCAACTATATTCAGAGAGTCAGGGAAAGAATTCTCATAATGAACTAGCAGAGGAGTAATCCTAAAAGAGAAACATAAATTATTTTCAAAAAAGCAAATTCTAGAGATAAAAATAAAACTAAAATGAAATATTAATGGATTTGGCTTAATAGCAGATTAGAAATGGAGACGATTCAGTGAAGGTGAAAATAGAAAGTATTCAATCTGAAGATCTAAGAAAATGAGTAATTGAATAAACATAAGCAGAGCCTGAGATATTGGCTATTCAATGATATTCACTCATAAGTGCATGAATTCATATAACTGGAATCTCAGAAAGAGAAAAGAGAGTGGAGCAGCAGAAAGTAATTAAAGAAATAACAACTGAAAACTTTTAAAATTTGGTTAAAAGTTTATCCCAGGGGTCCATTTTGGTTAAATAAAGTACTTGTACTACTACAAGTACCAAGACTTTAGGACTCATCCTAAGCCCCTGGAATAGGTGAGACATTGAGCTTTATAAGCAAGATGATCATTTGTCTTAAACTCAAAATTAATTTCTTACCCTAGTTACTCTTAGGGATTTTCAATTACTGCTTGAAACCTTGATTTCAAGTTCAGTCTTGCCAGGAGTGAATACAAAGCATAAAATACACTTGTCGCTGTGAGCTGGCTCTGCCCCAGGGACTGCTCTCCCCCCTCTGCCTCTCGGCACTGTGGCACAACCCCTGCTGGACCAGACCATCAGGGCTTTCCAGCGTCAGCTTCGCTTCACTCTGCTCTGCAGAAAAAAGCTTTCCCTCTACATCCTATGAGGGAATTAACTCCTTTATCTCAGCAGTGGAATACCTCGTTTTCTGTTTTCCTATTTCTTAATGAAATAGGACAGTGTATTTTCTCCATGATTATTTAAGACTCAGCTAAGACACAAAAACAATCAAATGAAGAATTAAATACAGCATTTAACTAACTGAAACAAACAAAATGGCAATCCTCTTTAAGTCTTCAATACCATTTCTTCTGACTATATTGTCATATTTTTCAAGAGAATGTCTATCATGCATTCTGTCATAATATAAAGAAATTAGTTAATATTCATTGAAAGCAATTCTCCCTAAAAGTAAACTAAAATGATTTCAAAAAAAAGAGAGAAAAATACATAGGAGTTAAAACACAACTTTCGTCATTCAATTTAATTAGTATACATTTGTTGAGGACCTAAATTGGGACAGTGTTATATTGTTTTCATTGCTAAAAGATGGCTTAAAGCATGGTTTAGACCTTAATATAGTCATAAAATAAATAATTAAAAATAAATAATGAAATCTTATCTGCGTGTCTTTTCTAATAGTAGGAAGAGTCATAAAACATGGGAGCAATTACAAGAATATTTAAGGAAGAAAATAGGCAATTCAGCAATATGTCTCCCTGGGCAGACATGAGCTTAACTTGCTATGACAACCAGCTCTAAGTTACACGTTTGACTCCCACCGCTCATCACCTATACCCAGGATTCGGATGAAGAGATGACATTGACAAATGGCTGCTCAGAGCTCCTTGCCCGACTTTCTGTTAAGTTCTCATTTCCTTCCCAAATTCAAGTGTTACAACCTTTGGATTCATGTAATTAAACAACAAAAGAAAAGAAAAACAACTTGGAAGTTGTAAGCATATTACAAAGAGATGAAATTACTCAGAGCCGTAAAACATCAGGGTTAGTTTCTAGCCTGCTCATAGCGATCTGTTCAATTAAACAAGGAAGAGCTTGGAGCGAATGAGCGGCAGGGCTGTCCGCCCGAGGCTCACAGCTCACGGGAAGGGTCCAGAGACCTTCCTGCGTCTGGCAATCCTATCAGCCTCCCCTGTGAGCATCCGCCGACAGAGGCTGCTGCTCTTATTTATTTTTATTTTATTTTTTTGCTGGGGCTTTAACTCTGGGCCTGGGCACTGTCTCTGAGCTTCTTTGGCCCAAGGCAAGCACTCTACCACTTGAGCTAACACACCACTTCCTGTTTTCTGGTGGTTAATTGAAGATAAGAGTTTCCTGCCCCAGCTGGCTTTGAACCGCAATCCTCAGATCTCAGCCTCCTGAGTTGCCAGGATTACAGGCATGAGCCACCAGTGCCCGGCTAAAGGCTGGTATTCTTATCTGTTAATAAAAGACATCAAACGTTGCCAAACCTCAACCTATCCCTTCAGAAATCCAGTCCGAAGTGTTTTTCTCCCCCATTTATCTTTACATGCACTCTTTTTAGTTATCCTTCCTCAATATGACTAACAGTTCATGAAAGAAACAACGAACTTAAGCTTGGAGAATCAGAGATGGCTTTGTAGGTAAAAAAATAAAATCCAAGATGAGAGGGAATAAATGAGGAGGAATCCGCGATGTTCAGCAGACAACAGATTATTTCAGGCAAAAGGAACCACATAAATACACTCACGAAAATGAGAGTGAGCACCCGTGCCTTCTGAGATATTCACCCTAGGGTGTGAGGCTGAAGGGTCATGTGACCCTGGCCTGGTGGGGGTGGGGGCAGGTGCTGGCAGAAAGCGGCTGTGGAGCTGTCCAGGGGTGGGACTGACGTCCTGGGGCTCTCGCCCCACCAGACCTGTATTTCCTTCCGCACTGAGTGTGGCACACAGGGGCTGGGTCGGCAGCAGAGGTGGGGCACACCCAGAGTCTCCGCAGGGCACGCTGAGGGCTGGGAAGTGCCCACGGGCAGTGCAGACGGAGAAGCTGGAGACTCGCATGGGCCTCAGAAGGAAGAAGCTTGGGAGGTGCAGGGAGGTGCAGCCGGTCACAGGCAGGACTTTCGGCAAGGGTCCAAAAGCACAACGTCCCTGGATGGCTGCAGGGCTGCCAGGTGTGCAGGTGAGGAGGGAGAACCGTGCGGGACCTGCTTGAACAGGGCGCTACAGACACGAGAGCAGAGTGCCCACTGTCATTTGGGTTTGTCCTACAAGATGGCCAGGTGACGTTGGAGAGGCAGAGGGATGTGGTCCGAGGAGCGCGAGGTGGGAACCCCGGGGAGCTGGGCCAAGGAGCAAGGGCCCTGAGGAGCCCAGCCAAGACCAGTGGCAAGGAAGCCCACCCCTCCATCTTCTCACAAACACCCCTGCCTCACCAGCGCCATCATGGGAACGGCTGTGGGAACCTGTTAGATGTGTACCTCCAAGCTCCTCTTCCTCCCAGGTTACAGTTGATCACAGACATGAGTTCCTGAAATGGCCCCGGGAGATGGTGTTTCTAGAATTTCACAGAACCCCCTCCCTGCCCTGTGCCTGTGAGTGCTAATTGGCATGAGCCTGCTTTCTTGATTGGAGCACATTTATTTGTAAGTACTGTAGCAGTTCCTGAGTTCCCTAAATGTCCACCATGCTGAAGTTGCAGGCAAGTCAATCCTGCAGATGGTTAATGACCTTGCTGTGTTTACTGTGCGGGCGTCAGCAGATCTGTGCGGGCGTGCGGCATGGTGTGGAATGGATTTAGAGCCCCTGGTGAGTTGAAAATCTGGTCCCAACTCCTCGCTTCTATGTGACCAGGGTAAGTGGTGGATCTTTGTAGATTTGTTTCCTTCTTTACTAAGTAAAGATAGTCAATTTACCCTCCCCACCCCCAAGTTCCCAGAAGACTAAATAACACAGAGTGTGTGTGTGTGTGTGTGTGTGTGTGTGTGAGACGCTGTGTCACATAGGGCTGGTGCAGAAGAGGCTCTGAAAATAAAAAGACTCTGGCATTGTGCTAAAGATCCCACAGCCCTGGGAGGTGCAGAGGCCTCTGGATGCCCATCAATCTCACAGTCTATTTATTATGCAGATCTGATGTGCACACGTATTCACAACACACTGTGGTGGACCAGCCGGAAATGGTCTAGGGATAGGCAGAGAAGTGGGGCTAGGGGCAGGTAGAAAAGGAGGAAATAGTCTAAATATTAGGAACCCGGATGTGTGAGGGCAGCAGAGGATCAGCACATGTAGGCTTTGAACTCCTGTGCTCATGAAGAGACAAGTTTGAGGATTGTATAAAAGGGGACAGAATTCTGACGGGGGGGAGCCTGGGAGTGCATTCAGATGCAGACAGAGACAGGTGATGGGACCAAGATGGTATGCATGAAAGAAACGAGTAGATTGGGTCTGTTCGTGCATAACAGCATGTGGAAGAGGAGAACCGGGATAGTTAGAGTGCTGTCAAGCACCCAGCATTCCTAGATTCTGAATGAAAGAGGCGATGCTAACATATTTATTAAATACCTATACTATGGGATGCAAAGGCTTATAAGGTGAGTTCTCTTTTCACCCAGAAACTTACCTATCAGTCAGTACAGTTGGGTAAATAAAAGGCCTCAGATGTAACACAGCATAGGGGGACAGGTGGAGAATGAGGCAAAAGTCACGTGGACGAGGCTCTTGGGCTAAAGAAGAGGCCTATGAATCCCGGCTTGCGTATACGTTAATCAGAAAAGCTTCCAGTGAGATACCTGCCTTCTCTGAACCCCAAGTTCCTTGTTCACAGGGCCGGGATGTGTTGGACACTGTGTCATGGCTACAGAAGAGCAGTGGGAACGCGGCAGCTGACTTCGTTGCTATCCATGCCTTTGGGTGGAGTACTTCATCCCAGACCATGCCTTCTCTCCCCTGTGAAGGTGGAGGCTGGGCAGAACTTGCTCAGGTTCCCTCCATCCCCAGAACCTATTGGTGATACGGAGGGGCGGATCTCTCTCAGGGCAGGAAGAGCTGTGCACAGCGGGACCTGGCAGATTCCATTAGGACTTGCCCACATGGGGTCTGGCTGGCTAATGTATTACTTTGGTGGCAGTGAGTCAGAAATAGACACAGGAGATAGGGCTGAAAATGTAGATGGGAATTGACGAGTCATAAGTGAGAGAAGGTACCCTGTAGGAGAAGGGGAGTTGCTGAACATCTCAAAGAATAGCGTCAGCTTGGCATTCAAGGTATGTCTGACGGTGGTAGGCAGAAAAGATTGTCAGTGACGGTGGTAGGCAGAAAAGATTGGTCAGAGATACAACTTCTAAAGAAAACCTCTCAAGGGGCAAGTGCAATCCTTCAGACCAACGGGCATCAAACTAAGGCTGCAGAAGGAAGGTGCGAACGCCCAGCCTGCGCGGCTGTCAGAGTGCCTGAGCATTCGCAGGAAGTCGCCCCTGGCCTCTTCACGCACGTGGCCGCGGCACCCCAAGACTGGGAGTCTTGTCATCTGAGACCTTCGTCTGTATCCTTGCACAAGACTGGGTGCCTCTGAATTTTGCAAATGGATGTAACAATTAACAATAGATGTTTCTTTGCTCGCTTTCGTGTTGGTTCTTTTCTTGTCTTAAAATAAACCATGAAGGACTAGTCACAGCTGCGCTTGTACAAAGAAATAGCAGTCTTTGACTTCAAAGGGAAACAGCTGAGAAGGGAGAAAACAAACAAAATTGCGAGATCTGAGGTTTCATCTGGCGTGAGAATGATTTTCTAAAAGCGTTTCTTACCCCGAACCGTTTCCCGTCTTATTTGAAAGCAGCCCAGGCAGCCCAACACCTCCCAGGCCGGGCCAAGGAAGCGTGGAGGGAGAAATGGCAGGCAGAGGCCGCCACTCGCTGGCTTGCTCGCTCGCTGGCTTGCTCGCTCGCTCACTCTCCCAGGACTCTTCTTCCTCACCAAAGCAAACAGGGATGCCATTCTAATAGCTGTTAAAGGAAACATTGAAAAAAAAGTGGCATAATTTGTGGGAAAGTCGAGGATTTGATGCTGGAAGGTCCTGGGCTTTCTGGAGAAGGTCACAGGACGCTGCTTTTTCAAAGGTCAACAGGAAACATATAAGATTTTTCCTCTTGCCTTCTCTGGCTGCGGAGTCATCAGATGCTCACACATCAAAACATTCTCGGGGCAGCTTTCCACCGAGAAGGTAAGCCTGGATGCTATCTGATATTTGGGCTGTACAGACTTGAGCAAATTACACAGTGTCTAACCCCAGGCAGACACACCAGAGCTGCATTCCTCATTGGTACCACGCAATTCTGTCTATCAGCCAGGGCACCGCAACTGTAAAAGATGAATTACAATTGGGACTTTTAAATTCCTAATAAGAAAGAGAGAGGCCAGGGAGGGCGGTCACAGGGTGGGGACGAGCAGTGAACAAATGGCCAAGACACGGGCAGGGGCTCCATCCTGCAGCCTTAGATCACATTGAGGCCCAGCCTGCTGCGGAGGGTGGGAAAGGCTGCCTTCAAAGAGCAACCCGCAGGCCACCAGCTCCTGCCTCCTTCCGCAGCTGCCTCCTGCCCCACCCAGCCATTGTTGATGCGTAGAATCAGGACTTGCGGGGTTGAATGGGAACTGATCATCTCACTGGAACCCAACGTGGAGTGGCGACCTTCGCTCCCCGTTTGGAACAGCTCTTCTGTGAAGGCTTTCCCTAGCCAGAACATACAGTGCAGCACTGGGTGTTTGGCATTCATCACCAATCACCTCTGGCATCTCCTTTGCTGGTCTTGTTTTGTTATCTAACTTTTCTAGAAATCTGAGAGTCGGAACAGACACCCAATGGGTTCAGTACCTGGTTCATAGCAGGGAGCCAGCACACCCTGCAGTGAAGGCCTTTCTCCCACTCACTCCTCTCTCCAGAGCTCTGGAAAGTCTTTTCAGAATCACTGGGCAAGCCAAATATTTACCGAAGGTGTTGTTCACTGCACAACAGTCGGAGGAAAAGTTTAAAAAAAAAAACAAAACCTGGTCATCCTAAAAGTCCAGAATAAATCATCAGTTAAGTGAACCACAGAACATCTATTTTTATAGAATAGTATGCAACCTTCAAAATAATATTAAGTGAAAGATAAAAGTACCTAAGCGTTCTCAGCATGAACAGTGATGGTGGTCCTTCTGTTTGTTCAATCCATATTTGCTAACTTTTCTACAGCATATGTCCCTTCTGTAATGAAAACATGAAGTATTCATCTTAAAGGACACACTATATAAAGACATGCTCACCTGTGTACAGCCATGCTCACATGTCTACAGGCATGCTCACCTGTGTACAACCATGCTCACATGTCTACAGGCATGCTCACCTGTGCACAGCCATGCTAATGTGTATATCTACAGGCATGCTCACCAGTGTACAGCCATGCTCACATGTATGTCTACAGGCATGTTCACCTGTGTAAAGCCATGCTCACATGTCTACAGGCATGCTCACCTGTGTACAGCCATGCTCACGTGTCTACAGGCATGTTCACCTGTGTACAGCCATGCTCACGTGTATGTCTACAGGCATGTTCACCTGTGTAAAGCCATGCTCATGTGTCTACAGGCATGCTCACCTGCGTAAAGCCATGCTCACATGTATATCTACAGGCATGCTCACCTGTGTAAAGCCATGCTCACGTGTCTACAGGCATGCTCACCTGGACTTCTCATTGGCTGCTCCACAGTCACACCACCTTTTCCTTGTTGGAACATGGAGATTGACAGAAAGTCCCAAGAGCCACCAAGGACAGAGGGATTCTAATCTATACAGAATTTCCAATGAGGAAATATAATAAAGGAATATAACCAAGTAGCCCAACCCAATCAAAATAACCAAATACTACATTTCCTGAGATTTCCTCATCACGCCTTTTTCTTCTCAGTTTCATTTTTCTAGGCACCAACACTGACGATGGAAATACCACCCCCAGGCCTCCGTGTCTCCAGGCTTCTCCTCTCCCCCGCATAACCAGGAGGGGAGGGCGTGGGAGCGGGCACTGGGGCTATCAGAGGTGAACATCGAGTTCAGGCAGAGGCGTGACATGTGACGCATGATGTGTGTGACAGAGGTGGCCGTGACTGAAGATCTGAGGACACAAAGCTCTCGTGGAGAGAGGCCTGTGTGCAGAAGCCCTCCTGATGGAAGCGTCCTCGAGAACTCAGGGAAGGTGAAACTGGCACGAGCCTCCTCTGTGGAGGAAGCCAGGAAAATCCTAAGATGTTGTAAGAGGAAATTCTAAAAAGGAGGTCCTTCTTTTTTAAAAAATGTTTTAACCTTTAAAAAATATTGCTTAAGTAATTGTGTCGGGGAGGTGCCATCTGACAAAGCAGTGTGTGAATACAATATATCTTGATCTATGTCGCCCCCTTCGAGTCTCACCTCTCTTCGACTCACCCCTTCCCTTCCACTTCTTAATTTTGTGATTTACACAACTAATTCTTGGCTGCATTCTCTCCCTAGCAAGTACCCATTCCTTGATACTTATTTCGTTGGGCTTTGACTTAGTCTTTCTAAAAAGAAATTGTACTATTTGAGCTCTCCATAGAGTTTATTATACTTCAGTTAATTCATTTGGAACTGTTTGCATACCACCCAGTGTGTTTTCTTATGGATTTTCAGGCACATTCTATCTACCATTAATGAGAGAAACCATGCAAACTTTGTTTCTCTGGGTCTAACTTCACTGAATCTAATTCTTTCCAGGTCCTTCTATTTCCTTACAAATGGTACACTATCATTCTTTCTAATGGACGAGTAAAATCCCATTGTGTTTATATACAATATTTTCTTGACCCATTTGTCCATTGGGGGACGTCTGAGCTGATGCCATATGTTGGCTATGGCCAATAGTACTGCAATAAACATGGTTGTGCTAGTGGCTTTACTGTGGCCTTGTGTTCTATTGGATAATGCCCAGGAGTAGAAAGACTACTGGATCACAGGGTAGTGTTTAACAACTCTGGTCCTAAAAGAGGTGCAAATCAAAACAACGTTGAGAGTTTACCTCACCTCAGTTAGAATGGTCATTACCAAGAAAACAAATGGTAACAGATGCTGGCGAGGATATGGCCAAAAGGGAACTCTAATGTACTAATTGGTGGGAATGTAAGCTGGTACAACCACTCTGGAAAGCAGTGTGGAGGTTCCTCTAAAAACAGAACAAAGAGGTCCTTTTAAACAATGATCCATTATAACCATGACCCCAGGGAGCAAAAGGAAGGCTGCCTGGTTCCCAGCTCACCATGGCCAGGAAGGTCCCGACCCTAGGCACCTTCTCCCTCCTTTCTTTAGAGAACCACCTGGAAAAGCCTGAGATGCCAGTGGAGATTGGTGTGGATGGACAAGCTCATTGTCTTTCCAGAACCTTCTCTTCAACACCACGATCCTACAGTAATTCTCCCTTTCTGCTGTGTCTGGCACTCACGGAGCAGCTCCTAGCCCTGGCAATCAGAAGTTGATAGAAAGCCTCCATTCTGAACTGAAGAGAGAGGGAGGGGGGAAAGAGGGAGAGAGAGAGAGGAAAGAGAGAGGGCAGGAGAGAGGGCAGAGGGAGAGAAGAGAGTGAGAGGGAGGGAAGAAAGGGGGAGAGAGGGGAGGGGGCAGAGGGAAAGGAGAGAGTGAGAGGGAGGGGGGAAAGGGGGAGAGAGAGGAAAGAGGAGGCAGAGGGAGAGAAGAGAGTGAGGGAGGGGAGGAAAGGGAGAGGGAAGAGAGAGGGGGCAGAGGGAGAGAAGAGAGTAAGGGAGGAGAGGAAAGGGAGAGAGAGAGGAGAGGGGGTAGAAGGAGAGAAGAGTGAGAGGGAAGAAAGGGAGAGAGGAAGAAGGAGAGGGAGAGGGAGGAGGAGAAGAGGAGAGGGAGAGAGAGGGAAGGAGGGAGGGAAGAGAGGTAGAGGGAGAGGGGGAGGGGGAGAGGGCGAAGGGGAGGGGGAGAGGGAGAGGGGGAGGGGGAGAGGGCGAAGGGGAGGGGGAGAGGGAGAGGGAGGAGGAGGTACACTGCTTGGGCTAAAATCATTCTCCCCGGAGGCCAGGAATCTGAGTGTGAGTATTTCTGCCAGCCTTGGGAGACCTGGTATTAGCCATGCCTCGTGGCGGACCCTGAATTATTCAGCGACTATCTTCTGGCTACTAAGGGTGTCCACTCCCCACCCTGCTATCACCCACTTCCTTCTTTCAAAGGAGATGACTCCGTGCCTTTAAGTGCTTCAAAGGGAGCACATGCCGCCACCAGAATTGAAAGCCCTGGGAAGGGGCGGAGCCACAGATTTGAAGGGAATTTCTCGTGAGGTGAAATCTTAGAGGCCTGTGGTGAAGTCTTCTGATGTGAGCTCTTCAAAGAGCAAAGCATTCAGTCTCCCCCTGGCAGGGCTGATGAGCTGCCAGCAACCCAGAGAGAGTGAATTAAAAAAAAAAACCACACACCAAACCTGTTCTTTGTGATAGAGAAACTGATAAATTACTGGATATAATGGGTCCAATTCTTCCACCCTTAGATCAGGAAAATAAAAATCCTAATGCTATTAATGGAACAGCGGCCAGAAGAAGTAACGTAGAAATATGGGGCGGGAGGAGGGAGAAGAAGGAAAATTCACATGAAATATATTCCTTCTTCTAAAAGCTTTGAAGATGGATTTCCCCTTTATGGAGGTGGGGTGGGAGGTTAAAGAGATAGCAACTGCACAGTTAGACTAAAAAGCTTTCCATTAGCACTGCTCATAAATTTTAACGCTTCAAATGAGGACAAATTAAGGTTATCCAAAAAAATAAGGGTAACCCTCGTCATTTCCAGTGTACATTTTTTTTTAAAAAATTAAAGATAAAAAGGAGCCTGTCTACTCCGCAAAGCTCCCTTCGTTCCATTTTCCAAAGTTGGTTCTGGGGAAACAACGGAGTGTAATTATGGTTACTTCTAGTAATTCTGAGAAATTATTGCCCTGACAAAGAAAGCAATTCCTATTTTCCCTCCTGCACTGCACCATGGATTCAAATGCATTCGGAAAGTCTTAATCTGTCTTCTATCCCACCTGGCTGACCAGGAAATAAATCCTGAGTGCTGCCTTAAAAATTACAATATGTTGTTTGAATCACTCCAGGTCACATATATCAAGCAACAGCTTACAAGGATTACAGATTTCGGGAAATACAAAGTTTCCTGGAAGTGCAGAGAAAGCATGGAAACTGCCTTCACCATTCTCTCTTCCCTGTTCTAAATAGTTCTCACTGTGTTTCCTGTGGTTGGAAGTCAACCGTGAATGTTGGTCAGAAATCTTGGTTACTAATGTCTATGATCCGCCAATAAAATTTGACAATATACCTGTAGAATTAGGAGACTGGGTTCAGAATTCTTGGTTAGCAGTCAGATGCCAACGTTTTCTCCTTGTTCTGTGAAGTGACCCACGTGGTTGTTACCTCAGCAGTAAAGCAAGGATGTTCGAGACAGCTTAAGATTGAGTTCAGCCTGTCTCTTGTTGTTTGCTGGCTGAATTATCCACAAAATTCACTGACCTATATACTAAGTCTCCATGGAGTCCTCTGTAAGGTGGAGATCAGAGTTGCAACACTGCAGACACTCTGGGTTACTTGTTTGTTCCTATACTTCTTTTGCTAGCAATAGAAAGGACTAGAACAGAGGCAGAATGGCTGCATCAATTCTGGTCAAATTAACTGCAAAAAAGGGAAGGAACTCACTTAGCACCCCTATTCTGGATGTTAGTTAGCTGGTGTTGACTATCTCAGTCATTATCTAATTTAGACAGGAAGACCAAAAGTAGACCCCCTGATTCACGTGGTGGGCACGTGAGCTGTGAAAGGGGCTGGTTTTGCCCACAATGCAACTTCGGCAACTTGTCGTTGTAACCAAGGAGCCTGGTGGAGCTCCCACAGCCTGGCAGGCGAACGCGTGGCCGTAGGACCGACGCACACCAGCTATGAACGCAGAACTCTACAAGTTCGGCTGCTATTTCCATCCACATGTTTCTTCTTGGGGGCTCTCCTTCTCTAAAGCCAACTTGCCCCAGACCTGCCCCAACACGGCCATTCCCGATGTTTGTCCTGGGGCTTCTGGTCCCTTCCACACTTGTGTTCCACACAAACAAGGTGACTCACGCAGAGGTGTAACACCGATGGTGGCGGTGGGGAAGGCTGGACACCCCGGGGAAATGAAGCCACCAGAATAAGAAAGGACATGTCACTGGTCTAACGGCAACCTGCTCCGCATCCAGAGAGCCCAAGTGATGGTTCAGGGCCACTGGGCTGCCCCGGTGCTTAGGCCTCGCCTAGAAGCTGGCTGGCAAACAGCTACAGACATAAAAGCTGCTAAGTAGTCACTGCCCATGCTCGCAATGGAAAATGGGCTAGTGTCATAAATACTGAAATTGTGCATGAAGTATATGAACGGGGAGAAAAGCCACTCCACGGCAGGAGGGAATGCAAGGGCACTTCAGAATAAATAAGTAAATTCCCATTGCGGTAATCCAGGGAAGAAATAATAGGACCTTTCCTAAGACCATTACGCTTGGGCTGGAAAGGGATCGATATGGGGAGAAATTGAAGAAACAGAATCAATGGGACTGTATTATTTTCCTAGGGCTGCTAACCTTTGTTATCACAAATTAGGTGGCTTAAAATAACAGAAATCTATCCTCCCACAGTTCTGGGGGCAAGATGTCAACTGGTAAGGTGCTCACCAACTCTCCAAAAGCCGGAGGAAGGAACTGCCCCGGACCCTTCCCACTGCCAGTGGTGGTAGCTGGCATTCTTTGGCTAATCGCCGCATCCCTCCCCGCCTCGGCCTCCAGGGTGACCTGCTATTCTTCATGCAGGCATAAGTGTCGTGCAAGAATAATGCTGTAATCATCTGAGGATGAATAGCATGCTATTATAAATATCGAGCATGCAAAATTCTAAATCCAAATATATGAAGAGGGGAACCTGGGAAATGGAGAGGAGCAAGGAGCGTTCTAGGAGCTAAGGGTTTATCTTCCATTTGCAAAAGTCTGCGCGCACTATCAAAAACCCTTAAAATACGATATAATTCTATGTCACGAGAGTATGGCTGCACGTCATTTAGAACACCGAGGTAAACGCCGAAAGAATTACTTAAAATCGTAGAAGGGGAATGAGTTTCTGGGCCAGAGGAAGGAAAAGGTCAAGAGAATGCTATTTATTCACTTTAAATATGGTACTCGACGTTGACTTTTTACACCTCACCCATGTGTTATTTAACCACACATACACTTTAAAAGAAGAGAAAAGTCTGTGTGCATGCCCAATAAGGGAGCACAAGTCAGCTCCTCACAAGCAAGTCCTCAGGGCTGAGCAGAGGCCCCGGAGACACGGCACTGATGGCTGGGCAGGCGGCCCTCACCTTGTGCTGGGGCACACAGCGTGGGGCTGATACTCAGAACTGTCCAGGCAGTGTAGGGAATGCCACAGCCACCTGTGCTCAAGCCTGCGGTGGTCCATTCTCAGCTATGACTCCTACGGAGTGACTCCCACATGCCAAGGCAGAGGGCTTGTAGCCAGGCGTGTAGGAGAAAGGGGACCATGCGTAGGTCACCTGTGATAGGGCCCCAACGGCATCCTGTTGACCGGCAGTAAATGAGACATATCCTGGCTTTATAGGGAGAGTGATCTCTGGGAAACAGAACAAAAAATGATTCTCTCCGAGAAGCGAGGATAACATTTACCACCACAGATGATCCCAAAGGGCCACAATCTCAGAAAGCTAAGGATGACAGCTTTTTTGAGGAGAATCC
Source organism: Dipodomys spectabilis (assembly GCF_019054845.1). NCBI lineage: Eukaryota > Metazoa > Chordata > Mammalia > Rodentia > Heteromyidae > Dipodomys > Dipodomys spectabilis. The sequence goes on from NW_024870803.1 coordinate 1,808,086, forward strand.
TACCAGCTACTTGTTGGCTGTGAACAACCCCAGGAGCGCTTTGTATCCATCCACGCCCATTCCACAGAGACCTGTGTGACCCCGACTTGTGCATAGAGGTGGGAGGGAAACTCGAGTGTGTGCATATTTACCTGCAGGCAACCCCAAAGAGCTCCTGAAAGAAATCTCCAGCTAGGGCCTCACAAACTTCCAATGCTACAAAGTCCCCAAGAAAACCTGTGGGTGGGGCTAGGTCTGCAATCACAGTTTGAAGCACTTGGGTAAAATTCGGTTTGAGTTCACTGAGGTCAGCCAGCTAGAAGCACCATTATAAAACGACTACTTGACTTTGTCTTTCTCTGTTTCAATGTGGCCATTAGATGTAGCATTGGGTTTTTTCAATCATTCACAGAAATCGTATATAGGAACATTCCTATCTCCATTCAGGAAAGGATGTTTGAGAACTTAAACTGTGATACTACATAGAAGTGAGATGTACTGGTCTAAAATAAATGTGCCTTCTTGGTAAGCACAAGGCACTGAATTGAATCCCCAGCACCTCCAAACTCTGTAAATTAATTCCTTAGCTGATATGTAATTTAACCATTTTTTCCCTGGGACTAAATGGGAAGTTGCCTATAAAGAAGCAGGCAAGTTATAGAGGCTCAACCAGCGGCTGACGGCAGCCTGGATATCTTGTAAGACTTTGGGCTTTGAAATCGGTCATATTTAGATAGTGGCCCGGTCCCCTGAGGCTGGGAACTGCCTCACACTTCATTCTGAGGACCAATTTTTTTTTTTTTTAATTACCCCAGGTCCCTAATGCAGTCTCTGAACATAACTGCGCTCAAGTCCCCAAGCCATGATGTGAAGAGCCGCTGTGTTTGGTTTGTGTCTTTTCTCCTGGCTCAGACTTGGATAAAGTGCCCTCATTCTCACTCACGTGGCCCTTTTCTGTGATTCTGTGAGCCATGTAAGTTCTTCTACCAAAACTTGCCGCTTTTCTATCCTGCAGAAGAAAAGAAGGTGTTTCTGAAATCAGCTCTACATTTCCCACAGATTATGAACATATTTTAAAGTAACCTTTTGGGCTTTCCCTTCTTCTGATGGGAAGGCACCGCAGGACCCTGTGACTTTTCTGAAAGCGAGTGGTCGTGTGGGGATCTGCTTCAGCTCTGTGGCTGGCTGAGCATCCATTTCCCGGCTGAACTCTGTAGTTAATGGCACTTCTGTGTCCGTCCTCAGCGTGGGTCATCTGTGAACCTCTCCCACATCCGACTCCACCTTTTAACACACACAGGACTCTCATGTTCACCATATGTCTTGAATTTAGAGAGGCAGTTTTCATATTGAGTAATTTTCCTCCTTTCAGTAATAAGGGATTATTGAATGTCTAACTAAATGAGATTTAATTTTTATACTTTAAATATGATTTTTTATATAAATCATTCATCTCCTTTTGTATTGAGCCACCATCCTAGTTTTATATGTAAATTCATTCATATTAGTGTCTTTAAGGGGCATAAAATTAGATAATGATTACTTGAAATGTAATGAATCTCTCTAATTGAAATGAATAAAATTATATAAAATTGGAACTATTTTAGAAGATGTGGGATACATGGACATAATAAATAATAGTCTCTTTCCTTTGGGTCCTAGGAAGTAGTTATAATGACCCTACATTAATTAGAGAAACTTATTGGAAGCGAAATTATACAGTACAGTGTAACTGCATTGTGTGAAGCAATTCCCTCTGTTAGATTGCAACCCAGAGGCATTAACAAAGAACATCTAGCATAGATGACATAAGCACTGGTATATATTAATCCAGTGCAGGCTACCGACTCCCCAGACAAAAATGTGACGCCCTACTGCAGCACTAACTAAAGCAAAGTGTTGGAGATGTAGTTCAAGTGACTAGAGTGCTTGCCTGGGAATCACAAGGCTCTGAGTTCAAAACTCAGTACTACCTCAGAATATGAGAAAATACATTTATTGTATTTATTAGGTGCCTCTGTCAATTAATCCTCAGTATTTGGAGATTGATATTCAAGCACTAAGACTTGAGACCAGCATTGACTCTGGCTACTATTATACTGACTTAAGCCATGGTTGTACTCACCATTATATTCATTCCCCTCATTTCCAGTTTTAGAGCAATATTCAAAATTAGTTGACCTTAATTTTTTAATATCCCTAAAACCATTTTTCATTATTCTATGTTTCCATTTCTCATAAACTAGAGTTTGCAACCAAGACTGGCTACATTTGCATGAGCTCTAAAACTTTGAGGGACTAGAAGGAGATGGTAGAAACCGCTGACCATCATTCCAGACAAAATATCACCCAGGAAACAATTTGCCAGAGACCATAAAAGCTCCCTGTAGAATTCCACAGTAACACTGGCCATAACAATCAAGCTCCGCCCGCATCATGCTGTGTGTTTAATCAGAGCGCAGAGCGCCATCACCACCCACAATGGTAATGCCTGCTCACACCTGCGTGTTGATATGTCTCTCTGCTCATTCAGTTTGTGACAGATCAAGTAACGGAGCTGCGCACTAGCTATCACAAGTACACAATGACCGCAGGTTATCTTCACAGACTCTGGAAGTACATCTCTCTCATTTTGCTAATGAGAGAATGAGAGAATGATGGAGCTGACACCTTCAGAACAGGGAAACCAATACCAAAGCTTCACTCTCTTCCTGCTCAAGTCCCTACCCCTGGCCTGAAGTAGCCTGGTGGATAATTTCACCACATCTTATGCTATCACAATTTTTATACATCTTTATAACTTATGAACAGAAATGAGTCATTTATGTTCCAAGTTACGTCATATGTAAACATATAACCTACATACATCATTATTGAGCAACAGCCTAGCAGTAAATCTAAAATCAAATAAAAACTTTTTTCAGAAAGTTTTTTTTTAATTTTTATTTTTTTTATTCTTTTTTTTTTATTGTGAAAGGGGAAACAAAGGAGGAGGCTACAATGCTTGATCAGAAAGTTTTTAATTGTAAAGATACCGTACGGAGCGGTTACAGTTAGCTGAGTAAGGTAATGGGCACATTTCCTATCCTTTGATAGTAGGGGAAAAATAAAATCAAATAAAAATTTTAAATCTACTAGTGACTGCTTTTGCTATTTTGAGATTATGTAGAAGCAATAGTCTAGCAGAAAAGACAAGTTTAAGTTAAATCTGAAATCAAAGAAAAATTTAAAAATCTACTATTGACGGCTGTTGATACTTTGTGATTATGTAGAAGTGCTTTGACCTCGCCACCTTCTTCCACACTCCCCATCCCAAGAATGAAGAAAAGATGCTGCCCCCAAACCATAAATGTAAAACACGTGGGATGAGCTCCTGCGCATCCACGCAGAGCCCTGGGAACGCTACGCTCTCCAGTCCTCCTGGTGTGAACAGAACTATTCTTGACCTTTTCTCTCTTGTCCTCGCAAGCCGCGGGCCTCCTGGCGTGGGGAGTCATTCCAGGAAATGTACGTGCTGCTTGGCACTTAGACTGGAGAGAGATCTGTGCTAGTCTCTAGAGCTCTTTCCCTGTGCAGCTTTCTGCTCTTCGGGACTCTGTTCCGTGAATGCTAACTGCCTGGGTTTATCTGACTCCTGGCTTCATTCTCTCTACACAGGAAGTGTCCCCTTCTCTTGGGTGATGCCCCCCTGGGCGCTGCCTTGGGACCCCGGGCTTAGTAACCCGAGTTTAATCACAGGGCCTAGAATTTTCCAGAATCACAGGCCTTTGCTTCCCTATGTCAAATAGAGGGGGAAAAAAAGTTTCACTATTTTGTTCAGTTTCCCAGTTTCTTATTCTATCTTGGCCAAATTTGCAAGTATTTGTGTTATTTTTTGATTATTTAATTTTTTATATAAATTGAACTTAGTGTTTTATATCCATTCTCATGGTTTGAGTGTATCTCTGCACTTGAAATATTCACATTCGGTACAAGGACACAGGTTTTCAGATATTCAACACTGAGTTCTGATCCAGACCACAGAGTCACCACTGAGCAAAGTTCCCAGGAGACTCTGAGTCCTGCCAAGAGCTGTGTGGCTGTCTCCTCTCCAGCCTAATTCTTGTTTTTGAATTTCCTCACAGAGGATACTTTTATTTCACAGAGGATGCCTGGTTAAAAATAAAATAACTGCATAAAGATAAGTACCTTGCAGGCTACGTAATCATATCTCAGAATTTATGATGATAACAAATATTGCAAACTCATCAAGACTTTGCAGGTGGAAAACATGTCTATTCAAAGTACCAATGATTGGGTTAGAGGATTCCACTGCCTGACTCCAGGGGAGAGAAGAATCAAGGTAACAGGATAGAATGTATGCAGAAGGGAGAAGACCATTGGCCATCACAGAGAAGGCAACAGGACTGCCACACAGCATGCAGAACCAGAGAGGCCACAGAGAAGAGGAGGGAGGCTTCAGCCCGGCCCTCGGAGCCACCACCACAGGTGAGCGAGAAGACCCTGATATCCAACAGGCTAACCCACCCACAGGAAAATCCCTCATACTCCGCAAGCCTTAAATCCAGCCTTAAATCCAGCGCGGGGACTTGGCACAACAGCTCCGAGCCGAGAACCACAGCCAGGCCGCATCTTGGGAGGAGTCCTATCCTGTGAGACTGAATCACTGTGGACATCTGAAAACAAGGAACCGTGACGGTTCAGGAAGCTGGAACACTGTCTGCGTAGGTCACAGTTATGAGTGTGAAGGCAGGAGGATCTGACAGAGACCAGAGTTTAGGCAGTGGAGACGGCATGCCTGACAGGTGTGGCAGCCAGTGGCCATACCGTCTCTGTTAAGAAGTAAATCCTATTGCCCAGGGAACACTTCAAGAACTGTAATGGAAGCCCCTGGCTGGTGGAGGGCTGGGCATCCTCCTATGAGGTGCACTGGGGATGGGGGGATTGCTACTGGGTGGGACTGACAGCTATGGGCCCCGTCCCCACAGACCACATGGTCTCCCCGGCCTTTTCTCTCCCACTGGTAGTTAACTGCTGGGTAGTGCCTAAGGGTGCTGATAGCAGCGGCTCAGTACCTGAGCCCATCATTCCTCCTTATCCAGTCTCAAGCTCAGTGCTGTGTCTATGCCTTCCAACCTCCAGAATATTCTGGGGGCACGTCTAGGGTGGAGACTTGCAGCCCATGAGGGTGCAGACTGAAGGAACCGATGAGTCACACAGGACCCTCCCCAGCCTACAGTCTCCTATGCCAGCAGCGACTGTACACAAAGGAGAGAAGCTTCTAAAGTGAAGGCAGTGCTGAAACAGACAACCAGCCCCCAACTGACTCCCTCAGCCCCTCACAGCACCAACCTGGACACTCGGAACTAGGGAGCACCAGCCATTCTCCTCCCTCTGAGTGGTGCTGGGGACCAGGCCCATGGCTACAAGCATACCAGTGAGTGTTTGGGTGCTGAGTCATACCTGCAGTTTAATCAGTGGGAAACTGGCCATCTTCCACCATCCAGTCCTGCCTAAACACTGAGAATGCTTCAGCTGCAAGAACACAGGTGGTTAAAATCTCCAACCTCCACTGTGCGACTCAGATGTACAAATTCCAACTCAGAAAAACACACAAAGTATGTCAAAGGCATCACGACTCCACCAGAACTCAGTAATTCCATAACAATGGATTCTAATCAGTGAAGTGGGTGGATCTCAAAAAATTCAATAGAATGATTATAAAAATGAGCCATGAAACTTAAGACACAAACTCCTGACTGAATTGCAAGAGAATACAAATGAACTGCTGAATAAAATAAGGTAGACAATGCAGGATATGAAAGAACAATCCAATGGAAGTATAGAAATCTTGAAAAAGGGGGCTGAGAAGGTGGCTCAGTGGAAGAGCACTTGCCTTGCATGCATGAGGCCCTGGGTTCGATTCCTCAGCACCACATAAGCAAAAAGAAAAAAGCCGGATGTGGCACTGTGGCTCAAGTGGTAGAGTGCTAGCCTTGAGCTGAAGAGCTGAGGGACAGCGCCCAGGCTCAGAGTTTAGGCCCCACGACCGGACCCCCCCCCTCAAAAAAAAAGAAATCTTGAAAAAAAAATTGAAATTGTGGAAATGAAAGCTCCACAAGTGAAGAATAAATTTCAGCAGGAAGACTGATCAATTGATGGAATCAAGTTGAAGACAGAATATTAAAGCTCCAAGATGAGCAGATGAATTCAAACATTCAATGATAGGGAAAAAAGAAAGCAGTGGCTCACGCCTGTAATCTTAGCTACTCAGGAGGCTGAGATCTGAGGATCAAGGTTCAAAGCCAGCCTGGGCAGGAGAGTCCATGAGACTCTATCTCCAATAAACCACCAGAAAACCAGAAGTGGTGCTGTGGCTCAAGCAGTAGAGCGCTCATCTTGAGCTGAAGAGTGCAGGGACAGTGCCCAGGCCCTGAGTTCAAGCTCATGACTGACCAAAAAAAAAAAAAAAAAAAAAGAAAGAAATACAGGACGTATGGGATACCATGAAAAGACCAAAGCTACAACTTTGGTAGCTGGTGGGGTGGTTGGGTGGAGGGGTGCAGAGATGGGAAGGTATGGGAAGGGGAAACAAAGGAGGAGGCTACAATGCTTGATAAGAAATGTACTCATTATCTTGCCCATGTAATTGTAACCCCTCTGTACAGTATTTTCACAATAAAAAAAGACCAAAGCTATGCACCATGGCCATAGAAGAGGAGAAGCAAGATAAATGGGTAGAAAACATTTAATAAGAGTAGAAAAATTCTAAAATCATAGGAAAAAGATGGTCTTCTGCATACAGGACACTTTTTGGAACATCAAATAGACACAAACAGAAAAAAAATCCCCTCCAAGCCATATTATAGTTAATGTATACAGAACAAGTAAAGAATAAGAAAACCTGCAACACAGAAGCCCCAAGCCACGAATGCAAACCCAGAAGAGTAGATCAGATTACTCAGCAGAGACTGAAGCAAGAGAGCATGAATTCATGGATCTCAAACCCAGAAAGCAAACAACTACCCACATTACTTGCTGTATCCAGGTAAGTCATCCTTCATAATTGCAGGAGAGATTAAAACCTAAAACTTAAGAAAAATATAATCTTGTAGCTATCATCTTAGCTCTCTCCAGACCCTCTACTACTAAGACATTTGCTTCATAATAATAATAATCGCATTGCTGTTCCAATTACCTTCTATTGCTTCATCTTTATTTCCTAGAAAATTCCTTAAGTCTCTCCACACCTTTCCCATGATCACTATTTGTATTATTACTATCATGTGTGTACTTTGAAGAGTATGTTTGCATTCTCTGAGAGTTTCACTCTATATCCAGGCTTCTTCCTGGCTAGATATAGATTTTCATCACTACTAATGATGGTTGTTTAATGTTTGTGTGTGTGTGTGAAGTATTTTCTCCTTCAGGGTAGATGGTTCCTTACATTGTTTATGTGTGGGTGTTTCTCTTCATATCTACTGTTGGTATAAAATCTCTAAGATATCTCTTGAACTTGGCTCTCTACTATGATTCAGAGGACTCTACCTAACCAATGGCAGCCCTGGGTTGTGAGTGGTGGGCTTGATTACTTAAGGCCATCATTGGGCTTTGTCTTTTCTCTGGGACTGAAGGAACTTCTTTTCTATTACAGGCTATAAGATTGGTGCCTGCAACTAGGCTGGAGAACCTGTGAAGCTAAAAGGTGAAAGACTCCCTACATTCTGGAGACTTATTCCTATTTCTTCTTTGAGTTTTCTTCTTTGACTGATGCCACAGAGAGTTCAGACCCTCCTTCTTGATCTTTCCGGAAGGAACTTTCCTCCCAGTCTTCTGCCTTGATGGGCAAGAAACCTAGGAATCGATCACTGTTTACAGAGACATTCAACCAGTCCTGATTGTTCTCCTACCTCCCCTCTGCTCACTGGGGTCTCTAATCTCAAGACTGTGTCTTCTCTTCCTTTCCCCACTGCTGGCTTAAAAGTCTGTTTCCTCCTCACACTCATCCACTTGTTTCCAACTTCTAAAATTTGCTAGTTTTCCCCTTCCCTTGCTCTCTTTGACCATATTTGTTCATCCATAAACAAGTACAGGAGGTACAGTAGGCAAAAGGTATCTTTCAACCTACCATTTTTACCTTAAGGTATACCTATTGTGATCGTTTTGTTTATTTCTGTGTCAGATTGCAGAAAAAAAAATACTCAACTCTCTCCCATGACATTGAAGTTCCTTTCTTGAAGAAGCTAATCAGACACCTGTCACCATAAAATGGAGTCTGTTCCCCTCCTCCTAGGTCAAGGCTGGTCCTCTGACTTGCTTTGGCCATTAACATGCAATGGGAATTACGTCATATGAGTTACATGCCTGGGTGTACGACATCTTTTGTGATTGCATCCAATCTTAGCCATGAGCCATTCCAGCTGCAGCCAGACAAGCCAGCTGCCCCTAACTAATCCCAGAGCAGCTGCAAATTTGAGCCCAGCACACATCCCCAGCCCACTGTATTGTACACTGCATAGTTGTTGTTTAATCCACTAAGTTTTAGGGTAGATTGTTACCCAGCAAAGGATTACAAGCGCTGTTACTGAAAAATATGATTTCCAAGATTCAGACAGTTGAACTCTTTGATGGCATGGCAAAAGGGGCCTCACCAAGTCAGAAATGGAAAGATCCATCAAAATAGCTCGTTTAAACTTGTTGTCGATTTTGTACTTGAACAACACCGGCATAAATAATAAATGGGTTGGGTTTGAACTTTATATTGTTCTTATTACAAAGCTACACTCCCTGAAAGATAGCAAATCAATTTCATAGTCAGTGCTCACGCAGCAGTAGACAATTTATCCTGACATTTGATACCTGCTGGCTACTGTTCCCAATTATGCCAGATGCTGAAGAGCGTGTCTGTGGAAACCGCTAGTCGATGGCGTGCAATCAGACTCATTACCGTACCAAGGCTGGGTGAGACTTGGGTCTGTGCATCATCAAATCTTCCCATAAGCAAAACAGTGACACCTCCTACTTGAATCTCTGCTAGCTTCTTGCCAGTAGTAAAATAAATTAATTCACTGCAAAGTTCTGCTCTTTGAAATAGGTCTAGAATCTCCCATAGGCAAAAAGACAAAACAATACAAAACGAAAGCCAGCCACACATTGAGAAGAGACAGGCGCATTTGACAATGCAGGCCGCAGGGCAAGGACTGCTTGAGACCTGACCGCTGCCTGGTTGACCAGCTTTCTCCAGAACCAAAAGAACCTCAACATGTGCAGGCACATCTCAGTCTCATCCCTGCTCTGGGGTAGAACCGCAGTGGCAGCTGGATCTGTGAGTGATAAAACACAGCCAGCATTGACCCAAGACGACATTCTGAGACAGGGTGTGTTCTCTTATCTGAGAAGCATATGAGCTCTAAGTAAAAGAGGAAAAAAACCTCAATTGGCCATAAAAATACAACCTTTCTCCAAAAACTCAGAAAGTTCTGGTTATTTAGGAAGATAATTGAGGGCATGATACATGAAGTTGATTATCCAATCCTTCATACATTGACGCTTTGAATTGTTAAAGATGTATGCCATCATTTTCCCTAGGGGAATCTGAAACCGTTTATGATTGAGATGCCATTAGTAATTGGCATCTCTAATTCACTAAAGAGATGACAGAATACTCTCCCTGTTTCATTCTTTAATGTACCCATCAAAAAATTCCTTTGGCAACCCACAAAACCAACTTGAAGTTTTGATGGCATTATCTATATGAATTGTTGACACAAAGACAAAGAGATTTCACTGAAAAGCAAAAAAGCAAAGACAAGTACATGCCAGAAATCAGCAGAACTGACCCAAAAGCACAGTGTGCGCTTCGCACCCATGCTTTTTGAGACCGGCCCTGTAACTGTGATGGTCAAATGTCATGTCCAAAGCTAGGCATACACTTAGCAGACTTAGGAAACACTTAGTGAGCGATGCTACGGACAAGAATTCAAGAGTGAAAAGACAGGTGCAAGCCTTGCTTTGCGTACTGGTGAGGGGAACAGATCAGATGCGGTGATGTGCTAATGCACTGTGGAGAACTCTACTCATACACAGGGATCGTGCTCTGGGAGGACAAGGAAGGCCCCGCCGAGAGAGCACCTCTGCTGGAGGTGGGAAGTGAGTGGGAAGTCACCAGGATGCAGGGAGAGAAGGCACACCCCGGGCTGGGTCCACGGCGAGCTGTGCACAGGGTGGAGAGATGGCAGGACTTCCGGGGGGGGGGGGGAGGGAGGAGATGAAAATCAGATGTCGCTGTTTACAGAAAGGGATAAAGTCAAATAAAAGGCTGGCAGAGGCAGTAACTAGGGAGTCAATCCAACAAATATTTATAAGCCTTGTTAATGAATTTGAACTTAATACTATTAACAACAGAGAAAGTGATCTATCCGTCTGTCTGTCTGTCTGTCTATCTATCTATCTTTCTCTCTATCTCTCTATCTATAATCTATCATCTATCTATAATCTATCTATCTATAATCTATTATCTATCATCTATCTATCATCTATCTCTCTATCTATCTACAATCTATCTATCATCTATCTATAATCTATCATCTATCTCTATCTATAATCTATCATCTATCATCTATCTACAATCTATCTATAATCTATCATCTATCTACAATCTATCTATAATCTATCTATCTATAATCTATCATCTATCTATCTACAATCTATCTATAATCTATCATCTCTCTCTCTATCTATTATCTATCATCTATCTACAATCTATCTATCTATAATCTATCATCTATCTATCTATCATTGATCTATCTATAATCTGTCATCTATCTATCTGTCTATCTATCTATCTATCTATCTGTCATCTATCTAAGTGTAAGTGAGAGCTCAGAAGTTTCTTCTTGTATTTTCAGTTACTTGCCTCAGGCTCAGAACAGGGCCTGGTATATCTAAGACAGTCAATAAATTTTTCCTGAGTTTGGGGACTCTAGCTCCCCTGGGAGGGCCGGCCCATCCTGCATTTCACAATAGCCATGCCATTGCTCGGTTGTGGGAGAAGAGGCCTTGAGCACAGGCAGGGAAAGTGGTCTGGAGATCCATCCACACATAGCTAAAAGGGACAAAGCCATATGCATAGTGGGGATTTTTAACCCGTTTCTTTCAATAACCCACCAATAAAAAATAATCAGCACAATAAAGATCTAGACACCTCAATTAGCACATTGACCTAGTAAATATAGAGAGAAATGTACATTTCTGTTCAAGCATAGAGAAAACATTTGCAAATATTGATTATTTCCTACCTCATAAAGCAAATCTCAAAATTTCCTAGGATTAAAATCATACAAAGCTCCAGCCTTCATGACAAGATAATTACATTAAACACCAGTAGTAAAAAAGATAACAAGGAAATCCTATGGCTTTTACAACTGTAGAAAAACCTTTAGATAATTCCATTTCAAAAATTTAACATGCAGCCAGATGCTGGTGGCTTACTCCTGTAATCCCAGCTACTCAGGAGGCTAAGTTAGGGACTGTGGTTAGAAGCCAACCTGTGCAGGAAAGTCCATGAGACTCTTCCCCCAAACAAGCCACCAAAAGCCAGTAGTGAAGCTGTGGCTCACGTAGGAGATTGGTAGACATTCATGTTCAGTTGAATGTTGGTGGAAATACTATATGACAATATTTATAAATGCAAAAATTATTCAAAGAGAGAAACTGGTAGCTTAACATACAAACATTAGAAACAAAATTAAAAAGAAAGGCTAGAAAATATCTGGGGGCTGAGCAGATCCCATGAAGATTAGAATAACACAAAATATACGCAGGCCATGTAGAAAGGAAGAAGCAATGAAAGAACAGGAAGTAACAGGTTTGGTGACAGAGCGTGGCTGTGAGGGCCTCGGCAGGTTTAGGTCCCAGGTCTCAGTGTGGGGTAAACGCACGTTCACTTTACGATCACTTACCTGCTGCTATACATTTGATTTATATAGTCTTTTCATGTGAGCTATATTTTCATAGTAAAATGGTTTGAGGATTTCTGCCTTGTAAGAACACAAAAAAGTGATACTGGCTCTATCCAGCACAGTCAAGGAAAAGGTAAGCGGGAAACAAACCTAAGAGTAAGTGTTTAAGATTTGAAACAGACCGGACTTTGTAGAAGATGGAGGCCTGGACTCTGACACTTTGTTGAGAGGGCCCTAGAGGACAGGAAGTTTGAAGCCAAGTGTGAGATCTATGGACTGGAGAGCCACGAGAATTTGTACAAGGGCAGACATGCACTCCATCGCTGGGTACCTGAGTCTCACTGCAAACTGGAGGCCTAATCTGGAGACCAGACACGTGAGGGTCCTCAAGGTAGTGGGGAAGGTTTTTGGGGAGTGGGAGTGAAAGACAGAAGCGAAGATGGAGAAAGGGAGGTGCCCATCCATTGCAAAGACACCCCCAGTGGGCAAGCCAGGATGCAAGGGCATGTCCAGACCTGCAGCAAGGAACCCGGGAGGAAGAGGGCACTGGCGGCCAACAGAGGAAGGAGAATTCAAGATGGTCATCAGGGTCCCAGGGCTGCCAAGAGGCGGAAGGAAAGGAAGACTGAGAATCAGTGCCAGCAAGAAGGAAGCCATCCCAAGGGCTTTCAAGAGATCAGTTACAAGGAATGGGGAAATCACTCCAGACATGGGGTGGCTGGACTGAGAAGGAAGATGGACGTTTCTGTGACAGAAGAGATGGGCAGGCAGTGATCCGCGGGGCACTGTTTTAAGATGGAGGTGATTTGACCGGGGATAAAGGCTCAGAAATAAATGATGAGAATATGTCAGGAACGATGCAGGTCCTCAGGAGCTTCTGCCACCGTGGGGTCTACCCAGAGCAACGGCACCTTCTCTGCATGTTAACGAAACGAAAATGCCTGCAGGGCCAAATGTGAGTTTTGCTGTATGAATGTGTGTGATCTGATATCACTGGGGGAAACACACATCTTGTAAGAAATACACCTGTGAGCATATGTGAGTGTGCATGCACACACTTCACTCCCTTAAACTTTAAAAGACTTAAAAAGAGGGTTTTTTTTTCTTTACATGTTAGTACACAGATTTGCAGTAACAAAATTGCTTTGTAAGTTCAGAGGAATGAATATAATAAATCTGCAGAAATAGTGTCATACCAACTTACAGAAATGTACGAGGAGGGTGATATGAAAAATAAGCAGTGGAGACATTTTTGTCATTTCGAAAGCCACTCCCATTACCTAAGATTGCAAGACTTGTCTAGTCCTAACAAAAATGTGTCCATAGTTCACGCACTTCCTACATGCAAGGCACTTTGCTGAAGACTTACAAGTGTTAAATCACTTAATCCTGATGCTAAATCTATGAGATTAACAATGTTAGCTGCCTTTTCCTAGGAGGAAACGGAATCCCAGGAAGATGAAGTGTTCTAGCCAAAGTCACCTGACCAAGACATGGACTGGGACTCCTGATGTTACTACATATGGACTGCTATAACAAGGACTGTGGACCATGTGTAGTATGGACTGCTATAACATGGACTTGTGGCCTTCCCACACACTCTGTGTCTAGGGGAAGGCTATTCATTAGCAAAACGTCATCAAGTATTGAGAACTCAAAGAGAAAAAAATAAACATATCATGTGTTCAATTTTCCTCCAGGGAGCTCTAGCACTGATGAGCCACTTACCCTAACACATTATCAAAATTGTGACTTTATGCCAACAAGCACTTTATGTACCTAAACTTTGCCAAAAGCAATCACTGGAGACAGCAGGATGTAGAAAATGGGAAACAAACACAAAATCTTCATCTCAATAAATCTATGGAGGAACCAAAGTAAATTAGCTGCTTAGTAAGACTAACTATGTTGATTCCAATAGCACAGTCCCCCCAGAGGACAGGAACCAGAGACTTTATCTTTAGTACTCGACAAAGTATAGAGTCTTGAGTGTTTCGGTAACACATGTTCCTCCACCCAAAGTCACTTAGACATATATGTGAAAGTGAACAGACCAAGGAGCTGTAAATACGACGCCAAGACGCATTGCTCACCCTCTGCCCTTGCTGGTTTTCTCTCCAAGAACCTTCCTTCAGCAGTGGAGCTTCCCGTGCCCATCCAGGTGCACAGAGCAGAAGACAGATCCCCTAACGGGTTAGATGTGGGGTCTCACAGGCTACAGTGGGTCCCAACACTGAGCGTGACTGGATCATAAAAACTCTGAGCTAATCAGCGGACGGCCTGCGTGATTCCTGATTGGATGGCATTATTGGGAAGTGGTGACACTTTCAGGGGGTTACTGGTCATTCTCTTGAGAACTGTCAGATGCAACTGCTATTCCATTGACTGGACTATTTGGCCTTTTGGTGTTTAACTTTGTGAGTTCTTTATATAATCTGCATATGACTCCCTTATTAGCTGAATATCGGACAGAGATTCCCTCCCTTCCTATAGACAGTCTCTTCACATTGGTGGTCATTGCCTCCTTTGCCACGTAGGAGCTTTTCATCTGATGGAATCTCATTTGTCACTTCTTTATTCTTCTTTCCTGTTCAACTGTGTCCTAGTGAAAAGTCACTTCTGGTGCCCATGTGTGAGATCTTTTCCTTGTGTGCCATAGTAGTTTCAGAGTCTCCAGTCTCACATTAAAGGTCTTTGATCCATTTTGAATTGATTTCTATTCCTGGCAAGACAGGGATTAGCTTTAGTTGTCTACAGTGGACAACCAGTTTTCCTTCTAGAATACATCTGTATTAGGAGCCTGGTGAAATGTTTAAAGTCAGAACTGGGTTTCCTCCTTCCCAGTGAAGCGTCACACGTCTTTCATCTGGTGGCAGTATTTGTAAACGGAAGACCAAGGTCCGTAGCCTTGGAAGCAAGGTGGGGTTGAGTAAAGCAACGCGACTGCCAGGTGGTCCCGCACGCAAGCCACCTGTCACAGGAGCTCATGGGGGTGTGTGTGCTATGCGCACAACTCAAGGGGGTCTCAATGGCTGTTGCCTCAAACGCCCTGACTATTTGTATTGCATTTGACCTAAGTCCAAAGCGCCGAGACCCTGGCCTGCAGGGGTGCCGGACACAGGCGTCAGGAGGCCCTGGCCTGCAGGGGTGCCATACACGGGCGTCAGGAGGCCCTGGCCTGCAGGGGTGCCATACATGGGCGTCAGGAGGCCCGGGTTCTCCGCTCTGCACTGCTGCATTTACACTGCGGCTTCCCGCCCCTTCCGCCCCACCCCACCCCCACCCTCCCGCCCCTTCCACCCCAGCCCACCCTCCCGCCCCTTCCGCCCCAGCCCAGCCCAGCCCAGGGCTCTGTCTCCAGCTGCACACATCCTGTCTCTCACCATGCCCAGATTTTTATTGGCTGAGAGGGAATCTTGTGAACATTTTTGTGCTCGCTGGCTTCAAACCATGATCCTCAAGGCAGAAAGCTATGTGAATGCTGACACATGGTGAACTGTGGTATCCACATTTTACAGGATTGTGTGTGTGTGTGTGTGTGTGTGTGAACTGCTCATCTGAAAACACATAGCATGGCTGTGGTTGTGAGGATCACCAGGACCTCCTGAGCTCGAGCCCTGTGGCAGCAAGGGGGGACAGGCAGGTGAGGCCTACCCCCCTCCCACCAATACAGAGAACAGGGAGAACCCTTGATCTTTGTCTAGAGGTCCCAGAAGGCCTGGAGAGGGCAGCCTCTGCTGCCAGCCCTGGGACTGTTGTTTCCTCTACTCCTCTAAGTGCAAAGCGAAAAAGGGAAAATCCCAATGACTTGGATTTAACCTGCAATGCTCCGTAGTTTCTCCACACACACTAAACAGCTGAACCCCAGCTAATCAAGACCCAACCGCATGGAGCTCACCGACAGAAGGCTCACATGGAGCTGAGAAGCACGGTCCATCAGAGAGACTAGGTCCAGAGAAAGCACTCTCATCCTAGAAGCTGATTAATGGATGACATGAAATGCAGCTCTGCTTTGGGACAGGGAGTAGTTAACAAATGTCAGCATTTATTGGTGGGAAGCAAGTGGTGGGGACAGGACAGAAGATAGAATCAGTAAGGAGGATTTAGTGAGAAATAGGACTGTGAACAGTGCCAATAAATCAAATAAATAAACAGAAGAAACACCACCATGAGTTCAAGCAACCCCATTAATAGGGAATGAAGTACTAGGAGGCTGAATAATTGAGTTATCCCAGAGAGGAAATCACACGTACGGGTGAATCTACCATGCTGTCTGGCCTGATGGAGTGAATGATTCATGAAGCTCTTACGTAGGTAGAAAATGCAGAGATGACGCCAGTATGCACAAAGGCCGATGGGTGGCATGGGGACACACTTGTCACCGAGGCCTGGTCACCAAGCGATGCCTTCTGGAAACAGGCAGTGAGAGTGCTATCATCTTAACAAAACAGAAAGCAATTGACTCCAAAACCACACTTTCAGGAACCTCAAATAATATCCTATCAGTTCCTTCTTTGAAGATTAAAGCTAAGTCAGCATGAACACGAAAGGGCTGTGGCTCAAGTAGTAGAATAAACAATACATAAACAATACACAGGACCATATAAAAAAGGTCACTGGGAAGACGAGTTTTGTGGGGGAGTTTTGCTCGATAAAACACTAACGTGCAAGGAAAGCACTGGGCGGAAAGTGTTTAGCAGGACAAACAATCAGTTCTGCAATCCTTGCTAGAGACGCAGGACTAAAGTTCAAGGCCAGCTTAAGTATAAAAGTTAGAGACACTCCATCTCAACTAATGCTGTGGCTCGGCAGTGAGCACCTTGCATCTTGGTATGGGGAAAAAGAATGGCTGGACACAGCAGGATACACTTGTCATTCCAGAGAGAAAAAGGAAGATCACAATCCAGGCAGGCCTAGGCATACAATATGACCCTATCTTGAAAATAACTAACGGAGAACGGCTCAAGTGATAAAACGCCTATTTAGTAAGTACAAGGTCCTGAGTTCAAATCCCAGAACTGCCAAAAGAACTAAAAGAACACATACAAATTCATAGTATGTGCCTAAAAGTCCTATGGATCATGGTTACAGATTCAGTGAAACTTTGCCAACACTTCAATGACAGCACTTCCCGATAATAAAGTAAGAATGGCTTAGGTAAAAGGAGGAGACTAGCCCAGTTGCATTGCAGCTTTGGCGGCTGGACAGATGCAGCCTAATAGTTTCCGACCTTGTCCTTCCTTAGCAGTGCTAAGGCTCTTCATGCAAGCTAGATCTACACCATAGCTTCACTGCAAATTGTACTCAGGTGACCTCGGCCTTTGTGCGGCTGGACTTAACACTACTTCAGGGGATGAAACCCTAGTGAAGTGAAGTCTTGCGCCCACCTAATTCTTTTACTCTTCTTCACTTACAGATTTCCAGAAGTAGATGCATGGCCACCAATTATGAGGCGCTGGCACACACGGCCAGCTATTCTCACAACGCAGAAATGCTTCTCTATTCAGAGATGGGATTTTACCAGGTGGCGAATGGGCCTCAGGGTTTTCCTGCTAAGGGTGCTGAGCTAACGGGAGGGAAAGTGGCGGCCAAGAGAGGAAATGTTCAAGCTGCAAAATATCTACACATACGTACGGAGGAAGAGCAGTGGCAGGCAGGTGCATCTTTCTCGGTGCGATGTGTAGATGCCCGGCCTGGCCCTGTGCCCAGCAGCAGTGGTCCAGGGCTCCTCCCCGGTGGCCTCCCCTTCCCTTCTCCACCCTCCAGGGAGCCTTGGCTTCCCATTAAGATCCGTTGATCTTAGAGCGCTTCCCCGTTTCGACCCCAGGTACAGTTAAATGAGGTTTTGGTTCCCTGTGGCCCTGGTCATGTTCTGTACAGAGCAGATATCGGCCTTGGCGCGGGGAGGAAGAGGCCCATTAATCATGAGGTGTCAGAGTCTTTTCAAGTTAAATCCCCGCACCGTCTAGCCCATCACTCACGGAAGGCTCAGCGTCAATTATGGAAATGCCTTCCAGTCAAGATTACAAGCACATTTGGTTATTCATTTACCGTACGCTCTTGCATTGCAATAACTCTATGGCAGGAATCATTTTGCGGGATGCTATTTAGCACATCCTTTTAATATCAAGGGACTTTAAAAAATCAAAATAAGCTCCATCTGTGTGTTCTTGCAGAATTTCACTGAGGATGAGTCGGTAGACAAAACCTTTAATATGATGATAAATCAGAGGAGTAACCTGGTTTAAACACCTAGTTACATATCAGAAAACAAGTGACACCGTGAACTGTTGATGTCGTCACAAGTAGCTGCCTGGAATTTTAAGTCCCCAGGACGTAATCTTTGTACCTGGTGGGGGTTCGAGTCTCCCCCGTGAAGAGCATTTCTGTGTAAGGCACTTTTAGCGATTAGGGCCATGCTCATTTTCTTGAACTTTCCACTGATGCTGCTTTCAGTCCTTCTGCTCTATAAATTTAATGACTATTCTGCTCGTCCCCAGACAGCTAGTCTTAGTCATCTTTCAGTATTTCTTAGCCGTTTTTCTCTAGTTACTTGGTGCATCTTCTCTATCTTCAGATAATTAAACCTGCAGGATATTTTGTGGGTGAAGAAGGTACAGGTACAGGCAGCTGTGGCTTCCTGTTACAACTGAGCGAGTAGTTTTGTGTTTTTCCCCTTTCTGGGGGCACTTGGGAGATGGTAGCATGATGGATGTCAGTCACTAGTAGTGATTTTCTTAAATCTTGGACAAAACACTCCACATTTATACAAAGCAAATGAGTGTGGGGTGCACCGGCTAGGTGCCCTCCACTTTATGGGCGTGGCTGTGGATCAGAGATTTTGGAATCTTGGCGTCCTCTTTAGTCTGGAGACACACAGGGCGGGTCTCTACTTAATCCACTCCTGGCGCCAGTTTTGCCATTCCACAAACACACCAGTTACGCAGCTTCAGCAGCAACAGCAGCACTGCAGGAGAAATGAGTAAATAGATGAAACCCACGGTGCCAGGCATGGTGGCTCATGCCTGGAATCCCAGCTACTTGGGAGACAAGACTGAGATGATCATATTTTGAAGCCAACCCAGGTGAAAGGTTAATGAGGTCCTCATCATAACAAATGTGTCACATACGTAGGAGTCATAGTAGAAGGCTAGTGACTGAAAATCGTGAGACCCAATCTGAAAAATAACTGAAGCAAAAAGGGATGGGGGCATGGCTCAATTCATAGAGCCAACATGAGGTCCTGAATTCAAGTTTGAGTATTGTCAGGGGCTGGAGGTCGCTCAGTGGCAGAGTGTTGCCTTGGGGCTGGGAAGGTGGCTCAGTGGTAGAGTGCATACATGAAGCCCTGGGTTCATTTCCTCAGCACCACAAAAGAAGAAAAGACGGAAGTGGCACTGTGGCTCAAATGGTAGAGCGCTAACCTTGAGCTGAAGAGCTGAGGGACAGCGCCCAGGCCCAGAGTTCAGGCCCTATGACCAATGGGGAAAAAATTGATATAAAAAAGCCCAAGTGAAGAAATCTGCAACAAAACCTCCACCTTCTGTGTGTGGAGATGAACGTCACCATGGTGTGTCACTTACGGGGGCTCAGGGGACGGTGATTAGAGCCCTGGTCAGTGCGACCCAGCCCTTGCCCTCTGGCTGTGCAGTTGAGTCAGGCAGAGCTGGGAGGAGACGGAAGAAGGGGCCGGAGGAGAAGATGCCTTGCAGAAAGAGCGAAGGCCACGCGCCGCACCCGGCGTACACAGCCTACACAGCGTACACAGCGTACACAGTCCCACACCTGAGCTCAGTATTTCATAAGGAGCTCAGTCAGTGTTCACATAACATTGCCGTTTCTCTTTGACAGTAACACACACACACACACACACACACACACAGAAATTGTCAGTGTTTCACTCAAAGGCACGGCTGGACAATCAGAACCGCACATTGAACCTGCAGAATTCGTTCAGTGCTTCAGGGCAGGCTCTGAACGCAGGCTCTGTTCTTGCGGAACGGCGGGAGCCACAGCTCGGCATGCTGGGTCTTCCCATCCCACCGCACGGGGTACCTGTGACAGGCCGGGCCGTCTTCCCAGGACGTCAGTGGCCGCACCATCGGTCAGCAGAAGACATGCCTACAGCCATTTCTCAGCTGGGGAATTGAAGGCCAAAGGTAAGGGCAGCGGTGCGGCACTGTCCACACCAGACGAGCCCTGGAGTCCAGGCGAGTCTCAGTAGAGGAAGCAGCAGGAGGGGCTGTCCTTCCCAGGTCGATCATGCATTCCTTGCCAACTGCTTCAACACGTGTTTGTAGTCAGGAGGGACATAAGAAGCAAGCTTCGGCCTGAGCTCCAGTCACACCTTGATGCAGTTTAATGGAGAAGACAACAGTGAAATTAAAAGTGTTGTTCACTTCCGAATGGTGCTTTCTGTTGCCTTGCGTTTGACATAAGTGACCCAGTGGGACGAGTGCACTTTCCGTGCTGCTTCATTTGTTTTTCTTACACTATTCCTTGAACACTTTTTCTTTTCATATGACATCTTAATACATTATTCAAAACTTTTATGTCTCCTCGTACTGTTGGTGTGATTTCTTGTGTATTGAGCTGCTCTATTTATGGCCAAATAGCCAAGAGAAATTTTATTATTCATCTGTGAGGGCCACTGAGAGCATTAACCCCTTAAGTCCCAAACTGGTCTCCATGGCTTCCAGAGTTTTCGTCTAGACGCTTGACTCTTCCTTTACACCTGCCGCCAGCGAGTCTGTTTCCTGATTCAACCTCCTGCTTGGCCTCAGGGTAAGGGAAGGACCAGCTTTGACAAGAGAAAGAAGCCTGGATGCCACAGCCATCAACCAGCAGGGCTCCCATGTCCACAGGACCCTCCCTCCCTCCCTCCCTTCCTTCCTTCCTTCCTTCCTTCCTTCCTTCCTTCCTTCCTTCCCTCCCTCCTTCCCTCCCTCCTTCCTTCCTTCCTTCCTTCCTCCTTCCTTTCTCTTTCTTTCTCTCTTTCTTTCCCTTTCCCTCCCTCCCTTCCCCTTACCTCCCTCCCTCCCTTCTTCCCTTCCTTCTTTCCTTCCTTCCTTCCTTCTTTTCTTCCTTCCTTCCTTGCTCCTTCCTTCCTTCCTTCCTTCCTTATTTCCTTCCTTCTTTCTCTCTTTCTTGTTCCTCCTCACAGATACTGACCCCATAAGAAAGCACTGTTTTATGTTTCTATTCCTCTGATGTTGTCAGTAACTTCTGTCACTTGGGGGAGCAACAATTCATGGCCTGGACCCTTATACATTCCCATGTTGCCAACCCCAGGAGGCCTACACAGGAGCTGGGGGGTGGGGGGGTAGGGGTAGGGGGTAGGAAACACTCCCATCCTTAGGCCCAGCCTACAGTCCCAATGGCTGTCCCCAGCGCCTCCCTCCGAGGCTGTGAGTTTGGTGAAGTCCTGTCAGTCAGCAGAGGGGGACCGCACAGCACAATCCTGGGATGTTAGGACAGCCACCTGGGGATGCTCAGCTGAGAAAACGGCGGGAGAAATGCTGTAAGTGCCAAAGCCATGGAACAGTGAGGAGCCGGGCTGTCTTGAGCCACGGAGTCCATGGGCTCCGGAGGGCCGCCTTCCCACGCTGCTCCGAGGCAGTTTGTCAGAGCTGTGCACAGCAATCTGGACACACCCATGTGCGGCCGCTCCAGGGCCCCGTGCCACCTCCTCCCCAAGCCGCAGCCCCTGCCCCGCCGCAGCCTGCCTTGCCCCAAATGGAGACGCGGCCATCCAGAGGCACAAACCACTAGAATCCAAAGGCCCAAGGGGGTGCGGAGAGGAATGAGAGGAGGCTGATGGGAGCTGCAGAGAAGCTTTGCGTTCTTTCTCTCTTCTTTTTCCAATCCTGGCTAATTAGTTTTCTGCACCATGTGTCCCCTGCCCCACCCCCGTCAGTGGCAGCCTGTCAATCTTCCTTGTCAGACGGGAGTGGAGACAGTCTCAGCCCAGCCCAAGGGACAGTTCAGAGTAGGTGATGAAGAGAAAACAATTCAGAGGCAGACGCGAGTGAGCAAGGCCGCTGTTCTCCATGGCAGCTTCTGCTCCTGCCCTCTAAGCTGTGCGTGAGCTCCTTCCCCTGGCCCTTCTCCTTCTCCTCTTCCTCCTGTACTTTCTGTTCTCTCCTTTCTTCCTCTCTTCCTTCTTTTCCTTCATTTTTCTCCTTTCCTCTTTTATTACCTTTTCTTGTCTTGCTGTCCTTCCTTCTCCTGTATCCATTCTTTTCTTTCTTCCTTCCTTCTTTCCTTTCTTTTCTTCCTCCCTCCACTCACTTTCTTTTACTTTTTGTCAGGAAAGAAGCATTGGACACACCTTGACATCTCAGATGATCTTTGAAAGATGCCTTTCAATCATCCTCCTTTCCCAAGCATTCAACAACCGCTTACTGAAGATGTACAAGCTTTTTCTGGGCACAAAGATGGATACCAAGGCACAGGGATCATGGAACCAGCTTCTTCTTCAAGGTGATTCTTGAATTTATTATTTTCAACTCTCTTAGACAGACCTGTTCTAGTAAAAGTGAGGTACAGGGAATCTGGACTATAACGAATCACTGGCTACCCGTGGGGGATGCCCTCTTGCTCAGGAGAGCAAAGGTGATCTCCAGAGAGGACCACACACGCAGGTGCGTGTGTGGAGCAGCCTCTCCACCTCCTGACTGGCTCAGAGAGCAGGGGTCAAGATTCAGGGTACGGAACACAGGGCGTGAGCTCAGTCTGCCATGATAGCTCTGAGTAAGCCCATGAAATTCTCCGCTTCTTTCCAAGGTTTTGGCACCGTCTTATTATATGTGGGTTATTGCATTGCAAATTAAAGCCAGACACAGGTGGCTCACACCTGTGATCCTAGATACTCAAGAAGCTGAGATCTGAGGAACACAGTTCACAGTGAGCCCAGGCAGGAAAGTCTGTGGGACTCTTATCTTCAATTAACCACCAAAAAAGCTGGAAGCGGAGCTGTGGCTCAAGTGGTAGAGCGCTAGCCTTGAGCATAAAAGCTCAGGGATAGCGCCCAGGCCCTGAGTTTCAGCCCCAGGACAAAGAAAATTAACAATATTGCGAACATCAGAAAATGACACTTCTCAGTAAGAAATCTAGATTTTAAAAATTATTTTCCTTTTTGTCAGATATTTTCTTTTTCCTGCCTATCTCTCAAACAATTCTAGGTTTCTCTGTAATGTCTATGCCTTCTCCTCCATCTACTGCTCTTCCTCCTGCCTTCCTTCCTACTCATCTTTTATGTAACTCACCTTTCAGTTCTCGCTCATGTCTCACTGAGGTCCAGGCATGGGCTGGAGTGACCAGCGTCTTGTTCCTATATCACCTCACAAAGATTAGGTAAGATCAACTACTGTTTCCTACTTTTTCAAATATATGATATGCTGTCAAATTATTGAGCTTGTTTCTATGATGGCTTTCTCACATTTGGAAATAGAAGATAAACTTATCCAAACAGATATGCAAATTCAAGTGTGAAAAAAACAAGACATTTCAACTCCCTCAAAGCTTCACAAAAATTCAACAATTGAGTCCAAAGTTAACGACTTGGCTGGAATGTCAGCAAATTTAGATGCTTATTCCAAAAGGATTCAAATGAACAGAAAAATGAAATGAGGACATCAGTTCAGAATTTTCACAAGAAAGTCAGAAACATAGATGAGAAATTCAAGAAGGAAATAGAAATTATAAAGGAAAAAAAGCAGAAATGCTAGTAATAAAAACCTCAACAAATCCAATAAAAGCTACTGTGACTAGTACCATTGGCAGAGAAGATCAACTAGAAGAAAGAAAATCAGAGCTAGAGGTCAGAATTGAGAAGATACTGCACTCGATGAGGGGCGCAAACCCTGTGATGACGTGTAAGCATGCTCTCCGGCAGTGTCCGGGCCAGCAGAGAACACTACATCCAGCAGAGTCACCCCCCACTTCGGGCAGAGAACTCAAAACCTCACTGGATAAGAACAAGCTCAAGTAGCTCGTCTCCCAAGCTGACCCAGGAGAGAGTTCAGGGAACAGTGGACGATGGCAGAGGAGGAGGAGGAAGAGGGAAAGAAGAAGGAAGAAGGAAGAAGAGAATTCCCAAATATGAGAGGTCAGGAAAGAATAAAACTCAAGTCTGGAATTGAACTCATGACAGCTGAGAAAGCATGCTCCACTCAGGACACCAGTGAAACCCAAAGATGAAGAATGGTACAAGTAAAGAGGAAGAAACACCAAACTCAACTGGACAAAGATGACGGACAGGAGAGTCAGTACATACCTCTCAGCCATAATCTTAACCTGAACACCCTGAGCTGCCTAGGGAAAGGCCAACCTTACCAGCCCCTTTGAGGATCACATCTTTCAAAACGGAGCCCCGCCTTAGGCTGACTTCCTGTAATCCTTACAAGCCCCAACTGGACGCATGGCTCACACACAGGCCCAGGCCGTGCTGGTGCTCCCTGTAGTTATGTCTAATATTAAAAACTGAGTCATGTCCTATTTTTAAGAGCTTGACTGTGTACATCAAAGAACAGACCTTCCTAGTTTAAAACCTAGACAGACAACACTTCAGATCTGATGCTACTGATTTTTTTTAAGAAAACCCCAAATGGAAAAATCCTGAATAATCTATGCTCATACCTGTCTGCAGGTTGGGGTCCAAAATAAGGCAGAGCCTAGAATGAAAACAATGCTAAAAACAAAAACAAACCCAGCCTTAGCCAGATGCTGGTGGCTCACACCTGTGATCCTTGCTACTCGGGAGGCTGAGATCAGAGGAGGGGGCAGGAAAAGCTGTGAGACCAGTTTAAAGAGACTCAGAGACAGTGGGTAGGCCCTGAGTTCGTCCCGAGACCTAAAAAATAAAACAAAAAAACAAAACAAATGCAAAAGCCTTGCCTTAGGAAGGAAGCTCTCAACTGATTGCAGAGCCCAGGGCTGTCCTGGGACTTGCAGAGCACCATGGCCGGGGGCTGCATAGAAAAGCAGCCTCCCACATCTCCACTTTAGCCCACAAAATTAGATTCTTGCTGGGCACTGGTGGCTCATGCCTGTAATCCTGCCAGCCTGGGCAGGCAAATCCACGAGACACTTATCTCCAATGAATCA
Source organism: Dipodomys spectabilis (assembly GCF_019054845.1). Classification (NCBI taxonomy): domain Eukaryota; kingdom Metazoa; phylum Chordata; class Mammalia; order Rodentia; family Heteromyidae; genus Dipodomys; species Dipodomys spectabilis. The sequence goes on from NW_024870803.1 coordinate 1,833,132, forward strand.
CCAGAAAACTGGAAGTAGTGCTGTGGCTCAAGTGGTAGAGTGCTAGCCTTGAGCTGAAGAGCTCAGGGACAGTGCTCAGGCCCAGAGTTCAAGACCTACAACCACCACCAAAAAAAAAAATTAGATAGAGTCTGCAATGAGTCAGACATACCTCAACACGAGAGAACAGCGAAGTATTCTATTTGGTCCAGAGACAGGTAACCATCAGAAGGAGTGCAGGCTCCTTCTGATTTATGCCCCTCCAACTCAACTGAAGTAATCACCTCTTCATTTCTGAGAGCTACAAGAAGACACATCTGTCCTGTGCTTTTTTTCTCACCCGGCCCTTTTCATGTGCATTATCCTTATTGACTGGTGACCACAACACTGTTAGAAATTGACCCAGAAATACTATTTTAATCTTTATCAGTTACTGGATTTTCTGTCTCCCTCCAATCAATGTTGTTTCTCCCTCCCCTGAGCTGGCTCCTTCTTGGATTTTCTGCTCAGACCCGGTTTTGTGGTTTGAATAAGAACACCTTATCAGTTCCTGGGCATTCATTGAGCCTGGTGTTCTTGAGATAAGCAACTGTACCAAAACTCTAGTGGAAGAGAAACTACAAATTCTTCAGGGCATATTTATTTACGTTTCCTGCCATTTAGACAGTACAGATTCAAACCTGCATCTTCCCTCCTGTCGTTTAACCTTGAGATGCAATTATTTCAGCAAAGAAAAAAAAATAGCGATTGTTCACAGTTCTGCTCATTTGCCCCTCCCTTTAAGAACATTCCTTGGACTGCATTCCTCCTTGCATGCCCTCACCTGACCGGGCAGCTGATACTAATGTCCTTGACTATTTTGTAAATTGCAAAACTCAGTGGGCAATTTTCCTGAAAAAGAAACAAGCAACATTTCTGAAAGATCTATATCTTCCTCTCACATCTTTTTTTATATAGCTATGGATGGAGTTTAGTGTTTCCTCCAAAAAGAAAAAAAAAAAAAAGCAGAGAAAGAGAAAAAAAAAGAGAAGCTGACGCGCCGGGCAGCCAGCCGTAAATATCTATTCCAGCCGCAGTGAGCGGCTGCGACGTTATGTCATTTTCTCTGCTACACAGGGCTACATTAGTCTTTCTCTTAAAAAGGGAGCACCACACAGTTGAGACAAATTCCGCTGCCCTCTGAATGATATGTGTGCTTTTTATGTTTATGAAACCACCATCTAGCGAAAAATAGCAGCCTAATATTTTGACATGAAGGTCATTTGAAAGTTTTACTGCCTGCAAGCGTGATCCATTTTGTTGACACAAAGCTCTCCCAGGAATCTTTAAGATGCCCCAGTCTGCTCAACTTTCCCGGAGTCGGGCTTCTCCACCCCTCCCTCCCCGCCCGCTCCCTCCGGAGTAATTATCCACTCATTACCGCTGTCCGCATGAATTATGTTACCGCATTAGGAAAGAGTTTGGGACAAATGTCCATGTCAGTGTGGGGAAGGGGATGAGAGAAGAAGGGGGTGGGGGGACTCACAGGCCATCTGCACACAGTTACAAGAGCAGGAGGGAACCACCAGCCGCCATGAAGGATCCAAGACGCACAGCATTTCCGTTGAAATGAAGCTCGGATTGGCAGAGGCCTGTACCCGAGGAGCGGGCTTCCCAGGCTCATGGCTGTGCAGATGTGGAAATCTTCTCAGTGGTGACACACAATGAATGCATTTGTGTTCAGGTGTGGGAATGGGCTGGGCAGAGCATCCCTTCCTTCCTCTTCCCCCATCCAGGGACCTCAGGCCAGAGCCTTGAATACGGATTTTTCTGCGGAGGTGACCAAATGCACAAGAGAAGACGGGAGAAGCATCCATGTGGGTCATGGGAAGGCGGGGGGCGGGGGGGTACGCAGTCCTAACATTCCATGTGCATCCTACGAAGTTAAGGAAATTGAAGGAAGGGTTGGATTGGGTAGGATGGGGGAGAATGATGGGCCGGTGACATCCATCAAGACCCATTGCATTCATAAACTGATCTGCTGAACGGTAACTCCTTTGAAAAATGGCTTGAAGATCATAAAAATATAACTTAGAAAACACAGACAGAAACATGCTGTTACTATGTGCCTATTTCACTTTCTTGAGCTTCCCAGAAAACAAAAAATAAGAAGAAGAATGCTCCTGGTTTGTTATCATTCTTGCAATGGGTCCTTTTTTTGTTTGTTTGTTTTCCATCTTAAGGACAGAGAAATCATTGCTGCCCTGAGAACAAGATGGCCTTTCACGCTTCACCTGTGCCTGGCATAACATTAGCAAGAACAAAGTGATAGAGACAGCAGTTCTAAACTAAATCATGCTCTACAGCCAGTCAAAAAACCACATCACCGAAGAGCAAAGTACAGACACGCACTTCCAAATGCCACCTGTACCTTAAACAGTACCCTTTTTATTTCTCTCCTGCATCCAGGATTGTGTCATTGATATTGATCACCAGCTATGGCTTTTCTGATTGTAATAATAACAGACATCACAAGCCTTCTATTTGCCAAGTCCCAAGAAAGAAACATCAAGCTTATAAATAAAATCACATGATGACCTTCTGAAAGGCTTTAATTTGGGGGGGCTTATAATTATACTGACGTTGTTTCCCTTTATATAGCCTTCCAAGTGCCCAGCCTCGCACAGGGCCACTTCAGCTTCTAATGAGAGACAATCATCCCAGAGCTGGAAGCACAGAGCTAATTAATTATCATATTTGGCAACGAACCCACTGCAGCTAAAGACCTAATAAGGATGATGGATATCGCACTGTCTGTGGACTTCTGAAACTTGTTGTTGTTGTTGTTAAATGTCGTTCTTCTGAAACAGCACCATAGCAAAAATTCATATTGGGGAACTTGCAGTTCATTTCTCCAGAAAGGTTCCTCCAACTGGACCCCGGGCCGGCGAGCAAGTGTGGATCTGCGCAGAGCTCGGAGCTGGCATTTCCCGGCAGAGCCCTCAACACGTCTGCAGCATTGGCCATTTTCATCACGTCCCTGAATGAGAAGCGGGAGCCGCGGGGAAGAGCAGAGCCTCTGCGGGTCAAGGGCTAGCAATGACAAGACGTCTCATTTGTAAACGCAGCCTTCTCCCCTCACCTAAGGCGCACCACCCAGACGTTTCCATCATGCATGCTTCCTGTTTATTCTTCCAGCTTGCTTTTCTTCTGTAGCTGCCTAACCCAATGTGAAAATTTATCGAGAGATGATAGAGGAAATGTGCTGTAAGTGTGGCCCACATGCTGGGCCAAGGGAGAACAGAAGATACACGGATAGACCGGGGTACAGTGCCATCACTACCGCCAAGGAAATCTCCAAATCACAAACAGACATTCAACCATATGTCTCAAATGGGTTTCAGAGTGAAGGATGACCATCCAGAATCCAGAATTCCAGAACACCCTCATCTCAGAACTATTTGAGAAACAAGATGCCACAGGTGGAAAATTCCACATATGAAACACTGCTTCATGCAGTGTATAGAATGATTTTCAGACTATGGGAGAAGATATGTATAAAACATAAATGAATTTCATGTTTGGGCATGTGTATGCAAATATTCTGAAGTCCAAAACCACCCAAAAGGCAAAATATGCCTAGCCCTAGCCATATTCAGATACAGACTATTCAACCTGCAACCCTTTTTGAAGAAATTGAACTAGATAAGATAATAGGAGAACCTTAACCATGCTAAGAAATTGTGTGTGCCTGGCTCCAGACAAAGCAATGGTTCATTTTTCTCTCAACTGCCCAAAAATTCCAACATTGTTCCCACTTCACAGACAGAGGAACTCGGATTAGAAAGAAAAAGTCACTGCTGTTCTTGGGCAAGTCACCATGGGAATTTGAGAGGAAGGCCACTGGTGCAGGGCTCTGGACATGTTTTTATTTCCTTATTTTCCTGTGATAAGAACTGGGGATCTTTATAAGGACCTGCTTCCAGTGGTGTGCACATCTCTTGAGCTGGACCATCTTCATTTTGCTCAATTGAAAGTTTATGCCTGTGCCTAGCAATTCTGTCTCCCCCCCTCCCCCGCATCCCCGTGCCTGAGCCCTGACAACCACCATTCCGACCTTTGAGTCTACCAACTTGAAGTGCAGATTACTCCTATAAATAGCCTCGTACAGAATTTATCTTTCTGTGGCTGGCTTGTTTCACTTAGAGTAATGTCAAAATTCACCTGTTACAGATCATAGAATTCTTCTCTTTTTCAAGGCAGAATAGTATTCTGTCCTATCTAACTAAACCACAATTTCCTCATCCATTCATCTGTCCAAGGACATTGTTTACATCCTGACCACTGTGAACACCGCTGCTCTGAACCTGGGATGCTTGTGATCTTGAGGTCCTGGTCATACCATCTGTTGTAGTATAGAAACCACTTACTGCCTTTCCATGGTGGCTGTACCGTTCACAGTCAGTCCAACCAACTGTGCATAGAGGACCCGCTGTCTCTACATCCTATTCAACATTGGCATGTTTCTTCAGCAGCACTAGCAACCGAATTCAAGGTATTGAGCTTGCTAGGTAGGTGATACACTGCTGAGCCCTGCCTCTGGGTCTTTATTATGCTGGTCATTTTGAGGTAAGGTCTTAGTTTTTGTCCAGGCATGTGTCTGGACTGTGATCCTCCTATTTTTCACTTCTTGCCATAGCTGGTGTGACTAATATATACCACATGTCCAGCTTCCGCCATCAGGATGGAGTCTCAAAGTCTGCGTCCCCCTCCCCCCCCCAGGGCTGGCCTGGAACTATGATCCTCCCAATCGACAGGGGCACGCCACTGTACCCAGTTCATGGTTGAGGAGTCTTATAATTGTTTTTCCTGGACTGGCCTCACACCGCAATCCTTCCCGCTTCAGCCTTCTGACCCTAGAGATGGGGCCTCTGTTCCCAGCTTTCTTTTTAGCATCTGCCCTGACAAGTGTGCTGATCTGTTTGTGTTGCTGCGGTGGTCTCAGATCAGACCAGACTCTCTGCAGAAGTGCGGTCTGGCCCAGGGCCCACATGAGGAGTTTATCCATGGGGATACACGTCACTGGACTCCACAGGGTTGGAGCAGGAGGATGTGGTCGGCATCACTGCAGTGCTAGGCTCGGGCTGGTACATGTGCTTGGAGATGAGGCCCGGAGGAAGGTCGGACTTTGGAAAGAAAGTTAGAGTGGGGCCCGTGGTTCCTCCTCGCGGGGCAGGCCGGTGTCTGGGAAGCGGAGTGGAGCTGAGCTCGTGGGCCTGCCTGCCTGGGCCAGGTGCCGGGCATCAGTGGAGGATCCAAAGGCAGACAGGGCTCCCAGGGCCTGTCCACGGGGGATTGCCTTCCCCTGGCCCAGGCTTTGTGCGACTGGGTATGGGCAAGGGTTCGTTTGGGTTCTTCTGTTTGGCTGTTTCCCTAAGCCCACAGGAGGCACAGAATCACGAGGGGCGGCGGGGGTTGGGGGGGGATCGAGGTTGCCCAGCCTTTCTGTCCCTCCCCACCCTGCAGAGGGGACAGGCCGCTCCACTCCCTGTGACAGCCCTGCAGGACCTGTCTCCAGGGGCCACCTCCTGTCCGCCTATCAGCAGTGCCTGGCAGCTGGGGAGATACATTTAGATAAAGCAGCCAGCAATCGTCGATAACAAGCCCCTCAAATGTCAGGCGGCACAAAGGACCGCATTGATTGCTGCCACGGCCCGCCTTTCTCTTTCTGTAGCTCTCCACTCTTTTCTCGTTTGCTTTATCACAGAGCAAAGCCGCTGGCTGGCATAATCCACCTGTGCAAAAAGCCATTGTGCCTGGACACACATTGTGTTGTTTGCTCGATGCAATTTCTCCTTGCTTCTCCAAGGCCTTGTCCTCCCGTCCAGCCCCTCAGCAATGCTGCTCGGCATACAGCCTCCCAGCCAGGCCCAGCAAGTGCTCCTCCCTCCCCTCCGGGGACCATTGCTGGTCCCCCAAGGTACTGGGCTGACACCTACACCCCATCTGCATGTGGAGGAGACACTCAGAGAGCAGGAGAGAGGGCTGGACCCAAGCCCATGAGGACTCACAGGCTCTGACTGGATGTCAAGTGTCAAGAGATGCAGCGTGCAGTATGCAGCCCCTCCTCCCCGCTGAGACATGTGCCAGTCCCTTCAGAGAGCCATACACGGATCTGGGAGGGAAGAGCGGGTGTGCACAGCAGAGCAGCTGGCCCAGGGACCCCAGCGCCCTTCTACCTGCAGGCCTTGGAAAGGCCACTTCACAGAGTCCCTTTCATTTCCCAACTGTGTTGACAATGCCACAAATGCAAATACCAGGCGGGAACATGGTGGGGAAGCAACAGGCTCTGCAGCCGTGGAATTTGGTCTGAATTTCGCCTTCTGCTTTGCTCTTTGGAGCTTGTTTCCTGCGAAGCAGGGTGAGCTGGACGGTCCCCACATCGGCGTGTGGAAATGGCTGCCTCCCACGCCCTCCGCCCTCCGATCGCCATGGCCGGCCTTCGCCACAGACTCTCTAGTGACAGAGCCTCCAAGGAGAAAACAAAAGTATGCACTATTATCTTCACGGCTACTGCTAAATAATAGAGCATTCTCTCTATTCTGATCCACTGTGCTGAAAATAGTTGCTTTGAAGCAAAAGCAAAAATTAGACACCAGAGAAACTGCCTCTGAAGATTCCAGCATGAAGAGTAGTTTGCTCGTAGAGGAGATTAAAAAAGCAACAAATAAATGAGACTATAAAAGGTTCCAACGTTTTAACAACAACTAAAACAAAGAAACTAAAAGTTTGAGAGGCAGAAAACGGACCCAGAGACATCCACATCCTGGTGCTTGGTGTCTGAACCTGGGACTACGTCAGTCAATGTGGCACTGGGGGGGGGGGGGGCGGTGGGGGTTAGGATTGCAAGCAGAACTGGGCTCGCTAACCAGCTGGCTGTCGGATAAGGAGATTGTCCTATAATCCACGTGAACCAAGATCACCTCATGATCCTTAGACATGTGCCACCCCAGGGGGAGGGGCCAGATGGAGAGCGTGGGGGCATGTGATATGACAGGCCTGCCTGCTGATGCCAGTTCTGCAGGTGGAGGTGGCGCTCACCAGTCCCGGGCTGCGGGAGGGTCCCTGGGAACAGAGTATACCCTGAGGCCTACAGGAGAAACGAGCCCCGAAGTCCTCATGGGAGTTCCCAGTCATAAGACCGTAAGGTGACCTCTTCTGTGGCACGTTAGTGCAGCAGCAACAGGAAACGCAAGATACAGAGGAAGAGGAGAGCTACCAGTCTTAGACAGACCCTGGACTGAGCATTTTCCTGGCATACCTCACTCAGGCTTCCTAGCCCGACCACCAGATGGGCACAGTTCCCACTGGATGAGCAAATGAAACTGACCAGATTGAATGGTCTGGTTTAAGGCTCTGCCTCCAGCTGCCGTGGCTCATACACAGGAACCCGTGAGTACTTCTGCTGCGGTAAAGAATAAAGTATATAAGGCGCCATGGGATTATCCCACACTATTAACTATGGCCATCAATCAGAGTCTAGAGATTTACATTTTGCAAATGACATCCAGGGTCTGGTGAGCACATCTCTGATTACTGAAAAGCCACAGCAACTGTACGTACCTATGCTAATGGAGGTCTCCTGGATGAGTGGAAGAATTTCCCGGCATGGTACATCCACAGTGACTTCCTCTAACCAAATTTGACATTTATGATGGCCCAGGAATAGCCTCTCCCTGATGATACCACATCGCTGTGAGTCACAGCAATCAGAGGTGACATTTATAGTAGAAATGTGTTCACACATGAGGGTTGGTGGCTGTCTCTCATGGAGCCAGGAGAGCGTGAGGGGTCAAGGAAGGAAGATGGGACAGAGCTAAGCCCACTTCGGAGGGAGCCTGGCCTGATTCCCCAAAGAGCCGTGGTTTTAATTAATATTACCCCCAAAATCCTTCAGGGAAAAAAGTCCCAAGGAGCTATTTACCATTAGAAAATCTTGATTATTTAATGGCCACAAAATGTAAGAATTATGTTCTACGTGTCAGAGACAATCCCCTGCTAGCTTCTTTACAAAGTTGTGCTGTGAAGAAGTAACTGCCTGGTGAAAAACACCACCACATTTTCCAGTTCCTCTTTCATGGGGCCAGTTTTGGCTAAAGGATTATAAACAGTAGGAAAGAATCTCCTTCTTGGGTTAAACATGGACTTGGAGCCTGAATCACCAGTGAACTATTACCTACACAGTAGATTCAATTACACTCTGCCACTGAATATCAAGACTTATCTGTTATAGCTGGTAGGCTCATTTGAATTAAAACACACGTTTAAAAGATCAAGAGAAGCACACCTTCTCGTTTTCTGGTTTTGGCAGCATACTCGTCAATACCTGGGAAGCAAAGTAGAAAGTCATCTCCATGTGTGAGGAATAAGGACTCCTTTGTAATTGTTTCTCATGAGGCTTCTTGCCAAAGGTATTAAGGTCACCCATCTTTAAAGCTCAAAGTTGGGTCTGTCGGTCTGGAATTGATTCTGGTACAGAAGGGCCTGCAAGATTGTACATCCCATGTGCTACCTTAAGAATCAATATTGATTTTTCAGGGAAGACCTTTTGTGAGAAGAACAAGTTGCTCTCAGATGATGCCTTCTAAAAATGGATTCAAATCCTCCTGATTCCAACTCAGAAATACGGCACAAAATAAAAGGCACCGTTTAGTGGGTATTACTCACTACATAAAGACTGGGTGAAAACAGTCATTGTTCAAGGGTCTTCACAGACATCAGCTGAGGATGTGAATGGTGTTCAGGGGGGAGGGGATGTGTTCAACATTATTCCTGCACCAAACACTCTCGGTAAATGTTAGACTTAAAGATGAGGCAGATAAAGTCACGCTGGTACATCTTGGTGAAGGGCCTTGGCCTGTAAAAGCCTGAATGGGACACACTTCTCCTTCAGCCTTGTTTACAGGTGAGCATCCATCTGTCCACATTCGCCTCCTAATGGGGAAGGCTGGCTTCCTTCAATGGGGGAGCAGCAGGTTCCCCACAGCCCTGCTCCAAGAGCAGGCTGGAGAGGAACCCGGCCTCACCGTCAGCGCTGCCGGTGGAGGGCTGCAGAGGGTCCTGTCCGACTCCACCCACGCCAAGGTTCCTCCCCTGAGTTCTTGGGTGCTCTCTGGTGCCCTTTGGGACACAGAGGGGGCCCGGACTCTCCCGTGAGAGTCTATCTGCAGTTCTCTGAGCCCCACCGCTAGCATCAGATCACCACGTTATCATTGCATTTCTTACTGTCAGTCTGTGGGTGTTCAAAGTTGGCAGTTCATGAGAAGAGTGGAGAGGCCATGATCTTCCCTGGGGATCTCTACAGCCACCCTGGAGACCTGAGCTCTCAATTCCAAGCTCCACTCCCAGGACGGGCGCCACTGTCTAGCTGTGTCCTGGAATAGGTAAGCTCAACACACACAATCTTCTTTCCTCATCGCAAGCACCCTGCCTAGGAATCCTCTCAGAAAGCTCAGGGAAAAGAATAGCATTCATTTTATCTGTTGGCCACATGTCAGCATGAGCCAGACACCACCGTGATCCCAGCAAAGAGGGTCAGACGAGATGGATTGCTCCCAGCACCGTGAACAGGTGTCAGCCTGAAATAAGGAAGCTCCTCAGCTCTCCTGACTGCCCTCACTCTCTGGAGGGAGCAAGAGGAAGGAGAAGGTATTATTCAAATTCAGTCACAATCAATTTTTATCACTGGGAGGAAAGAACAAAAAGCCAGGGATCTATGAAAGTCTCCTCACTCGGAGAAAACTTGTCATTAGTATTTGGTTTGTCAGTTTTTATAATGAGACTCGTACGGTCTGCTAAAGCCACTCTTGGCTACTCACTTTAAATCCCTGCTTCAGGGAGCTTTATGCTGTCCTGAATGACATCATGTGCATGTCACTGAATTAATCTCCAAATTTAGTGCCGGGGGTCGCAACCAGGAGGGCCTGTGCTTGTCTTCCAGGTCCAACAGCACTCTGGTGTTGGGACTCTGTGTGGCTCGGTCTTCATTTCCTATTCTGAAAGTCTACTTCCTGCTGGCTTTCCCTCCTACCTCCCTCCTCCAGAGCGGGAACTATGGAAGTCACAGGGATGTGCATTTCCCCTTGGTCACCAGCTTTGTAGCCCTGTGTGCAGCACAGAGAATCTGCAGTGTGGAGATGTAAGACAGGCCTGCCCTGCCAGGCCAGCACACTGTACTCTGGCTGGAGGCCCCACCCAGACACCAGGCTCTGGATACGTGGACACTGGCAGCGTGCGGGAGCAGGCATCCTCCGTGTTCATCTTGGTCTCATGGTCACGGATTATCTTGATATATTAAAAGGAGTGCCAGGCGGGCCCCATGAAATCACTGTGAACAAGATAGCCGGCAAGAAATAGCTTGTGAGGAAGGAATGTCTTCTCCCTTCATCTCCACACCATAGTGTGATGACCTATATATGCTACAGCATTTGGGCAAATCATTACCTTCCCCGAACAGCCAGTTCTCTGACATTGAAGTTATAATTACAATATCGATCTTACAGCATTGTTATGTAACGCAACTGAAATCGTTTGTACAAATATTTAGCATAACATTTAGAATACATGAGATAGCATTTATTAAACATCAGATAATATTCATATTATTACTCATCTATTCCAATGAACCAAATAAGAAATGCTAAACTGGGGGAGGCTGGGAAGGGATGTGAAGGGTAAACAAAGGAGGAGGCTGCAATGCTTGGTAAGAAATGTACGCATTAACCTGCCCGTGTAATTGTAACCCCTCTGTACAGTGTGTTCACCAAAAACTAAAAAAGAAATGCTAAACTGGATGGGTTTCTTAGCACATGGTAGGTGCTCAGCATGTTATTTCATTTCTCCTTTCCTGCTCAAGCAGTGCAATCCCACCTAGCGTCTTTAATGTTGCTACTGAAGTTGCTCTGAACTAATCATGTCTCCTGCAAAAAGAAATGGGAAGAGGGAAACCAGAGAATCTTGTGTGTGCTTTAATTGATTTACTTCAGGTCAAACTCAAGGAGCAGGGTCCTAAGTGGCAGTCCATTTAGCTAACTTGGAAAGCTCGGCTCTTGACCTCTGAGAACTGAGAGGCAGAAAACTCATCTGCGTCTCTAAGCCTTTGCCCAAAAGGAAATTTTTTCAGCTGATTTTTCATGCCTTCAAAATGAATTAATTTTCAAAATGGAAAATTAAAGTAATTAGGTTATAGACTGAGTGACATTTACAAAGGTGAAAAGCAGGGACATTTTTATACCCTTTATTAAACAGTTATTAGGTATATTAAGCAATACAGAGCAATCACTTTTATTCCCCAGATATGATTGTTCTTTCTATGCCAAGATAAGCTCGGCCTTACAAGGAGCCAATAGACCATAGCTACTCAAAACAGCACCAACTCACATTATTGTGACCCTCCCTGAAACTGCCTGTCCAAAACAAGACCTTGACTCGTTAATTCAAAACCTTTAAACAGGATCTATCAAATGATGCATATGCATCTAAGGTCTCCTGAGCCCTCAGCAGTATGTTAGCTTTCCATTACTGTAACAAAATGCTGGGTGCCATCGACTTAAAAAGAGGAAAGCTCTGTTAGCTCACAGATTCAGACGTGTCAGTCCATGAAGGATTAGATGGCTTGCTTCCAGTCTATGGTAGTGAGGCTGCATACAATGGCAGGCAACATGATGTAGAGAAAACTCCACTTCTCAGTAGCCAGGAAAGAGAGAAAGGAGAAGAGGAGGAGGACCCTTTGGAAACGTCCTTCAAGACCCAACTTCCTCCCACTCTGCTCCACCACTTAACGACCCTACCATCTCCCAAACTATAGCCTGGGAGGGGACCAAGCCTCCAATACATGAGCCCTAAGAGAACTTTTCAGACCCAAATGGGCCCAAGCAGTGAGAGTATAGATTGAGCCTCTCACTTCCTGAAAAGTGTATGAAAATGAGAGCCAGTGCCAGCGGCATGCACCTGTTATCTGAAACACCAAAGGAAGCCTAAACAGGCCTGGGCAGGAACTGAAGCACTCACACAAACATAGCCAGCCCACAGAATAACTGGAGGTGAGGCTCAGCGGTAGAGCACCTGCCTGGGCGCTCAAGGCTCTGGGTTCAAACCCAGGACCATAAAAAAAAGAGTCACAGATCATCACCTTGCTTTCATAGAAGTTGCATTCTAAGTAGGAAGCAAAACAAACAAAATAAGGCACGCCCATTAGCAAGCTGAGAAAACATCGCTATGGATAAAGTGGTCACGCTGAGAGGAGCTGGTTTAAGAGGCACTGCTTATTCTGGAGTCGCTGCAGCTTCCGGGCAGGAGCGTTTTAGGTGAGAGATGCAGTGTGTGGTGGCTGAGATGGCTGAGGGGTCCTGGCACGCCCAGCAGCAGTGGCCAAGTGACAAGCAGAGGCAGATGGACAGAGGGGCTTGAGACAGAAAGTCACAGCGAGGCGCCCAGAGGGGTTCTCACCGGGAAAACACGCGGATGTCCATTCTTGGAAATGACTTCTCCCACGGAGAGTGGCAGCGCTTCCCGCAACTCGCAGCTTGTCTGGGATCTGGGCACGGACCCGAGGGGATGGGAATTCCCATGGGCACGGCGGGCCTGTTCAGCACCCAGCGGCAGCGTCTGTGTCCACGCGTGCAGTGCCACGTCTCCCCCTCAGCTTTTACAGGGCAGCAGCGAGCGGTGGAGCCAGGCACGGGAACCGATACATCCGGAACACCTAACGTGAACCTAGCACTCACTGAGCGGAGGCTATTTCTATTTTTAAACGACCCCTTGCATATGTACTGCGCCGTGCGCACCCTCGGTTTTGGCACTCTTGTGCTTCCTCATCCCTGCCTCTCTCCTGAGGACTCCCCTCCACCTCCCCCTGCCTCTCTCCTGAGGACTCCCCTCCACCTCCCCCTGCCTCTCTCCTGAGGACTCCCCTCCACCTCCCCCTGCCTCTCTCCTGAGGACTCCCCTCCACCTCCCCCTGCCTCTCTCCTGAGGACTCCCCTCCACCTCCCCCTGCCTCTCTCCTGAGGACTCCCCTCCACCCCCACATCCCCTTTGGTGCCACAGCCATGTCAGTATTTTCCTTTAACTCCTCTCCGAGGTGCTCACCAGGGGAGATCTGAGACCCCGGGGCACTCAGACACATCTCCATGTGTTTGGGGTAAGAGGGGCCGGGGGCCCTGCTGGGCCTCCCCCACAGGGCACATGACGGACAGCACACTTCAGCTCTGACACTCTGCTCTGCCTGCCACACGTGACTGCAGGCCCCTCCACACTGCCAGCGTGTGCAAACAACACACCCTGTGCCCCTCCACTGCCTCAGCTAACTGCACTGTACACTCCCTTCAGAGGGAGACCCCTCTGACCAAAGGACAGGACTGGGATTTGAACTAAGAATGTTCACATTGTGGTCCATAAGCCTCCACTCTAAGTCTCCCAGGTTCAAGAACCTTGCCATCTGAGTGCATCCATTATGATCAAATGAATGCCTACAGTCTGAACATGCTCTGAAGCACTGTGCTAGGGCCTTAGGAAGAAGGGACAGTGTTGATCAAATACACTGTACTCACGAGGCGCGCTGGATTGAAATCCCTTTGTACAACTGCTGCGAGATGACAACAAAAAATAAAATAAATAAATATAAATAAAAGAAAAGGCCCTACTAAAGACGAACATACTGTATTTTGACTTAATGTCAGGAATGAAAGATCACAAAAATGCCACCACCAACAGCTGGCAGGGCTGCCCTGGGAAGCTTCCAGTCCCAGCACCTCCATGGTGTCCCACGCCCCTGCCTCTGGGGCCACCACCACCGTGCACGGGTTAGTGTGGCACACTCTGGCCTCCCAGGAGAGAGCCTGGTCCACACAGCATGCTCACTGTGCCGAGCCGCCACGTAGCTTCTGCCCAGAGCCGAGGCAAACCTTCTCCGTGGGTCTATGGCAGCAGAGCCTCCCCCACAGCCACTCATGCCAGCCGGTGCTGCCCTTTGATTTCAGCCGACCTGACGGCCAGCACTCCTCCAGCCTAGACTCCAGAGAAATGTTCCTTTACCACATGCGAAGAAAACAATGTGTCCATAAGAACTGGGAAGTAACAAGACCCATGAGGCTGAGCACAGAAGGATCGATATGGGATGAATAGAGCTAACCACCTGAAAAGAAGCCAGTGCTGAGATTTATGGCGTGCCTGTAACTAGGGAAAGAGTCACCAAGCCCGCCCAGCGCAGAGCATGTGACTAGGGTTGGATGTGGAGAAATACGTTTGAATACGAAAGGAAGTGGCACCCGATGTCAGATCGCTGGGCCAGTCTCTAACAGAACACCTTGGACAGGGCAGAGAGGACAGCAGTCCCGGGAGCCGGGAAGACCCGGCACACGGTGCCTGCTCCCCTTCCTGCCCCCCCACCCCCCCACCCCCGCCACGCCACCTTGACATATATGGTTTCTTTTTGTTATTCTTGTTGGTTGTGGGGCTTGAACTCAGGCCTGAGCACTGTCCCTGAGCCTCTGTGGACTCAAGGCTAGTGCTCTTCCCACTTGAGCCTCGGAGCCACTGACAGCTTTTTCTGAGCAGTTTATTGGTGTTAAGAGTCCCACAGAGTTTTCTTCCCTGGGCTGGCTTCAAATGGTGATCCTCAGATCTCAGCCCCTGCGTAGCTAGGATCACAGGTGTGAGCCACCAGTGCCCAGTATGATGTGTATGGTTTCTATGAGAATTCAGCACATGGAAAGCATTTATTTGTTCAATGCCAATTTGCCTCTTCTATGTTTGAAAGTTTCCTTTTATCTCTGCCAGAATAGTGTAGTTAATCTTAACTAAATCTTAGGGGGAGAAGTCATTTGATGGAATACATTGATATCAATGTGTTCCTGATGAATAAATCATTAGCCCTTCTAAAAGCAGCTGGTATTCTTCGTGGGGTCCATGTTAACCACAGAAGATACGGTCGCTCTTAAGCTTGTGAATTTCCAACAGCGTGACACAATTAAGTGGAAAAACTGGGGCTGCTATCAGCTACACTTGGCCTCCTGGAATCAGCAGCCACTAAGATCATTGCATTTCAGAGTTCTCCTAATCCCAGGACCAAGGAGGTGAGACCCCAGGCTTGTGGGCCTCTCAGCTGTGTTAGTCCTTTGACAGAGCAGCTGCCTCAGAGATGACTTCACAGCCCAGCCCCAGGACAGCTGGAGGTGTCCAGGGACATGAGGTTCATTGTCAGGGGTGACGCTGACAGTGCAGAGGAGGGGGCTTCTGAGTCCTGCCCGGGCCCCAGGCCGGGGAGTAGGGGAAGCGCTGTCTAGAATGGGATGGGTGTGCGTGGGCCAAGAGCCTACCACCAGCACACCGCCCTGTGTGAGATGCGGTATCCCCATGAAGGCATCCTGTTTGTATTCTCCTGCACTCACCTGCCTGTTGCCAGTATGCTGGCCTTGCTACAAGGAACAAGAAGAATGGAACAGGTATTTGTAAAGAGGTGAGCGTTCTAGTAAAACCTGTGGGCAACAGAGATGCACCGTTTGTATCTGCTACTGGTGTCGCTGGGAGGCTCACCGGCCATGGCTCACCCACGTCTCAGACAGCGGAGCCTTGGTCCCCAGCTGCCTCCAGCCCACGCTGCCCCCTGCATCTGGGGCTAGCCCCCTGAGGCACAGGGAGACTCCGGTCCAGCCAAGCCAACAGAGCAAGGGCTCTGTTCCTGTAAAACATAAACTTGAATTTCAAAACTCCTGAGGCATTAAGAAGTTACTAAAATCAATCTTATATTGGTATCCACTCAGGAAGTTCTAAGGAAGCCCTGAAATAATGACTGTCAAAGCAACTGCTTTCGTGCCTGGCATCTTGGTAGCAGATAAAATTGTGCTGTTTGGAACTTGACGTTTGAGTTGTAGCAAGGACAATGCTCACATGGTCAAAGCCTGTTCTTAGCATCATCTGTGGAGGAGGCCTGGAGCGGAAGGGGTGCAAGTCCACTTGGAATGGTAACGTTTGTGCTGGTGAGGTCAAAAATGCCCAGGGAGGGTGTGATGTCCAGCAAAGCCTGCTAGGAAGCCGGGGAAGGGATCAGAGCCGTGGCTCCTCCCCAGCGCCCGCTCCCAACTCCCCTCACCCTGGGAGCCTGCGGGGGAGAGCTTCACAGCACAGTGCCGGGCTGGCTTCCGCTTCCCCGCAGGGCCTGCCCCTGCACGCCACCCAGGCGGCCCCCAGCCCCTTCCAGCAGAGGAAGGAGTGAGTGGCAGGCCTGCCAACTTCAGACAGAGTGCGGCAGCCCGCGGTGATGTCACCAGCACCCTGCAGTGAAGTCACCGGCCGCAGCAGCGAGGAGATGTCAGCCGCCGGCAGCACAGTTGTCAGGAAGCTGGAGACAGGATGGTCCAGGATGCCGCAGAGCCTGCTCACATTTGTCAAATTAAGAAAAGGAAAGGCCAGAGGGCCATGTCCTACAGATGGTCTAATGAATCTGGAGTCAGGAAGGAGGAGGAAGCCTGATTTCAAACAGAACTGCCACTCCCCAGCTCTATCTGAGGACCACAACACCCTCACTAAGCTGGGAGCCACTGGCTCACACCCGGGAGGCTGAGAATGGGATGAAGAGCTCTAAGTCAGCCTGGGCGGAACAGTGTGAGACCTCCTTCCCAACCAACAGCTGGGTGTTCTCTTCCTCATCATCTATCACTCTACATCCTCTCATATCAGTGCTTAATGGCACTATAGCATTTACCCAGAACAAGTGTGTGAGTCTTAGAGATGTATCCTCCCTCCAGTCCCTGAAGGACCCTTCGGAGAGACAGACAAACAGATTCCAAGTGGCAAGCCATGTGCACATGTCCCTCAGCCCTTCCAAATAAAGATGATGTCTCCAAGGGCACCGGCTGTGTGGTCTGCAGCGTGGCTTCCCACAGGCTCACAGACAGTCTGGAGCAGTTATCATATGGCAACTGCAGAAAGAAACTCCAGCAAACAATGAGGACTTTGCCTAATGAAATCCAGCCACGCTCCCCCTGGCTAATCTCAAATTCCTGAGCACACCTACTGGATTTCTCTCTCTGATGGCCCATGGAGAAAGAGGCTGCATGTACCTCATCCCACATCCCCTCCACTCACTGTCCAATTTTTTTAAGTCAAATCAAAGTATTACCCTTTGCAGACTTTCAAATGAGCATGTCCTTACCATCTCTGAGTTATGAAAAACAATCATGCAATTTTCACTTAGCAGATGCCCCCAAGTGACAGTACGGCTTCAGAGTGTCCCATCCCAGTGCAAAACTTGCAGGCAGAGTCCGGGAATCACCCCTGGCTCTGCAGTTATCCAGCCCAGGCCCTGCTACACGGGTCTAGCCCTCTTCTTCCTCACCCCCTCCTGCCCAGTCCACTGGACTTTCTTCCTCCTGAGGCTTCCAGGAAGCAGCTAGAGGACAGACTCAAGGACGCCTGAAGGTCAGAGCCTGAATGTGCAGCCACAGCTCATAAAGGCAGAAGCAATAGAGAATGAAGAAGATGCCTCGTCCTGGGTAATGGATGAGTCAGAGCCAGAGGCGCTTCCAGGAATAGACTCCCGGTTTCCAGCTCTGATTACCAGTCACTTTCTCCACGGAACACTTCTGTGAGGGCAAAGTGACCTCACAAAGCTTCTAGGCCCAAAAATATTTGTCCTGAATGATTTCTCCAGCTCTTCTCAAGCTGTAATAAACCGAACCCTAAATCAGTTCTTTTAATGTTGTCACGTGAATCCATGTTAAAATTCTACTTATAAATCTGTTTATGAATTTATAACTTTTCTTGGGGCTATGAGACATAAACTCAGAGTACACAAAGCTTTTCCTTGCGGACAGCTTGATTACACCAGTCTGGAAAGTTGTGCGTTTTATGGGGAAGAGCAGAGCCGCAGCAACATCTTGGGACACAAAGGACAGTGCTACTCCCTAGGTTAGGGAAGGGACAAACACGAGGCTCGCTGGAAAAGGTCCAAAGAAAGAGAAGGGAGAGAAGAAAAGGAGGAAGGCGGAGAGGGATGGGGAGTGATAGAATAAAATAAAAAAGAAAGGGAGATGAAAAGGGGAAAGGAGAAAGGGGGAGATCATTTGGCTATTACAGGATAGTCAAGGGTGATGCTTGATTCAGTGTTAGAACTGACTGCAAAATAATGACTTCTTTGCTCATATGCACAGGGGAAAACACGACTACAAACAGAACAAAATCCCATCAGATCTGTTCTAGCCCCTTCCCTGGCCACAACCAGCCTCTGCCAAGGATTCAACCATGGACAGTTCTGCCCATGCTCCAGGGAGAATGTTCTAGGAGTGAGGGAGAAAACAATGTTTTCCATTATAATTGTCCTGGGCATGCCTGGTCTCTTGTGGAGCAGAGGGAAGAACGCAATCAGTGCTTCTCATGGTGGCTTTCTACTCAAGCCAATGGAAGAAGGACAAGCTCTCAGTGTACTGGAACTCAGAGCACACCCGGCGTGACTTGGAGAAGATGCTTGTCACCGTGATGACATGTGATACTGACTCGAGTCTGTGCAAGAGGAAAACAATCCACAACCATCTCTAATTACAAATGGAGAATACACAAAGAGGCTTAGGGGCAGTGCCCAGGTCCTGAGTTCAAGCCCCAGGACCAGCAAAAATAAAATAAAAATTAAAAAGACTACGTGTTGCGGACCCCTATTTTTAAATACATAAAATAAGGTTTAAAAAGGCTCAAAGTGCATGAGTTAAGGTACCATCTGGCTAGCCCAGTGAATTACCACGGTTCCCTAATTAACATAATGGAAATCAAGGTGTCCCCCGGCATGAAGACAGAGCATGTTCTTACAGAACCTCAGTTCTAAGAAGTCCTTGAGCCAGGCACCAGTGGCTCACACCTGGAATCCTAGCTACTCAGGAGGCTGAGGTCTGAGGATCGCAATTCAAAGACAGTCCAGGCAGGAAAGTCCATGAGACTCTTATCTCCAATAAACAACCAGAAAACCAGAAGTGACGCTGTGGCTCAAGCGGTAGAGCTCTCGCCTTGAGCTGAAATGCTGAGGGACAGCGCCCAGGCCCAAAGTTCGATCCCCAAGACCAACATCAACAACAAAAAAAGAAACAAAGAAATCCTTGAAAAAGGATTCCAATGACATGAGCAGCAATACTAAAACACTGACAACAGCATACGCACAGATTACTACGTACCATGTACCGTGTGTTAGTCATCGCTCTAGAGAGAGGGCTTCTCATTTGCTCTAGAACCAATGAGAAAGAGATAAAGGGGGAGAGAAAGAAATAGGAATCAGCCCCACTATCTGCCATCTGTCATCTGGGGAGCCAGACAGTTACAGTGGGATTAAGGCTGGCCTGCAGGCCAGGCCCTGCCCTGGTTCTGTGAAGATCCTGGAAGCATGGGACCAAGTCCTTCTGCGCTGACAGAATCGGATTTTAATTATTCAACTGATCGACATGCTAGCCTCTTCCAGAAACATCCTTACAGATTCACCTGGAAATAATGTCTACCATCTCTCTGGATATCCCTTAGCTCAATCAGGTCAACATCAAATTAGCCATCATAAAGTCTTCTATAAACTAAATATACATATATATACATATACATAAACATATATATATACATATACATATATAGATATATACATATATATATACTCACACACACATATATGAAAGCAAATTCCAAGCACCTGTGGTCTTCCTCTCCCTTGGTGTTCCACACGCTGACGCCCTCTGACAGGTGTGTGGCTGCGCACCCTCGTCACCTCTGCGGAGTGTGTTCTAGCCACTTCACTCTTGTCAACTCCACAGCGAAACTTTATTTCCACATAACAGGTATTGGTAACCAGTTGTGAAGTAATGAGGCAGACTCGTTGTCTGTGCCACGTCTCACTGGGGGCCATGAAATAGGAGTCCAGGCAAGACACGAAGTTAAAAGGACAAGCTGACCAAGAGTGAGGCAGAAAGAGGCTTCACTGCAGTGCCAAGTCCCTTGCTGCTGTGGCCTGCGTCTACGGGGCATCCAGTGGTTAAGCTTACGCACAGGCCGAGGAATTCCGAGAGTCTCTGCTCCCGCTGTATAGTGCAGTGCCGTTTCTTGCAGTGAAGACCTTAAATAACACCAATCCGTGTCAAATACACAGGAAATTTTAAGCTGTAAGCACATTCTTCTTGTTATTGCTAGGATTGAGAGAACGCTAACTCAGGACACCTGAAGACGTCATAGTTCTTGAAATCTCCGCCGATATCTTCCATTGCCGGCTCCACTGGGGCTGGCCGGCCCAGCTCCAGGTTGACAGTGGAATTAGTATACTTCTGGAAGTTCATTCCAGACCTGGAACTTTGCCTGGGAGAACTGCCAAATGATGACGATGAGGATGGTGATGATGGGGATGATGATGATGATGATGACGATGATGATTGTGTGTGTATATGTGTGTATGTGTGTGTGTGTGTGTGCACACGTCTGTGAAGATTAGCCTAATATTTCATGTCAAAGCAGGGACAACTCCTTCCATATTTTTCAGGAAACAAAGAATACAAGAAAAAGAAGGAAATGCAGGTTAAAAATACCATAAGCCTTTCACTTACACATGAGGTAAAATTTACATGCTTTATTGTATCTATTATCCCCAGCGATAGCAGTCCTTAATCCCTTGAAGCAATAATTGAGAAAGGAAACTTGTAAGGAACTTAAATGTCAGAATCCTGTTCTCTTAAATGGGGTCAGAGCCCCGAGCTCTGTCATAGAGACTCCTGCCTCCTGTCTGAATTTCAGAAGTGAGGATCATCCATCCCATGTGCTCCTCCAGGTCAGACGCCAGACCCTGGTCTTACCTCGGCAGAAGCTGACCCCCCAGGACAGGGAGAGACCTCAGAGAACCTATGTGAAGAGCCAAGGCCTGCACCCCAACAGACACCAACGCAGGTCGGCACAGCCACAGCCAGAGCTGTTTCAGGTTTATGCCTCGCTGAGGGTAGCCAGGGACACGATTTCCTGCTGCCATGCAATAAACAGACCAAGGGAACGGTCAGTTTAGTGCGTGTGACACACACTACATATGTGTGAAGACACACAGCTCCTCTACATAAACTCCTCTACTACCCTCAAAGCCTGGAGCTGGCTGGAGGCTTGAGCCCATCCACCTTGCCCTCTGCAGCGCCCTGTCACTTACACACATTCTAAACTTTAGCCATACGTCACAATTATAGGAGGCGGGGCTCAGTGTAATTCATCATATCCCACAGGTCTGTACCCAAGTACTTCCTTTTCACCCCATAAACCATGGATGTTAATTGTCACCTTTTGTCCATGTACTCAGTGCTCAAAAGAGTATTATTCGGCAGAATATGGCTCATCTCATGTGTATTAAACTTACACTCAGGCCTCCACATTTCAGAGGGCTACCTCTTACAGTCACCCAACCTCAGATCAGAAACAGAAATGTACCTGTACTGAGCATGTGCAGACTTTTCCTTGTGATTTTTCCTAAACGGAACAGAGTGGCGACTATTTACATAACCTTTACGCCATGTTAGGAATAATAAGTGGTGTAGGGATGACTGAATGTGCACAGGAGGGTGAGTGTAGGCGAGAGACAAACGCCATACCATTTTATACACCGGGCTTGAGCGACCACAGACACTGAGTCCTCTGGGGTCCTGGAACCAATCTCCTGCCCACACCAAGAGACAAGTACGCTTCTATGATCTACACGTTGAAAACCTGCTTGACTTGTTCATTGCTCTGCCGAGGACTGCACTTGAGAACATTTATAGCCATGAGGTACCACCCCTGCCATCATTCAAAGGGTCTCAGCTTTGCTGCCAGCACCTTCAGTTAGGACAGACAGTCTGGCGGGTCTCCCACAGGGCCTGGGCTTTTCTCCTGGGCTGCATTCCCTAGATGCTTCCTTGATGCCTGTATCAGAAGAGGAAGGAGAGATGGGAGAGGGAGAGGAAGAAGGAAAAGGAGAGGGAGGGATAGAGGGAGAGGAAGTAAGAGAAGGACAGAGAGAGGGAGAGGGAGAGTGGGAGAGAGATAGTGGGAGAGGCAGAAGGAGAGAAGGAGAGAGAGAGGGAGAGGCAGAAGGAGAGAAGGAGAGAGAGGGAGAGGGGAGAGAGGGAGAGGTGAAGGAAGAAGGAAAGAGTGTATAAAAAGAAGTGAATATCTAAGTCACAGCTAAATGAAATGATGTTTTGAATACCTGCCCCGCTCCAATTTCCCAGGGTATGGATATATTCTCGAAATCCAGACAAAGAGAGGTCATCCTTTACTGTCCTTCCTAACCAACTGAATATACATTCTCCAATTCACTCTTGTTCCACCCACCTGAAAAGGCTATTCGAAGCCTCTTGGGTTGGAGACGTTGGATGAACCTCTTTTGCTACCACCTACAATGCTAAGTTGGTCTTCAAAACAGTGCATCACCAGCTCTCAGCACCATTTTCCTCATTCCTGACTCGGTCCCGCTCTCCTTGCCTGGCCGTGCCGTGTCTTTACAAGGTAGCTATCTTCTATTCACCATCCTAGCAGCCCCACAGAAGGAACTCTGGCCTTGCTTCAAGGACTTTCTAAAGAACGACTCTAACGCCACGGTCAGACCAGGTGAACACGACGAGTGAACTTCAGCACAGACAGGCTGCAGGAGTTTCTGTGCCTGGAAACTACTCCTGAGAAACAAAATTCTTCATGCAAACCCAGGGAAACTGCTGCCACAAGGTGCTGGAGGAGGAGGAAGCGGCGTGAAGCTCCACAGGGACCCCTGGGAACCTCCCAGGGTGCCGGCGCGGGGCGTCTGCTGCTCTACCACACGTCACAACCCCTAAGCCAAGGCATAGCCTTCTCCCCAGGAGGAGAAAGAGTCTGGGCTTCCTTCACGGCAAATGAGGGTGAGCTTCATTTCTAAATGTGCCTGGGTTCTTTCAGAGCTCTGATGCTTCTACTCTTCCTGTTTCAGAGCTTACAGATACTTTATTTAGAAGACTTCACAGGTCCCTTACGGCTGGAATCCATTTTAATTTCAAAACTGACCGATCTCTTCAAGTGAGCTGAAGAATGAAGAGCCCTGATGTTTCAGGCTGCAAGAGCAAAGTCTCCTGGTTATAAATGTGACATGTGCTAATATTCAGTATTAGTAAAAGACGAGAAATCTAGAAGAAGATAAAATCACTTCTGGCTTTTACTTATGAAATATTAATTTTAATGTCACCTAGTGGATCTGTGTTTTAAACTTGAATTGTAGCAGGTTATGTCCACCAAAATTAAGCAGAAAAAAATACTTGATCGTTGTAGATAAATGTGTGGGCTGTTTTTTCTGTACTAGGTATGAACTCAAGGCCTTGAACTTGCTAGACAAATGTCTGCTACCAGAGTTCCATCCCTTTTTTGTTGCAGTGACTTCTGGGATAGGGTCTCAAGTTCACGTTGAGGTGTCCTGGGCCAGGGCCTCCATCTAGGCGCTATGCACAGCTGGTATGACAGAGGCTGTGGTAGGCTTTCACTAGTTAACACAGAGTCTTTTGAGCATTTTGCCTGAGCTGGTCTCAAACTACGATCTGTCTGATCTTGGCCTCCTAAAGTCGCTAGGAACACAAATGAAAGCTACCATGCCCAGTTCAAATATAATTCTTGAGTAATTTAAACTAAAGCCATTCTTTAGCTATACTATCTATAACTCCAAGGTCATGATATGCAGGGATGAGTTTGTTTCAAAAGTAGTAAACATTTTTTTGCTACTCAACAGTCTCCACAATAAAATTTTTTAAAATAAGGAATGTCTACGGGAATCAGACCCATGGTGAGGCTAGAGCTTCAGATGGATTCTTCCCTGACATAGCGGTCTTTGTCCTCTGTGCTGAGTCTACTTCTTTCTATTAGAGCACACTTCACTTAGAATGGAGAATCAGAAAACCTCTCCCAAGGTTCAGGTTGAAAACTAAGTCATAGCTTCTTCCTAGGTTTTCTTTCTTGCATGGCCTGGCCACAAAATCCCAATTCTCCAAGTATCTTTGCAAGTAAATTGGTCTCATGGGATGATGCTCCATCCTGTCAGGACATCTCAAACTTCCTTTCTAGGAGCAGGAATGCAGGCAGTGTGTTGAGATGCGGAGCTGCAGGGAGCCAGCCCAGCCCAGCTTCTCCTCTGATCCAAAAGCAGCCCTTCAGGTCTGATCTTCCAACTAACCAATCAAGACAGAGCTGCTTCTGGCCCAGCCAATCATATATCAGGAGCTACTCTGGCTCAGATGTTAGTGGACAATATGTGCCAACTGAATTAGATTGAACCAGGCGCCTAGATATTTGATATTTAGTCAAACACCAGCCTTGAGGTTGCTGTGAAATTATGTTTGACTAAGATGGGCATTTCCATTGGGACATTTTAATAAAGCAGGTTGCCCTCTGCAGTGTAGTGGCGTTTCTCCCACTGCCTGAGTGTCTCAAGAGAAGGGAGACTGGCACCCTCAAGACTGGAGAAACCTGGCCATAGACAGCCTTTGATCTCTAACAGAGACCTCAATTTCTCTTGTGCTGTAGACTGCTGATGCAAATCTCCTGGCCCCCACATGATGTAAGTCAATTCTGTATCATAAGCATCTCTATTTATATTTCTGTCTCTCTGTATCTCTACCTACCACCTGTATGTGCATGTGTGTGCATGCACGTGCGCACGCACACACCCATGGGTGTGATGTATAACCAATGCACTATTGATTACACTCTCTGGGACTCTGTCATTTCTAAATCCATCACTGGTACCATTTTGCTCCACTCATTTGTCCTTCCACATTATCCCACACAATTTGTCCTCTTACCAGCAGACCCACCAACGTTAGGCTTTCTTAAGACAGACTTCCTGTCTTCTGTTCATGATTAAAGTCATGAAAGATTCTCTCCAGAGCCAGATGCCTTTCTGGAAATGTGTGACTTCCAGGACAGCCCTCTCCGCGTCACAGAGCTTCAGGATAGCAGCATCCCTCCGTCAGTTCTGCCCACAACTGGAAGCAAAGCCCCTCTCCTTTGTACTTTGCACTGGCGCTCCCTGAGGCTGCTCTGCTCTGCTGCCTTCCCAGCATGCCATTGTCCACAGGTACCCACAGGAACTCACAGGAGAGCCTGTGATCATATGATTACCTGGGAATCGTTGACAAAGGTTATTAACACTTCAAGGAAAAGCTTCCAGGGAGGAAGTGATGGGTACATGAAAAGGTTTAGATCCTAGGGTCCAGGGAAGTGTGGAGTTCTTAATTACTCCATCCTGAGGCACATTACCCCTGTCTAATTTCAGGAGTGGAAATAAAAGTTGTTAAGAAACTCTCAGCAAAGTCACTTGCAAAGACAAAAACCATGTTCTCACCAATTCAATCACTAGTGTAAAACCTAGGGAACTTCAGAGGCTTAGCTCAGCCTTGCACAATTAATGACCAGAAACTTCAATTTCATGTTAATTGGTTTTAATTAATTTTTCCTACAAGGGCTGATTGCCAGCGTACCCGCAACTTAGTCTTTTGAATTCCCTGCATCATATGCTTCCCCTTTGAAGCCGAACGATAAAACAAACCTCCAAACAGCACCTGGATAGTCCACAAGGGAGCAAGGAGGAGGCTGGTAACCACGGAGAAGGGACACAGAAGACAGACACTGTAAACACGATGCCCAAGAGGCAGGAAACTCTTTTAAAGCAATGAAGGCATTAGTCAAATTTCTCATCCTCCCAAACCAAAGCCATTTGCCAAAACTTCCCAAGGTGACCACTGTGATATGACCGGATCATCTGAAATCAAGGATTTTTTCTGGTCTTGTTTTTCCCCTTTTGTCACTGTTTTTTATTTCTTTGTGTTCTATGTGTGTCTGATTTGGGGAAAGGAAGGGGAAGCACAGAAATGATGGGACAAAGGGTGACCAATTCAGCAGTGGAACTCACTAGACACCATGTTGGAAATGAGCTTTACAGCTTGGGAGGAAATGAGTGACACTGTCCAAAAAGACGTGCTCAGTACCTGACGTATGTAACTGGAATCCCTTTGCACATCACCCTTACAATAGAAAAAAGAGAGAAATGAAACTGCTTTCCCCTCTACCATACTGCAGATCCAGCCTGCAAGGGAAAAGAGGAAAGAGGAATGTTTTCATGTAGGTGCCTGGGTGGCAGAGGACCACTGGGCAGTACCAAGGGATGAAGGAGTCTCGTTTGTGTGCAGAGGAGAGCGATTCGAAGAGAGAGAGAGGAGGGAGTGGCCAGGGAATGCCCATCTCAGTGTCCTGACCAGCAGGATAGGGCGGCTCATCTGCTCCAATAACCTCATGACTCCCAGCATCCTTTGCATCATGCACCTCGTTCCTGCTGGCATGCTCACTCACAAGAGCTTAGGGAAGGGTTATGGAAAGCCCCATAATTGAGAACATGAACCCCGGGGCTTATCACACGCTGACCCTGCTCAGCCTGGCTTCTGTAACGAAAATGCTCAGCTTTGGTTCTAATCCAAGCCAGCCCCCTTATGTGGTTTACCTGCATCCGTGTTGCTCTATTGTGCTTTGGAGAGTGCCATCAGTGGGGCCTCACCAGCCAAATGAGTTTTTCCTTGAGCACTCAAATCATGATTCTTAGAAGGTAACAGCTGTGGGCCGAGCATGTCTGTGTATTTCTGTGGAAGCTCCAGGCTCGTGGAAGGTCAGCCATCAAATGGAGCTCATTTTTCACTGAAGACAAAGGCAGTGCCAAGGTCTTTTCCATTTGTATGGAATTGGGCTAGTTCTGTGGAAGAGAAAACACTAGCACTAGAGTAGTTTTCTTCATTACGAAAAAAAAAAGTGGTAGATTTCTATCCTTAGAAATTCACGAAACATTGATCAAGCCAAACCATTTTAATGAGACTTTGTAAGACAAATGATAAAGCCAAAGCCATGGCTGCTTGTAGGATCAATACCCTTATTGGAGAGATCTAACTATTCACAAATTTACTCTTTACTACTGGAGAATTATAACTAATGAGATATTAAGCATGTAAGGTGAAAGATAAAGAAGGTAGAGTATAATAAAATGACATCTTTCTTAATTCCAGAAGATTCAGGGGATGCTGACATGACTTCCAGTGATAGTTTGACTTTACCTCTTATGCACAAACATGAGTCCACCATGCAAGGGCTGCTTTGATTATGAACAATTTGCTTGAGATAGATGCTGCTGCTTCTTTTCCTGCTTCTTCGTTTCCGCTTTCAGTTTCCTCTCTTTTCCTGCTTCTTCGTTTCTGCTTTCAGTTTCCTCTTTTGTCTGGCTTCTAATAATATTCCTACCTTATGAAGTGTGTCATTTCTTCTAGGTAACCAATGACATCCAAGTTACCCATAGCCTTCACTGTGGGCTCTAGGATTCTAGGATTGTGGCACATTCCTATGAAAGGTTGGTTTGTGTAAAAAGTTCTTCATAAAACTTGAGAAGCTCCTTCCATCTCTTCCCACTGAGCATCACATCCCGAAATGTCTTCTAGCTGGCCTAGAACTCCTTTTCAATATGATACTCTGTGGTTCTGAAGTCTGATCAAATGCCGGCACCCTCAAAATATCACCAAACCAGCCTGCTGCTCCAGCCGAGTCACTGCTGAATAGGTAAGGAAGGCTGGGGCATTCTGCAATGTGAAGACT
This sequence comes from Dipodomys spectabilis, assembly GCF_019054845.1. NCBI lineage: Eukaryota > Metazoa > Chordata > Mammalia > Rodentia > Heteromyidae > Dipodomys > Dipodomys spectabilis. The sequence goes on from NW_024870803.1 coordinate 1,860,759, forward strand.
GGCTGCAGTGAGTCTTTCTAGACAAAGGCTCTGTTCCATCCCAGGAGGCTCTCAAAATAAAAATGCTTCCAGTTCCATCCTTATGAAATAGTTTATGGCTATGCCATAATTTGTTTATATGTTAAAGGACACTTGAATTCATTCTAGCTTGGGCCTCTATTGACACTGAGCTTTTGTGTAAAAGGCAGTGATAACAGAGCTGTCAGTAACACAGATGTGTTTGTGTCTTTCTACAATATTAGAATTTACTGAATAACAAAAATCCCAAAGCTACATCAATTTCATTAGCTTTAATTCACCGAGTACTATTGGATTCACCTGATATCCATCAATAACACAGGGATTATTTATTTTAAATTTAGTTACTAATATGGACTCAGATTATATTTCAAACAATAATTTATATATTTCAACAGAAATATATTTTAATAATATCTGTATCATATATATATACATATGCGTATATATACAGATACATATAGATACATATGATTCAGATATTATACAAAGACACAGATAGATACAACAAAATGGCTACGAAAATGTTATATAGATTACAAAATTCAGAGGGGCTAGATCCTTTTCAGACATAAAGATTAAAAATCTGTGAAGAGGTGACACTGTTCATAAGGAAAGGTACTCGTTACATAACTGTAACCCCTCTGAACATCACCTTTACAATAACCATAAAAAAACCTCTGCTCTCAGGCTCGGAGCTGTCTCTTCCTTTCAAATCAAATTCACAAACGAAGGCATATGAGGGTCTACGTGGTGTTCCTCCCGATGCAAGTTAGTTTTCAGAAATTCCAGAAGCTGCATTTCTTATAACCTAACGTGGCAATGTGCAGTCATCAAAGCTATGGTAATACTTCCACGTGAAGTGACTGTCGTTATCTAAGCGCTGGAGTTAAAAGAGAGGTGGGAGAGAGATTACAATAAATAATCGTTCTGCATACGGAACAAACGGAAGCCGTGTTATTAGCCGAAGCAGCCACAGCAAACACAATAGCCTGACGGTGCAGGCCATTAAACAGCCATAGGAGAATAAAGCAGTCTATTACCTTCCCTGGCGCTACACAGAAATCTCAAGAAGCAATTATTTCTGTGTCTAATGAGCAACAGCATCCCACCAGCCGAGCCCCGCATCGGTGGGAACGCCTCGCCAGGGTCAGCACGCAGCGAGGTCGCCAAGGCCGCGGGAGGCGCGGGCCGCACGGGCGCCGGCATCACCCGCGCCCGGCGCCCGAGAGGCTCTGGGACGCTCGGCAGCGAGTCCTGGAAAAGGCCCCTCGGTGAACGCTAACCGCGCTCCCGGTAATCCGTCTCGTGCATCTGGACTTTTCCAGAACCTTCTCTTCTTAAAACAGGGCGGCTCCCGTGATGAGATCAGAACCGGACCACACAGGGGAGCCCGCGGGCTGCCAGGCAAGGACCAGCGGATCGGGGCCGGGCCGGGGCGGCCCGGACAGCGGCCACTGAGGGGCCCTCCGAGGACTTGCACGCCACGGTCTGGCTGCTCGCGGTCTTCGGAAACACGCCAGGCCAAGAAGAGGCCTTTACTAAGCTGCAGAGCGAACGGAGCGCGCAGGAGACGCGCGGCCGCTGGGCGCGGGCCAGGCACGCGTAACGCGGGAGACGCGCGGCCGCTGGGCGCCGGCCAGGCACACGTAACGCGGGAGACGCGCGGCCGCTGGGCACCGGCCAGGCACTCGCGACAAGGGAGACGCGGCGGCGGGCCAGGTGAGGACCCGAGGCCGTGGGGGGGGCCGCGAGGGGGAGGGCGTGGCGGGGGAGGGCTATGGTACGGCAGGGGGTGCGTGGGGCGGGCCGCGAGGGGGAGGGCGTGGCGGGGGAGGGCTATGGTACGGCAGGGGTGCGTGGGGCCTGGCGTGGCGGGGTGAGGGCCGTGGGGCGGGCCGCGAGGGGGAGGGCGTGGCGGGGGAGGGCTGTGGTGCGGCAGGGGGTGCGTGGGGTGCGCGGGGCCGTGGCGCGGCCGCGGGCGCTATGGCTCTGCTGTCCCCGGCATTCCCGCGCCGGGGACGGACGGCATGGCGAGCGGCCGCCGTGCGCCACATTCCTTCACCGGCTGAGACGCAGACCGAGCCCGGGTCCGGCCGGGACGCGTCCTGAACACACCACGCGGCTTCAGCGAGCCGCGGCGCTCACGAGGACGGCGACGGTCACGAGGACGGCGACGGTCACGAGGACGGCGACGGTCACGAGGACGGCCGCTCGCGAGGACGGCGACGCTCGCCAGGGCGGCGACGGTCACGAGGACGGCAACGCTCGCGAGGACGGCGACGCTCGCCAGGACGGCGACGGTCACGAGGACGGCGACGGTCACGAGGACGGCGACGGTCACGAGGACGGCGACGGTCACGAGGACGGCAACGCTCGCGAGGACGGCGACGCTCGCCAGGACGGCGACGGTCACGAGGACGGCGACGCTCGCGAGGACGACGACGGTCACGAGGACGGCGACGGTCACGAGGACGGCGACGCTCGCCAGGACGGCGACGGTCACGAGGACGGCGACGGTCACGAGGACGGCGACGCTCGCCAGGACGGCGACGGTCACGAGGACGGCGACGGTCACGAGGACGGCGACGGTCACGAGGACGGCTGCCCGGGCTGCCGCGGGAGAGGATGTGCAGGACGCACGGGAAGGGGCGGAGCCCGGGTGTCAGGACCGAGCGGGCCAGCCAGACCGGGCATGCGCACGCAGCGCGCTGCGCCTCAGACCCCAGCGGGAGACGCCCGTGAGGTGTGAGGAAAGCCCGGCGAGGCGGAGGAGCGGCCGGAGTTAGAGCTGAAGAAGGGAGGCGGGCGGGCGGGCGGGCGCGGCAGGCGTCCTCCCCCCGCAGCGGGGTGCAGCGGACCTGGGGCGAGCAGGACGCCGGGTGTCGCGGGGCCGGGAGGCAGGAGAGGACGGAGCGGGCGGCGAGGGCGGCGAGGGGTGGCGGCACCTCGGCTGTGGGTAGAAGCGAGGGAGTGAGTGGAGGGTGCAGGGGCGGGCAGCGGCCCAGACAACCTCCAGGCCACGCTCGGCCGCGGCCCGCGTGCGGGGACGGTCAGGGGACGGTCAGGGGACAGTGCGGGGGCCGTGCGGGGCCAGTGCGGGGACGGTCAGGGGACAGTGCCGGGGCCGTGCGGGGGCCGTGCGGGGCGGCCGCCTCCCCGCCGCCGGCCCGCCGAGCGCCGCCCTGTGCGGACGGAGCGCAGAGACCACGGCGGCCTGGCCTCTGTCCTGAAGGAGGCCCGGGGCAGGGGAGGGGGGAAGCGGCGGCCACGGCACAGCCCCCAGCCCCGACGGCAGCATAGCTCAGGAGCCACCCGAGCGCAAGGAACAGCCTGGCTGTTCCCGTTCCCGCAAGCCCCGAGCCAGGTCCAGTCCGGGACGGTGCGGACGGTGTGGATGGGTGTGGACGGTGTGGATGGTGCAGACGGGTGGATGGTGTGGACGGTGTGGACAGTGTGGATGGGTGTGGACGGTGTGGACAGATGTGGACGGTGCAGACGGGTGGACGGTGCGGACGGTGCAGACGGTGTGGACTGGTGTGGACGGTGCGGACAGGTGTGGACAGATGTGGACGGTTTGGACGATGTGGACGGGTGTGGACGGTGTGGACGGGTGTGGATGGGTGTGCACAGGTGTGGACAGTGTGCACAGATATGGACGGGTATGGACGGGTGTGGACAGGTGTGGAAGGTGTGGACAGTTGTGGACAGATGTGGACAGGTGTGGAAGATGTGGATGGTGTAGACGGTGTGGAAGATGTGGACGGTTTGGACAGGTGTGTACGATGTGGACAGGTGTGGACGGTGTGGACAGGTATGGACAGGTGTGGACAGGTGTGGACGGTGTGGACAGGTGTGGACGGTGTGGACAGGTATGGACAGGTATGGACAGGTGTGGGCGGTGTGGACAGGTGTGGACGGTGTGGAAGGTGTGGATGGTAGGACTCAGGCAAGGGTTTCTTATCAAAGCGTGCAGACCACGTGGGGTGCGTAGAGACCGCGTGGCATGGGCAGAGACTGCATGGCGTGTGCAGAAACTGCATGGTATGTGCAGAGACTGCGTGGGGTGCGCACACCGGTGGCACGCACAGAGACCGCGGGGCATGTGCCCATATACAGAGCCATGGAAGCCCAAGGCCCCCGGCGGCTGCCTGTGCCGAGGAGCCATCACCAGGCTGGAGACGCTGAGAGCCCGGGATGGCCCGCAGCTAAGAGGAGGCTGTGGAGGCCCTGGAAGTCCACAGGGGTGTTGAGAACTTCAGTGGGAATACTGAGGAATGTTCAAGAAAAGGAATATCACGTTCCCATGATACCTTCTGCAGAGAAGTGAACATAAACCATATTGATAACCAATAATAACTGTTTTCTAAACTCTTGGTCTGAGAATTGCCATCAGACTCACCGGATGCTGTAGACTAACCACTCCTAAACATCCGTGTTGTAATTTTAGTTGATTTTTGTCACTAACAACCAAGTACCTGAGACTGAGCACCTATAAAGAAAGGAGGTTTTATAGCTAAGATCTGGAACCAACCCAGATGCCCCTCAGTAGATGAATGGATCAAGAAAATGTGGTATATATACACAATGGAATTCTATGCCTCCATCAGAAAGAATGACATTGCCCCATTAGTTAGGAAATGGAAAGACTTAGAAAAAATTATATTGAGTGAAGTAAGCCAGGCCCAAAGAAACATAGGTCCCATGGTTTCCCTTATTTGCAATATCTAGTATATGTATGAGTCAAGCAGAAAAGGTCAGATAAGGTGATGTTAGGAAAATGAACCCTAAGATATGTATTTTAAATGTTTTTTTCTTTCATGCATTTGTTTCTAACACAATTGTAAGATTATTTCTTTGTTGCTTTGTATGTCCCTCCCCCACAGTATAACCCCTGCTTTCATTGTATTTGATGTCTGTATAATTTGTGGAGGGGAAAGGGAAAAACAAGTCGTTTAAATAAGGATACAGGTGGACCTGTTGCAACAATGAGAAGTACAAGTTGTCATGTCAAAAACGAACTTTACAACTGGGGGTGGGGGAGGATTGGGTGGGGGGGAGGGAGGTTGGGAAGGGATGGGAAGGGTAAACAAAGGAGGAGGCTACAATCCTTGATAAGAAATGTGCTCACTATCTTGCCCATGTAATTGTAACCCCTCTGTACAGTATTTTCACAATAAAAAAAAAAAGAAAGGAGGTTTATTTGTTTCACAGTTTTAGAGCTGTCCAGATGCCCAAGCAGCAAGAACTGCTAACACCAAGAGAGCATAGTCACATGACCTAACAAATTCCCACCTCCTAAAGTCTCACCTCACCTCCTTACCCAAGGACCAAAGCACAGGAAACTGGGGGAGACAACTCACACCAGAGCAATGCACTCCATGTACAAAAACTAAAAATCAAGGTTCTAAAGTTGCAAGACAATAGCAATCACTAGCCTCCCTTTGATTTCAGGACCACTGTTGCTTCTAGTTTTTAATGAATCACTTCAAACACATAGCCTCTTTCCCTCCTGCCCTCCCTTTCTTTCTCTGTTTTCCTACACAGATGGTAATATAGTAAATACACTGCTTTGTTGCCTTTTTCATATAATATTTCTTGGAGATTGTTCCCTATCAGTACATATAAAGCTGTTTCATTCTTTTTAACAGATGCTTAATTTTCTCTTACGTTGATGTATCATAATTCATTTAGCCAGTTCCTTACACTTATGCCAATGGACTTCGAAATGGATGATGGTCTTTCTCCCATAATGCAGGGCTGAGAGTCCTCACACAGGTGTAACTAAGAGACCACACTTAGGATAAATCCCTAGAAGTTGGAAGTGTGTGGAAGGGTGTGTGTGTGTAGTTTGGTATGTGTGTGGCGTGTGTGTGGTGGTTGTGTATGTCTGTGGGGGGTGTGGTAGGAGTGGTATGTGTATGTGTGTGTGTTTATGTTTGATATAACATTATCTACTTTTTCCCCAAAAAAAATCTGTGAAAATACATCCTTCTCATAGCAATCAGCGCCTGTTGCTCCTTATCGTCCTATCTAACAACAAGCTTTTTGGTCATTTTCAAGTTGTAGGAAGAGAGAGTCACTGTCACTGTGGGTTTGAACATTTCTTCTTGTTAGTGAGGTGCAACATCATCTTCCTGTATCTAGTGGCACTGGAATATTTTCCCTAGTTCACGTTATGTCTTTGGCGCCTTTCCCAGTGAGTTATTGACCACTTTGTTATCAGCGTCTGTCACTAGAGGCAAGTGGTCTGAGCCCACGGGTGAATATTTCATTTGAAGATATCTTTTTGCTTAGGTTCCCCATGAACTATGACTTTTTAAGTCCGATTAACTTTATAGAAATATGTCTAATATATCAATTTGCATCAATTTCTCCTGAATTCATTTACTCTTTCAACTTGTAGGCTTTAATTTTCTTTTACTTATGAACATCTCTTTCAATTCTGTCTTTAAATATTTTTGTTACATTGTTTTGGTTCACATATCCAGAAATACCAATTATTCATATTTTGAACATCATTTGTCTTCCAAATATGTTTTCTTTATCTGATACTTTTTTAAAAAAATAAATCTTCACTCATTTCCATTTCATTTTGTAGAGTTTTCCAGTACCGTCTTTCTCCTGTGCTTCATGAAGTCAACTCCTCACTTAGGAGACAGTTTTATTTATTCAGTATGCTTTCCATTTTCCCCTGCAGCCCTTGTGGTTTCTGTTTGTTGCCTTCTCTTTCTTTCTCCTATCCTGCCATGGTTCTCAGATCTTCGCTTTCTGCATTGGTCCTGTGGAGTTTGTTGTTCCCAGCATTCTATTCCCAGTTCCCTTTTGTTTTTAAATCCATTAGATTGAAACAATATTTTTTAAATCTTCTTTGTGACATTTTAGTTGTTATCCATTGCTTGTTTTGTAATTTACCTGTGTCTTTTTTCTAACCATACCTATGCTGGGGAAGATACCAGTCTTTTCCTGAAAATGGGCCCCTTTGTGTTTTCTTATTCATGTATATTGTATTTGATCTTCCTGTGCAGTCTCTAAAGAAGCACTGGAGAAGGCATTGTTGGTTGACTTTTGGGGTACCCACAGTCCCTTGGAGAACCATGCTTTGCCAGCAACTCCCACTCAGCGTAGTCTTGCCAGCATGTCTGACCTTTGACATGCTCCTTTCTGTATACTGTTTCTAATTATGCATCTCTTGATTTCATGCAGACATGTGCTTGTGTATATGCAGGTAGGTGTGTGTGTGGTGTTCCTGGTTCTCCTTATCATCCCTCCATGGTTTCTTAAATGAGAGGAGACAATGCTTTATTCATGTGCTTTTACAAGGCCCCTTTCTAGATAAGTCTTACAAAAATCAATTATATACATAATGGCTCATGCCTACAGTTACAATTCCTAGGGAGGCTGACGCAGAATCACACAGGCCACAAGTTTGGGACGAGCCCGGACAACATAGCAAGACCTCACCTCAAGGGAATCTTTTAAACACTAACTTAGGCTATTATGCCTTGGTTCAGTAAACACATAGTAGGGGACTCTGGATATTAGGTGTGATGTTGGGTGCGGTGGATATGACTGAAAGCCAGAGTCTGGAAGCAGTGACCTTGAGGCTTCATGAACATGGTAAGGCCATGGTACCAGCGCCCTGGCGCCTGGGATGGCTGAGAGCTGCCTGGAGGCTTCTTTGCTTCAGCTGGAAGAGCTTCAGACGACAGGAGACACTTGGACTGGTGTTCTAAGTCAACAGCTGACTTTCAGCAAATCCATGTGTGATCTACATTCTGTCCTAGAGCCAGCAATTCACTCGGGTTGGAAATCTAAGCTGCAGGCAACAGCTGCTTCTGACCTTCGCCCTCGTATGGAGTCCTTCTCAGAAATGCCCCTGTGGCGAGCAGTGCCAATGGTCTATTCTTCCAGAGCAGTTGTTCCCTAAAGCATTTGTTTCCAGGGGCAAAGAGCAGGGTAGCTGGGACCACTGTGCTCTGCTCATGTAGATCGAAGCACAGGCCAGCTGTCAGCCTAGGGCCAGCAATGAACTGAGGCCCAGCCCAGACGGTGTCAACTTTCCTGCAGCTGTCCCTACCAAAAGCTCTTAGCATAATTCCCCCATACTTCAAATTAAAAGAAAAAGATGAAAGAAAGAGAAAAGACAGAAAGGAGGGAGGAAGAGAAGGAGAGAGGAAGGAAATGGGAAAGGAAGGAAGGAAGAGAAGGAAAAAGAAGGAAGGAAGGAAGGAAAGGAAGGGAAGGAGGGATGGAGGCAGGGAGGGAGGGAGGAAAGAAGGGAGGGAAGGAGGGAGTGAAAGGAAAGCAGGGAGGGAAGGAAGGAAGGACAAAGAATCTTCTTGTCAATCTTTGTGTTTCGTCTACAGTGGAAATTAGTACTAGGCTCTCTGCTTCTATATAGCTCTGAGAGCAGGGAACAGAGTCAGAGTCCAAACAAACTATGCAGAATTGATTTCTCATTAAAGTCTGAATTAAGCAGGAAAATACCGGGCTCTTACAAAATACTGTTTATTTAAGGTTCTAGAAGGGCTTTGCAAATATCAGTTTCCTACCCTACTATTCCCATGGTGACTGAATCATTAGAAGTTACAAATATTCCTATGTAAAAGCCAAGGAGATGGTGATGGATGACCTGGTTTGGGGAAGGATGCTGCACAGAGGACACCCCGCAAGTATTTGGGACAATCCGCTACTTCAGCACAAAGTGGGAGGGAGAATCTTGATTAGGGCAGGCCCAGTAATTAAGGATGACCTTCACTGAGGGGATTTGCTCCATTATTCAAGAGTTAATGGATAATCATCTCACTCACAGTGGAGCATGGAAAGCAAAGTAAATCTTGAGTATCTCCACAAATACAGAATATTATCTTGATCCAAATCCATGAATCATGTCTTAATATACACTTTTTTCTTTTCTTGCATGTATTCCTTTGTTCAGCTTCTTAAACGGTTTTATTTTTGAGTATCATCTACTTGATCTCTAACCTCTTAAAGGTTAAATCAATGTGAATCTGATTCCTCATGTCCAATTCTCTCATTTTACAAAGAAAAATTCCCAAGGCATTTAAGAGTCACTAAGATGCACCTGAGTACTTAAAGCAAACAAAGCAAATATCAATGTCTGCTACAGAAAAGACAAGAGATCCTAAAGGCACTTGGTATTTGTAAACATATCAATGATCTGAAGAAAAGTATTCTTATGGACATGGAGTCAGCTTAGGATCTTCGGATCCAAGGTATAGAAGCACCAGCAGATCAATGCGGTGTGTCATTACACATGACTCTCTCCTGGTTTCAAGTAAACTGAAAACGAGCCCACCCCAGCAGCACCCCAAATCTCAGCACCCCAATACTCCAGCTTCTGGCTTTCCTGCCATACCCCTGCCACAGAATGGTATGCAGCCCAGACGTTAGATAGACAGAAGAAAAATGTTATTTCCTAGGCCCTCCATCTCTGCAACTTCTTCTAGTGCTCATAACAATCCTTTAAGGTCTGTACTGTTTCTTCCTTTAACAAATGGGAAGATAAGGTTGAGTAAAAGCCCCGGTTTCCCCTCTGGAAGTGACAGAGCAAGACCAAGAGCAGAGTGCAATGGCGGCCATGTCTGTGGCATTCTTGCTGGCCCCCAAGCCCCATCCCACAGCCCCACATCTGGATGTGAGAATGGTGAAGTCGGCGATGGCTTCAGGGCTGGCCTGATGGCGGTCCAGGCCCCCATGAGCCAGGACAGAGGCTCTGCCAGCCTGCCACAGGATCCCACCCCCTGCTCAGCCAGTCAGCCTCCCTGGCACAGAATTCTGCACTGACAGGGGGTGGCAGCAGCTCTGAGCTCCCCTGTTGTCTGGGCCTGGTGGGGCAGAGCTTCTCCCGCGGCCCTTGTCCTGGTCTCCCACCTACCCTTCTGAAAGCACGCCCATCGGTGACCGCCTTGTGAAATGGCTCCTAGAAAGCATGCTCGGTGTTCCCTTAGCTTTTTATTTGTGACTTGCTAGAATGTGGTTTATTTGTCCCACTTTTTGCATGCAAACACTACCATGAGTCAAAACAGAGCCGGTGCAATCGAGATTTTCCCAAATGCCAAGCTGTGGGGACTGGTTCATTCTCTTTAAAGCAACGGGCATTTTCAAATCACAGAAATACTGCATTGTATTTATAGAAAGGCAAAATAAAAATAAAGCCACAATGGCAGTATTTTTTCAAGGTAGATTATAGATAGAGGCTAGGTGGCAAAGAGGTATGATCGAGATAGATAGCATAAGAGGATAGGTAATATCTGACACTATATGATGGACAGACGGTAGACAGATTGAGTATAGATGAATGATAAGTGATAGATAAGATAGGTAGATGATAGAAAAAATAGATGATAACAAAAATAGGTAGATGATAGAGATAGATAGATAGATATGAGCTAACACAGTTAAATATAGACATACTACAGATTTAAAGTAAGAACACTTTGGGGTCTGTAAATATCATTGGATTTCATACCATTTCCGCTCCATCCCACCTGACCCATTTTCACAGAAAGTGAAGCCTGTGGGAAATTAAGTGACTGTCCGGCCTCATAGATCGTTAGGACCAGATGGGGCCTGAGATAATCCATTTCCTTCATCAGCAATGCAATTCCTACACTGCCGTACACATCACTCTCTTTCCTTTCTCTTTCTTTTCTCTTTCTTCCCCTCTCTCTACCTCACTGTCTATCTCTCTCCCTCTCTTTTTCTCTCTCTCCCTCTCGCCTTTTGTGGATAAACTGAGGTATTGTGTTAGCAATGTTTACAGGGTTTTTTGGGGGGGTGGGGTGGGAGGTGGGGGGGGGGAGGTCAGTCCTGAGGCTTGAACTAAGGGCCTGGGTGCTATCCCTAAGATTCTTTTACTCAAGGCTAGTGCTCTACCACTTGAGCCACAGCTCCACTTCCAGCTTTGTTGTTTTTAGTATCTAATTGCAGATAATTGTCTCATGGGCTCTCCTGCCCAGGCTGGCTTCGAATCGTGATTGTCAGATCTCAGCCTCCCGTGCAGCCTGGGTTACAGGTGTGAGCCACCAGGGCCCAGCAGCACTGTTTGACTTTATACCTCTATCATTTCTCTGCTTTGGTTCATCCTGACTATCCAAAATGCCTTATGTCCTAGGTACAGACCCTCTTCTCAAACTTTGGGGGCTTCGTGGTTCTATCACCGGTACAGTGTGGAATATGGAGAATGTCTATTTTTTTTTAAATAAAAGGCTTCTTTCATCACTTTTCAAGTTTAGGTAAAATACCACAACCTCTTTTTGAGGTGGCCTATATGTTATTCCCATTCTGCAAACGAGGAAGCCGAGAATCAGCAAATTAATAATCTGGTGGCCATCCCATAACTAGAAACGTGCAAATCTGAGATCCACATCTGAGACTGTATCAGCCAAAACCCATGCTCGTAACTAGAAAAACTAAAATATTGCCCCTTTATTTGCAATATAACCTGTGAATGCTTCTCAAAGATGCTCATGACCAAAACCCTTATGACACCTGGGTTCATCACGAGCATTTTGTGGGTACCACAAACAACTGATGATTTGAAAGCAACTTCACCCTTGCTGCTTGCCTTCTGCGGAGGTGCCATGCTCACGGGCTGGCCCTCTGTGCCTGGAGGAAGCTGGCTGTGAACAGCTGGGAAGACCCTCTGCCCTCCACTGGAATGCACGCTCGTTCCAGCACCTCACTGCCCTTATTTATTTATTTATATATTTGGGGGGGGGTGCGGTTCTTCCACAAGGAGGCTATGGAAGAAGCCAGCCGGAGGGCACACAGGCTCTAGTCGGGATCTGTCTTTCTTCTTAAAAATAGCCCTAGTACAAAACAGAATTTATTCCTAAAACAATCACAAAGGCTGAGTTCTTCACAGACTGCCAGAAATAAAATTCAATTTAACACAAAAATTGCAAAACAACAATCCATTTCCTGGAAGCTCTAATGTGCTTGCTTTCCTCAGTCATGTGAAACCACTTTAGGGGCCCTTGATCTCCCTAGCCACCCCCCAGGGTTACAAACAGACAATGGTGAGAAGGGAAAACACCCCTAGGTCTCTCGGAGTGGGTGTGTGTGTGTCTTCTAGGAGTGCGAGTGGGTGTCTTCTAAGGTGTGGTGCCTTTGGGACCTAGCTGGGGCCAGGCTGCTCACCAAGATGAAGGAGAGGACGGAGCGCCTCCACCCCTCCCCGGCCTGCAGGAGCCTGGCCGTCCCGAAGGGTCCGGAATGACCCTCTGAGGACGAGGAGACATTCAGAGGGAAACGAGCACAAATCACAGCGTCGCTTCTCTGTGCCACAGCTCTGCTTCCCGGTTGTGTGCAGGTGAAGGGGAGACCTGCTAGAGAAAGGCTGTAGAAAACGTAAGTCCAGTTCAGAATGAAAATGCACAGAGAACAGGAAGGTCACCAGCTTCATCCCATCTCGGAAAGCGCCATCAGCCTCCTCCCTCAGTTTCCCCAGCATCCAACTCCTCACTGTGTAGGAACTACTCAAGCACAGGGCTTCGCAATGTATTTTCAAAAAATCCAGTCGTGGCAGGCTAGGAGTTTCAGAGGTGGCTGCCTAGTTTTGGAAGACTTAACGCTGGATTGCCATTGTGATGAAGAGAAAATTACCATTTGGGTTGCATACAAAAGGTTTTTTTGGTTGTTCTAAGCTACCACAGAATGTGAGCGTGTCTTATGAATGTGGGCTTGAGATCATAAACTGGAGATACAATTAGGTATGTCTTATCCCCTGCACCTACCATAGTGCATGGTCCCAATACAAGTTTGATACTTAAAAAATAAGTGCATGGGCTGGGAAGGTGGCTCAGTGGTAGAGCGCTTGCCTCACATGCATGAGGCCCTGGGTTCAATTACTCAGCACCACATAAGCAGAAAAAGCCAGAAGTGGTGCTGTGGCTCAAGTGGTAGAACATTAGCCTTGAGCTGAAGATTGGAGGGACAGTACCCAGGCCCAGAGTTCAGGCCCCACAAACGACCAAAAAAAATGCATGACATGAAGGGGAAAGAAGGTGAGGAGGAGTGAGGGAAAGAGGAAAGGAGAGAGAAAAAGGGAGGGAAGGTGGGGTCGGACTAGTGAGGAATAAATTGTATGCTCAAACAAACCTGCGCTAATGTCTACCCATCTAGCATGTGACACATAAAGGGCTCAATTTTTCTGTCAAAGCCCCATAAAAAAGACAGGCAGCATGTGTAGAAAGAACCCTTACATGAAACTTAGTGAATGAAGACAGAACTTCTCCAAGATGTCCCTTCTAGAGAAAGAAAATTACCAATTTGTTCAGGAATCTGCCACTGTCGCACCCATCCCTCACCCACAGCCCTGCTTCCACTCTGAAGCAATGTGCCCTTGTGGAAGAGTTCAGCTGTTCCAGCAAAAACAAGAGAACACTGCAAGGACGAAATCATAAAAAACACAAAAACCTTGTCTAATACGTCTTATAAGGCCCTCTACAGAGGATTCTCGACAGAGCATCCCAGGTTGTGATCATGATGCTTACCATAGCTAGCCATTCAAAACATCTGAACTAGAGCTACAGTACCATCACAAAGTAAATAATTCCTTCCTAGTGTTATGCAGAAAAGCAACTGATTTGTTATTTATCGAACATAATCAGTGTTGGGATTTCTAATTGCCTTACAGACACAATGAGGCTCTTTATCTTTAGCAGTCTATTTGAGGCTTGATCAATGTGTGTTTGATCAGTATGTATATCTGCAATGCTTTTTGTGGATAGACACCCTTCCACACATACATGGGCTTTCTCTCTATTTTAGAGTTGAATAAGCAACTGTTTTTTCCAGGAAAACACACACACATACACATACACTGAATTTTGTTTATTGGATTCTAATGGTAACTGCCATTAGGCCATTTTGCATCAGAATTTCCTGTCAATGGAAGTTGGAGTTAGAGTATTACTAGAATTTAGGTTTGATTGGGTTTGTTTTTTTGCCTGGTGTAAGCAAGACTACTTTATATCTGGATGTATTTCCTTCAATTTCCTTCCTTTCCAGCTTTTTCGGTGGCATAGCAGCTATTGTGGGTAGGAACCCTGATTGTTCATTCATTCATTCATTCACTCATGTTTGATAACTGATCATATTCCAATCCCATCAGACCATGTTTAATTGTTAATTGGAATAGCTCCATTAAAACGTTTCTCCTCATCTATAATTTGGGTACTGGGGCACAATTTTTATAGGAGAAACAATTAATGCTTGATTCTTTTTATTTTCAATGTCTTGAAATAAAAGTGTGATTTACTAGACCTTTTCAGGAAATAAATTATTTTTTCTTTCATATTTTGTCATTGCAAGGTGTGTCAGTTTGCTGGAGGTATGATTCACATCGATGCTTAAATCACTCAAATCTCTGACCAGAGGCTCTTCACGTGATCTCAAGCTATTCCCTTTGTTCTTTGGAAACCAATGACAACAGATCTTTATGTTGAAGTCTTGTCTTGTGCATTCCTCCCTAAGCCACAGGTTGAATCTTTTTAGCAACAATCCCTAGCTCCTTTTGGAGGGAACTAGTAATTAGAGACCACCTCTGGGCTCTAGTGGTACTCATTATTATCAGACTGGACATAAATTCTAGGTCTTTCTAGTGAATAAGTCTTAGAGGAAAAATAAGAATTTTCAAGTAAAAAGCATACCATGAGTTCATAGTGACATTTGGAGTCACTTTGGGGTTACCAGGCTTTTCTTATTCTCTGTGTCACCCATCAAGTCTGTTTTCATTTTCTACCACACAAACTATTCTCAGTGGCACTGGGAAGGGTACAATATCACTTACCTCTATGCAAATCTATGTTCATTTACTCTATGCAAATTGTACACAGTAATCTGAATCACAAGGCTAACACTGCTACTGGAAAAAATGATGGACAAACACTGCTGACAATTTTTAAAAAGTGTGTCCTCTGTATATGTATTTACATTGAGGAAATTAGGTGAAATTGCAGTTTAGATCCCTTGAAATCGTTTATACTGTATCATTACACCATTATGCCAGCAATTGGCTACTATTATAATTTTTATTTTGGAATTCCAGAGAATGTTCAATTTCATTTAGATCTTTGTTGAATACAAGATTTACATTTCCAGAGTCAACTTTAAATAAGAAGATACACTCAGAGGTCTAATGAAGATTCGTTTCATGAAATACCCTATGCTGGATTGATGGTGCATGTGTAGCTTTTTTATAGTTTTATAACCTAAGAAATCTAAGGAATGCATTCATGTACAATTTGTCAATTTGGGGGGGGGGTCGTGGGGCCTGAACTCTGGGCCTGGGCGCTGTCCCTCAGCTTTTCAGCTCAAGGCTAGTGCTCTACCACTTGAGACACAGTGCCACTTCCGGCTTTTTCCTTTTTGCTTATGTGGTGCTGAGGAATCAAACCCAGGGCCTCAGGCATGCAAGGCAAGTGCTCTACCACTGAGCCACCTTCCCAGCCCCCAATTTGTCAATTTTTTGTACCTATGTTTCTTTCATTATGTATTAACATGTTTATTGCAGTACTTGTCCGCTGATGGAAAACACAAGATTTCCGGATCAGAAGTAGACTTTTAATGACTCACAGACTATCTTGAATCTGCTCCCAGACACCCCTGTCCCCGGAGAGCAGCCATGAGAGTCACATGTGTGTGTATGTTCTGTACACGTAGGACACGTATGTTCTGTGTATGTTCTGTATGTTCTGTGCCGCAGGACAGTCACAGACTTCGTACATGTGAGGGACACGGGGTCCTCCTGGAAACCACAATAGAGAGAGGCAAGCGATGCTTCTCAAGAAAGGAAGGGATGTCAAGAAGCTCTCCCGATGCATTGCAGTGCACACTGATGCCTTGGGAGAGACATAAGATCTCCTACAGAGGGGGCGATCATCTCTAAACCTACGAGTCAACAGTTTTTGTCCAGAGAATCCAACCATACAGAAATAGAAAAACGATCATGCAGTGTGGTTTCCCAAAATGGCCCAGATTTCTTTTTGAACTTAAAAAAATACATATCACATAGCATATCATTTTCCACAGCTTTCTTTTTGCCTCTCAGTATTTTGTTTTGGATATAGTGAGGGGAACTCATGTGCCTCTCACATTTCTAATTGTATATTCTAAAGAGAATATCTCACACGGAAGATATTCTATTTCTTCATGGAAAATCACTCAATTATGACTCAATGCCTATAGTACCTAGAGGATTACTCTCTCTCCTTCCTCTGTAGTAATTTTGTTTCAGTTATAGGTAAATGTTATTCTTCTTTGTTTCTAGAAATACATTCATTTCATCAAGGTTTCCAAACAATTACCATGAAAGTTGTATATACGTGTTTATTATACATTCATTCTATTTCCTCAGTATGCTCTTCTTTTTGTTCCCAGTATTACTTATTTATGACTTTTCCCTCTGCTATTAGATATTGGTCTATTTTATTCATCGTTCCAAAGCCAATTTTTTATTTTTCATTAAACTTTCTATTGCATGACAGTTTGTTGTTCCATGGATTGTGATATTATCTTTATTATTTAGTTGATTCCAAGCTACATGAATTATTTCCTCCTCCTTTATATATCTCTTTAAGTTGAATGATTAGCACTTTAATTTTTAATTCATCTTCTTTTATTATATATACTTTTGTTGTTGGTGGTGGTGGTAGCCGTGAGGCTTGAACTCTGGGCCTGGGTGCTGTCCCTCAGCTCTTCAGTGCAAGGCTAGTGCTTGAGCCACAGTGCCACTTACAGTTTTCTGGTAGTTTATTGGAGATGAGAGTCTCACGGACTTTTCTTGCCTGGGCTGGCTTTGAACTGTGATCCTCAGATCCCAGCCTACTTAGTAGCTAGGATTATCACATAGACTTTTAAGACAAGAGGTAGTTCCTGAATACATTATAGTTTATAATTTACTTATGAAAATTTAATTTCTTTTTGGTCACATGAATTAGTAATAATTTCAAATTTCAATATGGATAACTATTTTCTAAGTTTCTTAATTAATTTTAGTATAATTTTATCATAGTAAGGAAATATCCCATGATAACAATTATTTGAAATTCAACAAGAATGCTTTTGTAGTTTCTATTTTTATAAATATTCCGTGTGGGATTTAAGAATGTATAACCTCTAATTTTCACATTCCAGCTTCTACATATGCCCAATAAATCAAACTTGTACTGCTAACTTTTAATTTCCCTTTTTTGGTGGACTTTATCCAATAATTGAGAGGGATGTCTTACCTGCTCACATTATAGTTCAGTATATCTTTTGATTCTTATGTTTGCCAAGCTCGGTTTTCTGTGTTTTTAATGTATATTTTCTTAAGCCTGTGCAGGTTTGAAACTATGCTATCTTCTGACTGAGTCAGAAATTTTATTTACATAATTTGTGTAATGATCCTCATTTCCTGATGATATATCTGTGTCTGAGGCAATGAGATCATGTGCTTCCTTTGGTTAACTTTTTCCTGGAATATCTATTTTTAATGTCCACGTACTTACATTTTAGGTTTGTTTTCTGTAAATATTGTATATTTGTGACTGCCTTTCTTCCTTCCTTCCTTCCTTCCTTCCTTCCATCCTTCCTCCCTCCCTTCCTTCCTTCCTTCCTTCCTTCTTTCCCTCTTCCTTCTGTGGTGATAATACTTAAAGTTGGAACCCGAGGACCCCTATTTGGTTGGCAGGTACTCAACCTGCATGACCCTGGACCCTTCTGCACGACCCTGGACCCTTTCCCTTATTTTTTAGACAGGGTCCCATGGCGTTTTGCCACTAACGTAGAACAGTGATCCCACTACTATTCTCCCTATAGGAGGATTACAAGTATATTCTGCTGTGGCCAGATTTAGTGTTGAGGTGGAGTCTCCCCAACTTTTATGCCAGGGCTGGCCTTGAATCCCCATGTTCCCAATTATTGCCTCCTGGGATTATAGCTAGGAGCCAATTTACCTAGCTTCTACCACCTACTTCCAAACTTTGTAGTTATTTTCAGTTTTTAAATACTTCTTTTCCTCTTTCTTTCTTTTTAAATTGACAGTCCAAACCTACTTTGTTATGTCTAAATACTGTTTCTACAATGCTAACTCTCAATTCTGTACATTGTATCTTTATGAAACTGTTAATTATCATCTTTTTAATACTGGCCTTCTTCAGTTTAATTTCCCCCTTTAAAGCAATTAGATACAAGTCATCTCTTCTCATTACATCCTCCATCTTTCTACATTCCTGCCTTTTTCCTTTCTTTTTGGCAGCACTAGGGCTTGAACTCATGATCTCATGCTTTCATTTGGATTTCTTGCTAGACTGACACTCTACCATTTGAGCCACAGCTTTATTCATGAATTTTGCTGGTTATTTTAGAGATGGAGTCTCATGTATCTTCCTTCTGATGATGGCTTCAAACCAAGATCCTCTGTATTTCAGCATCCTGAGCAGAGCAGGATTACAGACATGAGCCACTAGTCCTAGCTCTTGTTCCTTAACCTCACCTTGAAAACTTTCACATTCTTGGTATTATAAAATATATCCTGACTAATCTCTTCAGATCTCTCTTCTACTTCCTATATTGATTCTTTATCTGTTCTTTACTGAGTCTTTAATACTGAGCTTTGTGTCTTCCATCCCTAAAATTTCCATATGATTCTTTTTGTATGTTCTTGGTTACTTCTGTGACCTTTTGTTTTATTCTCACTGTTAATACTTATAGTTTAAGAAGTTTGTTTTTAGTTATTTTAAGTCTTGCTGTTTATCATTCTCATATTTTAATGGAGTTTTACATGTGACATTTGTGATCTGGGCTTATTTTCATTTATACTGGATTCTCTCTTTCCTATGGGCAGCTACTTACTCAGAAACTCATGCTTAGATTAACCTGACCTGTAATGATTTCAGGGTCTCCATGCACAAAGCTCTTGACCAAGTGACATCTACATGGGCTTCTTCCACAATACAGAAAACCTGCCATTGTGGTCCCTCCTCAAAGAACTGGGACAATGCGAATCAATGTGCATTTTCAGGGTGTATTTCTCTACCCCATGGTCTCAAGGTTTTCTTCATGATAATGCCAACCAAGGATTTGCCCCAGCCCACTTTTAGATATTGTTTGCTATTTTCTGTTCACTGCTCTGCCCTGAATCTCCATGCTTTGGTTAATTAGATTTATGCATTCGCTAGAAAAGCATTAAGAAAAGTGAAATAAAATAAAAAGAAAGAACTTGATACAGTACATTGATGACAACAAGGTCAACAACCAAAAAAAGGACCTGTTGTTTCCATCAGTTTAATTCAATTAGCATCATTTTATTTTATTTATTTTTTGTCGGTCGTGGGGCCTGAACTCTGGACCTGGGCGCTGTCCCTGAGCTCTTCGGCTCAAGGCGAGCACTCTACCACTTGAGCCACAGCGCCACTTCTGGCTTTTTCTGCATATGTGGTGCTGAGGAATCAAACCCAGAGCCCCATGCATGCAAGGAAAGCACTCTACTACTGAGCCACCTTCCCAGCCCAATTAGCATCATTTTATATGGTCAAATGTACGTAACTATTGAGCTATTGTGATCCTCTGCTAGGACTATCATAGACATATACTAATTATTACAAATGAGGGAAACCATGGAAACTTTGGGTCTGGCTTACTTCACTTAATATGATTTTTCCAAGTCTTTCCATTTCCTTAGAAATGGGGCAATATCATTCTTTCTGATAGAAGCACAGAATTCCATTGTGTATATATACTACATTTTCTTGATCCATTCATCTACTGAGGTGCATCTGGGTTGGTTCCATATCTTAGCTATGGTAAATAATGCTGCTGTGAACATAGTTGTGCTGGTAGCTTCAGTGTGGACTTACTTGTGATGATTTGGATAAATGCCCAGGAATACATCTCCTTTATAATAACAATTAAAAAACAATTTTGCTTTTTAAAAAGTCATGTTTACAATTATACATCTAGAGCCTCTTTGTTTAGCCCAAGGTCACTTTGGATAGTCTACTTGGATACTTTACCAGAGCTAGATATCTCAATCAATAAAATGAAATTTTTAACGCACAAAAAATGAATTATTAGAAACATGTCCAAAGCTCACATTTCCTCTTAGGTATATATAGAAGTATACAAAGACTTGAAGCAATAAATCAAAAAATGTCTTCATAAAAAAATAAGAAAAATGGAGTTTGTTTTCTGATGTATTGTACTTTTTTTCTTCTCAGCTGATATGCAATAGAAAATATTAGAGACTACAAATGATTCCAAACTGGTGTGACCCATTATGTTGCATAAGCAAAAAGCTGGACATCAGTGTTGTCCTTACAAAACCCTGAAGTTTATAATATACTTAAAAGAAATTGCTGAAATCCCTGACGTTTAAAATGCTTAAGAATCACTGTTGGCATTAGTGCTTAAAAGATGAGTTTTCATCCATTATCTCATTGGATCCGCTGGATGCTCTGAAGGGGTAGAACCCAGCTTAGAGATGAAGAACTCAAGAGCTGTTGAGAGCCAGCGACTCACCAAGTGTCAGAACCTAAGGCCCAAAACACAGACTTTGTTCCCTCACTTTTTCATAACATGCCTTGAAGACAGTTAAAACAAACAAACAAAAAAGATAGTTGCTTTAACCCAGATAGGAAAGATACCTTTGTCCTCCAGAAACTCAGAATTTAAAAGGCAGCAAGCAAAAAAGCAACAAGACAGTAAAGGAAGATGGCATTGCTGACACAGAAATGAAAATTTAAACCAAATTCAACAAGAACAGAAATCAATGGAGGGGGCATGACCTTTCACCGGAAGTCTAACCAAGAACAAGGCTATGAACTGGAGAGAGAGAGTGTCATCAACCAGCAAAATCTAACACTATCTCCCCTTAGTAGAAGGCTACATTGCTAAATTATGGTGAGCAGCTCACCCATAACACAGGGTCTACCACGAAGTCTTCTCTGTCAGGATAACAAAGGTCAACCCAGAATTGTTTGTCAACCCATGGGTTCTACAACAAGTAGAGGAAGCTGTGTGCCAGGCATGGAGCCTCCACACAACTGAAGAAAATAGCACTTAGCTGTGCCCGGGTCTCCTCTCCTCTCTCATACCCATTCATCACCAAGGGTTTCCCTACTGGAACAGCCGATGCAAGCTCTGAGGCTCGGGGAATTGATCTATGTGTCCAGGCATGCCAAGTGATGGTTATCCAACCAAGTGTTCACGGACTCTATCCTATGGACAGTAAACAAGGACTACCAGGCCAGAAAGCAGGAACATTTTCCAGAAAAAAAGCAGTGGGGGGGTGGGGAGAGGAGAGGATCATTTTCCAGAATAACGACCATCATTCCAGGGGGGAAAAAACAGACATTTTCCAGGAAAAAGTACCATTTTTCCAGAGGAGGGAAATCACCATTTTCCAGGAAAAAACAAAACCAAAACTGATTGAATTGAAGGCAAGTCCACTGGAGGAAAGTGACTAGTGCCGGAGCACAATGCGGCAGCGGGCCAGTCCGTCGTGCCCAGTCCTGGCTGTCTCAGGGAATCTGCGCCTCCCTTCCTGAGGCACCCAGCCTACACAGGACGAGCGTCCCCGTCCCTGGGAGACTGTCCACCACCACTTTCCCAACAGCTTCCACTTAAGGCCATCCTTGGAGCACACGCGGTCCAGGTCCCAAGCCAGGTCCCAAGCCTACCTCACATTTCAGTGAGAGTCACCGGAACCAATGAACCAGAACAAAGACTGACACACCGGCTGCCTATTTCAGAGAAACTTTAGAAGCCAGAGGAGAATGTTTCAAATCTGTTTGGCCATTATGTAACCATGCTGAGCTCTTTTTTGGGGGGGGGGAGTTCCGGTCGTGGGCCTAAACTCTGGGCCTGGGCGCTGTCCCTCAGCTCTTCAGCTCAAGACTAGCGCTCTACCACTTGAGCCGCAGTGCCACTTCTGGCTTTTTTCCTTTTGCCTATGTGGTATTGAGGAGTCAAACCCAGGGCTTCATTAATGCAAGGCAAGCGCTCTACCACTGAGCCACCTTCCCAGCCCCAATGCTGAGCTCTTTTCTAAGCTTCTTTTGCTCAGGATGTTAAGGATACTGTCACTATAAACTCACGGAACTACATTGAATCAGTTTGCTGAACATGACCGTATGCCAATATCACACTAAAGCCATGCTAAAAATACACACTGAAAAAAGCAGAAAGGGCCTTATGTATGGCTTAATAAGCTACTTTCAGAAGTTCACCATCAAAAAAGAAAGGTTCAGGACCGAGTGAGTGCGTCCAGCCCGCCGCTGGTGGCCAGGGCTGCAGGTCCAGGCAGGCTCTGCACGCACAGGGAGCATGCACAGGACTTCCTGCGGGGCACACGCTTCTCAGTAGACACATGCAGCCCCTACCTGTTCCCAGAATGCTCCTCAAAGTCTTGCATTTTCCACATGGACATTAGGATCTCTATTTTGATCATTCTAGCCAGTGTCTCGCAAACTGCTCCTTCTCTATCGTGTAGAATGTCACAGCTGTTCTCTCAAGAAGGGAAAAGAGCAGGAAGAACGCTTGCTTGTCTTTGTTCTTTGCCCTTTGTGGAAGGGGAGCTATTGTTCCTGGTAGTTATCCTCCATCTCTTGTCCATGCCGCCATTCATCCCAGTTTTTGATGCCCACAAGCCTCCTGAATGATCTAAGCCTCAGGTCTGCTTGGCCCTGGTTCTCAGAGAGAGACTTGGCCATTGTCTCTTGAAGCAAGAGTCCCACTGCAGTCCAGTAGAGGGCTTTCGCACCTTCGCCCATGTGAATGGAACATGGAAAGGCCAAGTGTGTCACAGGTTGTTCGGAGCGAGCTTTTGCCACTCCCAGAATGTCTGCTTGTAAGCGTGCTTTTAGAGCTGATTTGAGGATTCCTCTCTGCTGCCCCTTTTCCTCGGCTTCCTATCTTGTGTCCAGTGCAGCTTCTGATCATTCTGGCCCTGCTCCTTTAAAAACCTGCTGCCTGAAGACAGAGAGACTTCAGACTGCCTTCCAATACTAAACAATTTCAGCCCACCCTTCCTGGAGCCCAGTGAGGATGTTTGCAAGAACCCAAACAGCCTGGGGAGGTGTCAGGAAGTGAACCAAAGAAGGCATGCTTTTTATAGGCCAGAAACATTGCTGAGATTTTCTTCTAGTTGGGTTGTTTGGATTATAAGGAGAATACAGCCCCTCCCAGGGGAAGGCTGACAGGCTGCGGTGATCACTCAGAGCAGCTACCTCTGCAGGGTCTGGCCGCCAGCCTCGGGG
Source organism: Dipodomys spectabilis (assembly GCF_019054845.1). Lineage (NCBI taxonomy): Eukaryota > Metazoa > Chordata > Mammalia > Rodentia > Heteromyidae > Dipodomys > Dipodomys spectabilis. The sequence continues at coordinate 1,884,047 of NW_024870803.1, forward strand.
GCTGCGGAACGAGACAAACGATGAAAGGGTGGCAAAAATAACTGCTTACCCAGTACAGGCTAAGAGGGAAGTAGACAAAACTTCAAAACTCTCTTAAATTGGGGACTTGTCAAATTGCTTTGCCTACTGAGATACTGGAGACAGACTCGGTTCAGAAATGCTGTAAAACGTTCATTACTTTAAGACTAAAGAAAACAAGAAGTATGCTACTGGAAACAATACTGACAGCAAGGAGAAGGAGAAGGCCAACAGGCCATCACAGAAGGCAAACTTCCTCCACAGAAGAGGGAAGCCAGAGTGGCATTGTAGATAAACACCAAGGCCGGTGCTGCAGAGTGCTTAGGGACCATCTCCTAACAGCTCAGTTAAAGGCCCACGTGAAAGCGCTGGTCCCAGCTTAGAGCTACTGGGGGAAGATGGAACCTTTACGAGCTGGGGCCTAGGAGCAAGTCTTCTGATCAGTGGGAAAGAACGGCAGGACTCTGGTCCCCACTTTCTCTTTCCTTCACATCCCAGCCAGGAGGTGAAGGTCTTGGCTTTGCTGCATTTTCCTGCCATGATGTGGCATCAACAAACAATCGGGCCATTTGTTCGTGGAACGAAACCTCCAAAACCCCCTTTCTACTTATCATCTCAGCTGTGTGTTACAGTGTCAGAAAGCTGACAAACACAGCAAGACAGTGGAGTCTAGACATTTTTTCAGTTAGATGACGCTTTAAACATCACCTATTAAAACTGTCAGGCTTCCCGAATCAATTGTATGTTGGAGAAAGATTGTCCAGTTGATGCCCCCCTGAACTCTGGGGATCAGACCGAATGAGGCTGAGGAGCTGAAGAGTCAGGAGGAGGAACAGATGGTAAAGTTATAAAGATGGAGGTCCACGGAAATCTGGTGGAACCAGGGAGTGGCCACTGAGTCAGGGCCAAAGTCTCAAGATTCATTGACTTCTGAGTACCATCTTTATGGCCCTTTACTTCTATTAAAGTAATTTACTACAAAACCCCTATAGAAAAGCTTTAAAAAATTTTAAAATTCCACAGTTCAACTAAGCTATGATTTTCTAAGACCTGCCAGAACCAAAGATGATTCTCCACAGAATTATGTAACTACAAGAATTAGTCTGGAAGTGATAATCATCTTAAATAGCAAAGAGTTCAACTAGTACCTTCTGGGGCACATTTGAGGCTGGGGGTGGGGTTAGGGTTGGAAACTCGCCCCTTTGGCCTCCTGTCTCTTTCTTCATCCGTGCTACTTCACCACACTTCCAGAGTCCACAGCACCAGAGCCTGACAACCTCCTGTGACCTCATTACTCAGCCTCATTACCGCCTCCCCGACCCCCCTTGCCCAGCCTTCGCTCTGTTCCAAACCTGCCCATGGAAAAATAACCAACGGTGCGCCCATCCTCAGCCCTGCTCATCCCCCAGGGAGAACCTGCTCTCATAACCATTTGGACTCCTGGGCTCTAGTCTTAGTTTATGGAGAGAAAGCCAGAAAGCAGAAAATATCCCCCCTAAACAGCAGGCAGTACTGTGAAATTGTGCTTCCAAGGAACAAATCCTCGAGGAGTTCTTGCTTTAAAACCCAATAGGTTCTTTCAAATGGCGCACGGTGACATATTGAGGCCGAAGTCCTGCAGACACTTCAAATCTGCTGCAGACTAAGATCTCTTGGCTTTAAACATCCGGCTGGTTTCTTATCGCTAAACTGTGTTCAGAAGGCACATTCATCCTTAGAGCATTCTTAGATTTCCCCTCACCTCCTGACCACCATCATCAGACTCAGAAGAAAACATCATCCCAACTTGAACTTCTGGAATGGACTTTAGGAGTTAGGGATCCAAAACTTGCTCATCACCAAACCATAACAAGAATGCGCGTTAACACGGCTCAGCTTCCTGGGACAGCGCAGCGGGCAGACGTTTGTGACGTGGCTCACGTGGACACTGTTGGACTTCTGGGTGCCTGTTGCATTAAAAACAATGAACTTTCCTACAAACTGCTCACGCTTAAGTAATGCCAGACTGGGTGGGCTCCAGACTCTTCTCACATTAGCATGCTAATCGAGTCCATGTTGGCTTTGTAGTTTCTATGAGATCAGTTTTTTTCTCCTAAAATTTATATTCTGAAGGCCTAACCCCAAAGCACAGGATGTGACTGTGCTTGGATACAAGCACCTCAGAATACACAGAGATAAATGTGGCCATCTTGCAAGAAGACGAGATTGGGACACAAACAGAGAGACCCAGACACTTGCACAGTGATGTATGACTATGAAAAGTGACAGAAAAATGGCAAATCCTCTGAGTAAGTGAGAGTTCAGAGAAATCACTTCAATGACTCTGACTTACGCTTCAGCTCCGCAACTGTGGGAACTCTGTCTAACCCAGTCTCTCCCCTGGAGGCATCTGTGATGGCAGTTCTGGACCAAGAGTTCCCAGTCCCCTCCCATGTGCACAGGAACGCTGGAAGGGCCCTCAAGCCATGAGCCAAGCCCTCAGATCCCGTTGAGCATATTCAATATGGCTGCACTGCACATTGATCCAGGTGTTATTTTGCCAGAATATTTCCTATTAACCTTTAAGGATTAAATCCTGTCTACATTGGGAGCCTGGAAACCGAGCTGAAGAATTCTCCAGGCAAGTAGAAGAGAAAGCTACTTTAGTCTCAACTCATAGAAGAAAATGAAATGAGGGAAAGAGCCCTTTGCTCCTCCTTCCCCTTTGCTTCTCATCCTTGTTTTCCTCTCCTTTTCCTTGTACGCAAGATGGTTAGTATACATTCTAGGTCAAATGTGTTTGAATGTCAGAGTAAACGAATCCGACAAAGGAGAATCAAAAAGGTGGGCTAGGGGCTCTAAGAGTCGGAGGAAGGAGAGGGGGGTACAAAAGAGAAGGAAGCCATTCGAAAACCTCTTCTTAACACATTCAAAACTGGCCCATAATACCTTGTGTGCATTGTCTTATGCAATACCATGTCATAATCCAGCGAATTAACAAGTGAATTAACTAAAGGATAATCTCAGAAAGGATTGTTTACTGTCTATTGCAAGAGAAACCATAGATGGAGGGAATTGGAAAGAGAATGACAGAACCCAGCTCTTAGGTACCTAGATTCAAGTTAACACGTGTAAGTACCTAGGAAAAGTTGCTCTGATACCTAGGTCACCTACAAGAGGCAGACGTTAGTAATGTCAGTGAGAAGACGTGTCTGCTGAGAAGGCAGTGTCTGGAGGGGAACAGGATGCAAACAGGAGGGCAGGGCTGCGATCCACACGAAGCACTGCCGGTGTGGACTGGGGCTCAAGGACAGCAGGCCTGGGAACAGGAAACAAAGAGAGGTTTGGAGAACAGTCACTAGCCTTCCACAAGGAGGATATGCAGAGGGGAAGAAATGGGGACCGAGAACCTTAAGAGGCGTTTTTTTCTTTTATGTGCATCAAGAGCAGTCTCCATAACCACTCCCTAAGATCACCTTGATGAATGAAGTTAAATATTTGAGTTGCCTTAAAGGATTTTTGTATACTCACTGGTATACACTTGAGTTGATAGTGAGCAGATGTCTGGTTATTCCCAAGTAATAGTCCTCATGCTATTTCCTCGCTCTGTATGCTGAAGGCCAGTTGGGGGTCTTTTGCTGTACTTTGTTCTTAGCTTGACACTCGGAGTATTTTGACTATCTGCATGAGATCTCTGGGAGAACAGTAAGAGAACAATACAGAAGGACTGGACCCAGGGCATGATGATGCCCTGCAATATATCCAAAATTTGAAGGGGTTTCACACGAATCTGCATATCGCACATGGGGCAGCAGTAAACGTGCAATGATCTGACACAACAGAAACCGAAGTTTCACTCGGCAGAGTCTGTCAGGGCAGACGCCCCAGGGTGGCCACCCTGCTCCCTGAGGGGGCAGGAATCCCAGGCCACGTCAACCCCTTGGCACTTCATTCCATCCACAGGAAGCACACGCACCCCACACGCAGAGCCACTCGGCTGCTGAGGCCAAGCAAAGCCAAGGCACCTGGAGAAACCCCTCCCATCTTCCAGAAACAGAGAGGTGGGCGGCAGGGGAGAGGTGTGTGCTGGGGCTGGCTGGGTCTATTCGGAGTGACGGGAAGGGAGAAGAAAGGACAGTGACTTGGGATTGTGCTTCTCCCGTTCCCGCATCCTTGAGGGACAGGAAGGATAATGAGTGTTTTTCACTGCCGTGTTTGAACTTGATGTCACGCATTTAATTGGCTATGCAGAATCATCAGGAAGAGGGTCCTCGAATAGTTGGCACATAAACACTTCCCTGCTTTCTTTTTATGAATTATTGACATGTAAAATCCCACATTCAGAAGATGCATTTGTCGGCTCAGCTTTGAAACACGCTTGTGAACAAAGAGGCTTAGATAAAGAGGCCGGGTGTGGGCGTGGGGTGGGTGAGGATGAGGATCCTGTGGATGCTCACTGTTTGCAAAGGACACAACAGAGAGTGAGCCAGCCAGCCATCTCCGTTCTTTCCTTCTCAGGCCATCACTAGGCCACCAGGCCAAGCCTCCCGAAGGCCCACCTCCAAAACCATCACATTGGGGTTCCACGGATGGATTGGAGAGACGCGGTCAAATTTAGAACTGGCCTTTCTCTCCGGCTGCCCACGAAATGCTCTCTCGGAACCTGTCCCCATGTATCTGCAATTCACTATGAGGGTCTCTAGCACCCACATTCATGGGTCACACCCTGAAGGACAGGAGTAGCTCACAGCTAAGTCTAACTGGATTGGGGTTGAGGGAGGCGGGGAGGGGTGGAGGGGGAAGGAGCAGAGGGGGAGGAAGAGTGGAGTCTACAGGCAGGAAGAGCAACGGCTGCTCTGTGGAGGCTGTGATCTCCCACAGAGGTGACCACAGCCGGGAACAACACGTTAAATGAGGTTGACAATGTGTGAAGTGGAAAATGTCACCGGCAGAGGAAAGACACCATGAACTTTAGTTTTGATTTAAATTAATGGGAACTCAAGGAGAGAAAATCCTTCCGGCTTTCAAGAAAAGTCGCGAGGTTGTGAGCGCAGCCCGCCTGAGCGAGCATCTGCCGGGCGTGCAAGATTCACTTACATTCCTCTCCTGTGTGTCCGCGGACGCAGCGGAACCTTGAGACCCAAACAGTTCCGTTATCGGGATGTCACCTGACGACCACGCTTTGGGTTGTGGGAACTGGTCTTTCTTTTTCCTTGTTCTCCTTTTCCTTTTCCGCGGTCAAAGGCAAGAAGAGGGCAGGAGCAAGCAGAGCACTGCAGGCTTCAGAGTCGCAATAGCTGCTGTTCTTGGAGTTTGTAGTCAGTGACAAATCATCAAAGTGGTGGGGCTGGGGCGTGGGTGGGGGAGCACGGAGAGCCCCCACTGGGTTTCACGTGGTTAGCAATGTGCACTTCACTGGGCATGAGGGAGTTGGGACATGGACCACATCTTGGTGGAAGGGAAAGCCAGCCCAAGGTGCAGGAAACGAGAGCCTTCTAGCTTTTCCATGGGTTCTTTCTGTCACACACACAACAAATCACCTTCCTTCCCTTAATTAGTATCTAAAACCCAGACTCATGCAATAACCAGTATGGAGCAAAGTCTTTGCAAGGGAGCTGGCCAGGTGAATGTGGAGGAGAAGGAATTCTACGTCTGGCAGAATGAAACTGAAGGAGCGAAGGACCCAGCAGAAGAGGGAACACGACCGAAGGACTGTCTTCAACTCCCGACTGTCCTCGTGGCATTCGGGATGCTGATCAACTGCAGGGAGAGTGTGGCTAGCATCACCTTCCAAATCCAGGGGTGGATGAAGAGGCACTGGGAGATTGAGCATCCTTAAATAAGGGACATAAGTGTGATGGGACAGAGATGCTCCTCAGCGGCATGCCCCAGGCTGCTGTACAGTAACAAGAACAGTAAACACATACCAAAGACGAGGGGGAGAGAAAGGAAAAACTATAGATGAATGCAATTATTAGAAATTGTGCTTCAAGGGCATTTATAGGCAGCAAATTATCCGGGTGGTTTTGAAACAAAGAAGTGGCAAGAACTCTAAATGGTGTATTGCCCTTTCTACGAGAGTTTCAGAGGAGATATCTGTGTGAGGGTGAGGAGGAGTTTCCCTTGATAAACTCAGCTGTAGCTTGGAACTCAACCATGCCACGCACAGCCCCCCTCTGGAGAGAAGAGCAAACATTGATTGCCTTTTTCATGAGTTGTGTTCTTTCCCCAACCTGATGGCAAGACCTGGAGAAAAACAAGACCACATAAGATCCTTCTGCCTCCTCGCTGATGAAACCAGCCAAGACTTAGCTGGCAGTGGCGATTTCCAGTCTGGAAGAGTAAGAAATGGCCATTTCAGTGACTATCAGGGCCACCTCTGGGTACTTTGCTTAGCTTTCTCGGTTCCACTGCGGCCTTCTCTCCCTGGGCATGGCAGGTGTATGGTGCAGAGACCATGGAAAGGCTTTAGCAAGCCCTGCTTTCAGAAACCCTCCCCCTTCCTCATGGACATGTCCTGCAATGTCTGCCATTGCCGGTGAGTCTGTGGCAGGGGTCCTGTGAGCTCTGATGCCCATCCAGCCTGAGAAGCCACGCGCAAGCCATCCAAGTGTGATGTTCAAGGGAACGCCACTTGGGCTGAGTGCGAGGCCCTACCCGGCCCAGCTGCAGCCCCAGGACATGGACGGTGCGCAGTGCCACTTGGTCTGGGTCAAGGCTCCAGTGATAGGGAATCGGGCAGCGCCTTCTAGCCGTGGCAGGCAGATGAAGGCAGAGACGCGAAGGTCAGGCCCCTGGCATAGCCCGGAACAGGAGAAGACAAGTCCTGCTCAAGCATTCTGCCATGGAAGGGTCCACCCCGCCCGAGCCCCCAGCCAGCCCTCTTCCTGTGCCTCTCTCAATGGCAATATGGTTGCCAGCCTGACTGAATCTCAGAACCCAGCCACAGGACCTAGGCGTTTGTGCTTGAGGAGCTGGGCCATACTGAGGCACAATAAGTTGGTCCCTGTGAATGCTGCGTTTGCCAGGCCTCCCTGGGACTAACGTCAGCAAGGTCCCGCAAGGGGCTGGGCCTATGAGGAATGGTCTGCCCACCCCCGCTCTCGTACTGCAAGTCCACAGATCCAGAGCGTCGAGCTTGCGTTTCTGGAGGGACCCTGCCCTCCCCGGGCCCCCAACTGCACAAAGTTAGACCAGCAGGTCTACAACGTTTAAAACAACAAGCAACACAGAGTCTTCTTCTGGAACCCCAACATCTAAACCTGCCCTGCACAACAGGTTTCTTCGTAGGTATTAGACTGAGGCTATTTGCTCCCTGCCGCCCCTGCTCCTGAGCCTGCACCCCCCCCTCTAGAGGAGTTAGCCCCAGCCGGGCCACCGGGGTCATCAACGCTCCAAACCATAACCACACTGCGCGTGGAGCTCTGGAGGTGAGCTGCCCGAGGCAGAATGACCCAGCTTGTTCTTGACTCCTAAGACCAAGACATTCAGTCTGCTAACCTCCGATTTATTCTCTAGCACTAAAGAAATGTCCAGTCAGGAGGGAAGGCACTGGGGAAATGAATACAACGTGCTGCAGGCAGGACTCCCACTGGCTTGGAGAGTGGGGTGAGGCCTTGTAGGGCCTGGCTGCCCCCAGGGATCACCACACCTCCCCCACACAGCACAGCGGTGGAACCCAGCTCCCAACGCACTCCAGGTCCCCAACTCGGCAGGGGCGTGCACCCCACCAGGAGGCACTGCCTCAGAGCCACAGGAAGTGAGACGCACAAAGGGGCGCATCAGACAAAGGACAAAGACACCCACCAAACTCCCTGTCAGATGTGGAGCTGGGAGGAACACACACCATCCAGTGAGAGACTTGCTGGCTTCCTTGCACGCTTGTTCTCTGCTCTCTAAGTGAGGAAGCACAGGCTCAACGAGATTAAATAAGTGGTCCCAAAGTCCTGCCCTGACAGGATGGCAGGAGCCAGGATCTAGCCTGCGGCTCTCCATTTTGTCACTGAGTGTTCTGGAGACAGAAAGCCCTGAGCCCAGCGAGTGACAGAATGGCTTGTACATGGCTTCCAGACTCTCATCCCCTTCAGACACATACACGCTTTCATCAGAAAAGACAGTGTTCTTGCCTAATGAGCACTTGCAAGAATAAAACAGGAGAGAGAGAGAAAGAGAGAGGGAGAGAGAGAGGGAGAGAGAGAGGGAGAGAGGCAGAGCTGATGAGTGTCCTTGCAGCTGGCAGCGGCTCCTGCATAGCTCAGCACACAGATCACCCACATAAGAGTCTCCATGACTCATCCTCCCTGGCCACACGGCCTGCCCGCCCCTCTAGGAGGCCTTGACAGTCCTGCTCTATCAAAATGGCATTTGTTTTGCAATGAACATCAGTAAACACCCTCCAAAGTTTCAGCTCAAGCTCCTCCACTCCCACTGGTAACACTCTTTTTTCAAAAAGTGAGGTGTATTTGAAATGCCAATGCAAAGTAGCTCACTTAGACGACCGTTTCTAGTCATACCATTTTAAAATGAATTTTCTTCTGTCCAGTGCTGTTAAGGTAAAAAAAAAAAAAAAACAGCTGATTTAAATACCGCCTATAGCCAAGATTAGTACAACCTTATTAATGTGTTCTCTATTCATTTGGAAGTTGTTTATGCATCTATATACATAATACAGGCAGAACAAGATTGGCATTTGCCTTTGAACTATCTTTGAGGAAGGAATGTGCTAAGTATGCAGTATAATTAGCATGGCATAGAAAAGACTCCATTTAAATACTTGCATTCAATCATTCTCATTTTTAATTAAATAGTTGCCTAAAGACATCTATCTTTTACTGTCTTATTTCTCTTGTACCAGTATACTATGGGCTCTATGAAGCAACAGGAAACGCGATTTATTTAGGAAATTTAGACTTCTTCACTTACTGTTCTCACATTTTAATAGAGGGTTTCTTTTTCTTTCTTTCTTTCTTTTGCCAGTTGTGGGGCTTGAACTCTGGGTTTGGGCACTATCCCTGTGCTCTTCAGCTCAAGGCAAGCGCTCTACCACTTGAGCCACAGCACCACTTCCGGTTTTCTAGTGGTTTATTGGAGATAAGAGTCTCACGGCCTTTCCTGCCTGGACTGGCTTTGAACCGTGATCCTCAGATCTCAGCCTCCTGAGTAGCTAGGATTACAGGCATGAGCCACCGGTGCCTGGCTAATAGAAGGTTACAAAAGAATATAGAAACACAGAGAGGAGAATGGCAGCCAGATAGGAGGGTTTGACAGGCCTTTCTTGTCTAGGTGGAGGAGAGTAGAGAGAGGCTAGCAGGCTTGGGCTCTGGGCCTGAGAACAAATCGCAGGGCTCTAGAGATGGGCTTTCATAGAACACATAAGGATACAATCTCTGTGTGTTCTAGACAGTTGAAAACTACACTGAGCTCCCACCAACTGCTCAGAGCTCTTTCCAGGCTGTTGGTTGGATGACATTTTCCCTAACCTTTTTAACAAACATGAGGGTGACAACCACACTGCTTGGCTGAAAGACGAGATTTCAAGATGCATGGAGAGAAGGGATTATTTTGGAGCTTTTAGCAAACAGCACTAATGATCCTGATCCCAAAACATAATGAAGACAAATTAGCCCGGGGCTCCCAGGGAGATGCAGTGTTTGGTTGAACCACTACCCCACCTCTAGATACACAGTGCCACTCAGGAAAACCGTCAACAAAGCATTCTTGCTTCCATTAATTCAACGTGAGCAGGCTCCAAACCCCTCTCAGCTCCAGCTTCCCCTGTGGGCTAGAGCACACAGGCCCCTGAAAGGGCTTGGGAGGCAACGATGAACTGAGCCTCTCAGGACAGTCCCCCAAAGCCCGCAGAAGTACACCTTCCCGCCTGGGGAACCAGCCACAGGCACAGGTGCTGTCTCTGATCTCCTCCGAGTGGGCTCTGTTCTCCTCCCCAGCCCAACCACGGTCCTAAGAACGGGCATCCTCCATGACTGCACCCTGAGCCTCAAACCCACGTGAAGAGCATGGTGTGACTTTAGTGAAGACAGGATCTTTAAGGAGGTGATTAGGGATATTCAGATGGACCTAAACTAATATGCCTGCTGTCCTCAATTAATAAGGGAGAGATTAAGACCCAGACATCCACAGAGGGAGAATGTCGTGGAGACCCCCAGAGAAGGCAGCTACAAACATGCCACACAAACCCAACTCCAGAGAAACTAATCCGGCCCACACGGCTAGCTGCCTATAACCCTGCTTCTATCTGGAAACTTCTAGACCCCAGAACTGTAACAAAATAATTTCCTATTGTTTAAGCCACCCGGACTGCGGTATTTATCACACAGCCTGAGCTGACTGATACACACTCCTTCTGGAATTTTCATCCTCAGCAACTAGCCCAGACGCCGGCAGGTCTCCATGTGAGGACTGGGGAGGGCCTGGGCAAGGGACAGGTACTCTGACTGCTGGGGGTTACCTTGGTGCGTGGCCCAGTCCCCGAGGGGCTGGGTGGTTGGCGCACTGGCACCAGACAGACAGGCCAACACACAGTAGCACCACACCCACTGAGAGCCATCGCTTGTTTCCTTGGGCCAAACAGTGAGTTAGATGGGTGCATTGTTGCTGTGGCCATGGTGTTTCTTACAGAATAGGATTTGGATGTTCACCAAATCTTTAAAGAAAGCCTTGAATGCCAGCACAAGAGCGATGGCCAGGACGCAGGGGAGATGCTGACAGGAACCACTGCTTAATGGGGACAGACCGTCCACTGGGGTGGAACAAGTTCCCGACCGTGGTGACGGCTGCACAACTAAAACGTACTCAGTGTCCTGCGATCCAACAGAGATGAAGCCTTCTGCTCTAGTTGAGTCACATTTAACTGGTTTTATTGGGAAAACCCCATTCCTATTTCTCACTGGGGGATGCAATGCTCCTCTGAGCTTCTGGGCATAAATACCAGCTGTTGAGTGATGCACTCCACGCCAATCACCGGAGCACCAGGAAGTCAAGGGATAGTAGATGGAGAGTGGCTGAGAGGCTCCTGAGATGGGCCAAAGTGGTTACAAAAGCCCTCTCCCCATCCTGGCCCCAAATTCTATGGCCTGAGCCAGTTAGTATTGGCACCAGAATATGGTTAAGTACTTTTACACATACACACACACACACACACACACACCAAACTCAGGACACTAACAAATATAACTTTCGCTTATCTAGAAGTTACGCATTTCTCAGCAATATTCTCCTAAACTATTTTTCTGGCTTGGGATCCTAGCAAGTTTTCCCCCATTGGGCAATTGAAATGGGACAGACAGTTAACATAGAAAGGTTGGCAAATGCATAATTCATCTGGAGTCACAAAGATAAAACAGCCCAGCTCGCTCCCTCACACCCTCAGGAAGTAGAAGTTTGGACAAGGTATCAAATGTATCCTCTGCACAGATACTCAGAAAGAAAGAAGAGAGAAAAATCAATGTCCTCCCCTCGCCATCCAGCTGCCGCCAGGGTAAGCAAGGAGACGGGACAAGATGAAATGCTGGGGAGACGGGTGAGTTCGGAGTGTGCAGTGGAGGATGCGCAGACCCCAGTGCTCAAGGCCACATTTGGATAGATTTCTCCACAGGCTCCAGAGAGGAGGAGAATGCCACAAGATGAGAACTCTGGGGTAAAACCCCTCCAAAGGAGCAAGAGGAGGTTGGGCGTCAGTGGGCAGTTAGATAGGAGATGCAATTGTTCAAATCAAGTTATCCAATGCAAGTGCAAGAACATTCCACCTCAAGCTTCCCAGTGAGCCATTTACTTGTGCCAATCTGTGTCCTGACCTACATTATGTGTATTCATGCTGCCTCTAGCTGGCACACAGTATGGCGACAGATCTTTGATTCTTTCATCAGCTTGGATTCATATCCTGAGGCCGTTGCCACTCTAGCTTATGTTGAAGGGCGTTTCTCTTCATGGTGGAGAGCAGGTTCCCATCTCCCTTCCCTCCCCAGCCAAGCGGAGTGAGCACAGGGTTTGCAGAAGCGGTGGTCCCAGAGGCTGCCATCTTCTTCTCAAACCCACAGATGGCCTCTGAATGACAGAGAGACAGAGAGAGACAGAGACAGAGAGAGACAGAGACAGAGAGACAGAGAGAGACAGACAGAGAGACAGAGACAGAGAGACAGAGAGAGACAGACAGAGAGACAGAGAGAGACAGAGACAGAGAGAGACAGAGACAGAGAGACAGAGACAGACAGAGACAGACAGAGACAGAGAGAGACAGACAGAGAGACAGAGAGAGACAGAGACAGAGAGAGACAGAGACAGAGAGACAGAGAGAGACAGAGACAGAGACAGAGAGACTGACAAGACATCTGTGAGGACAGGCCCGGCTCACTGGCTCTCTCCTGCGCCTCCAAACTCTGCTTTGGGTATTATCCCCCAAACCAGCCGGCTCACCCAGACGAAAGACTCAAAACAGCACAAAGGCTGATCAAGGACCTCTGAGATCTGAGGAGACTGGGATCAGAGATATCCCTGGAATCTTCACCGGAGATGTGGTGACCGGCCCCACAACAGGCAGTCTGGGGAGGAGGAGTGGTATTGTGTGAGGTTGGGAGGAAGGGCGAAGGAGCCCCTAGCTCCAGGAGCCTGCTGAGTGTGGCCCGCTATGGAAGTATCCTGATCAACAGGTAGTCCCATCAAAAGCTGAGTGGGAAGGGTCTAGAATTTGGTTAAAGAAGTAAAATACTTGCACTGTTGAAAAACAATAATAAGCAGGGGGAGAGGAATAAATGAATGAAAGCATAATGCACAGTGTTATCAAAGTGCCAAAAAATAAAGGACCTCAAATGATGTGGCATGTGTGCTATAATGCTTTTGATGTCAAATGAAAAATCTTTATGTGGAAGGGGGAGACCAAGGAGGCTTAAGGGTAATCTACAAGTTGACATAGCAACTCACCATTAGGAATCTATCCTAATATAAAGCCAGAGTCTCAGACTCACCATATACAGAGACATCACATTGTGCTTGTAATGTCACTAATTTCAAAAGCACTTAAGAAATAAAATATTAAGCTGCCATTAAACATCAGGATCTCTTAAGTACTTAAAGGTATGGAAAAGAGTTCATGATATAAATAAACTATGAAATATGAAACTGTTTTGATACTCTGGCTCTAATTGTATATAAATCTACACTATGAGAATAAATATGCCACTAGAAAACACACCAAAAGAAAATACAGAAAAAAATCTCAGTAGAATCTCTGAGTAGATGAGTTACTGCAAGTATCTCTCTTCTCTTTTCTCTCTTCAGTATTCTCAGTGTGTGTTCCCTATCCTCTCAATAACAAGAGTAAGGATGAAATGCGCTGTGGTTTGCATAAGCAACATCCCCACTGGTTCACAGGTCCAAGGCTTAGTCTCAACAAGAAAGTAACACTTGAAAGTGGGATTTGGGAAGGTTCTGGAAGCTTTAGTTGGTGGGGATGTCCAGAGGAAGTGGATCACTAGGGCAAATCTTCCCCAGGTTGCTCTTTCTACTTTCCAGCTGCCATAGGTAAATCCTCCGATCCTTCCTAGAGATTCTATCTTCCTTCACCTCTGGCTGACAAACAGGGCGCCAGCCAGCATGGGCTGTGTACTCGAACCAGTGAGACAAAATACATCTTCCCTCCATGAACTTGCTTATTTTTTTGGAGGGGGGGGGGGTGGCGATCTTTGGTATAGCAAAGATGTTATATACATTTGTGTATCTACTTAAATTGTTATATACTTCTCCACTTGCCATAGACAAGTATATTTATATACAAAATATTCTGCATTATGAATATTAGGAATAATAGTAGGTGCAATTTTTTAAAGTGTTACACAATGTTTGTAAAGACAGGATTCTAACCGAGTCATCTTGAACTGTACCCAGATATCTTTTGTGTTTCTGGCAACAAAAGAGTCTGAGAATATGAAGAAAGAACCCAGAATGCAATGTCCCCGCGGGCTTCTGGAACATACAATTGCTGCTTAAATAAATAAATTGTTTAAAAAAAGCTTTTAGTGAATTAAGTGTGAGTGAATCAGGAGCTCATGGATCGTGTCCTAGCTGAAACAAAGGAGCCAACATTTATAAGGAAAGGTGCTTGGCAGCCTCATTCCCATTTGTTGAACCCAAGCATTTGAAAAATAGTTTGATTAATTGTGCCAACCCTAAAACGCTGCCAAATTTCTACTGTCCTTAAGTATTTACTAGCACTTTTCCAGATTGAATTTCCTATCCACATTTCTAAATGTTCCTGGCCACGCTGCTGCTAATTATTTGGAGTGCTTCTCGGCCACGGCCTTGTTCTCTGAGCATCGATCCAATGTCCTCGTGACGCTGGCACCGTTTTATACTTCATGAAATCATTTCAAGGGCACCACTGCATCGCCTGCCAACGGCTCTACCTGGGGTCTGTATATCAGCCATCCTTCCACAGAGAAAGAGACTAAGCTTCTAGGGGATAAGTGCCCGCATCAGAGCCACACCATCAGCAAAATAAAGGAAAAAAAGACATTTAAATACAGGCCTCTTGACCCCAAATCTTCACGAAGTCCTAGGTGTGAGCGGCATGGTGAGCTCTCAGGTCCCACCAGCCCTGTCAAAGCACAAACTCTCACAAACACCTGCAAGAACAGGTGCAACCGGAGAGAACAGAACAGACCTACCGGGGTCAGGAGCGAGGGGATGGACTGGCCTCAGCGTCCCCATCCATAGACTTGCCTGTGTGTCTGTTTATCCACCTCTTTTGGGTGCTGGTCCGGGCTTGGAGTCCGAGGAGCTGTCCCTAAGCTTTTCTGCTCAGGGCTAATGTGGTTCCACATGAGCCCCAGCTCCACTTTCAGCATTTTGGTAGTTCATTGGCAATAAGACTCTCAGGGGCTTTGCTTCCTGGGCTGGCTTCGAACCACAATCCTCAGATCTCAGCTACCTAGCTAGGATTACAAATGGGAGCCATCAGAACCCAGCCCCAACACGTGTTTCCTTTTGCATCAGAGTCCTAAACATGTAAATAGGCTGAAACTAACAGAACTAAAAAGGCTTCGATTCATGTGAAGGAAGCACACATACATGAAGAAAGCCAAAAGCTACCACTTGTGCAAATAGTGTTATCAGCAAAGTGATGCCGGTCCCATTTTCAGTCAATGGAGATGCTGATTTACACAAGCTCTATACACGTAAATGATAAAGTGATTACACCTCCAAATTTAGTATCCAGGCACTTAATTAATGTTCTGTTTATACCCACTTCCAGATCATTAATAAAGATGTTTGATACAACTGAATTTAACACCAGGCTAAGTGCAAAAATCTCTGCTTGCTTCTCCCTAGATACAGCCTTGTTTGCTCTCCCAGCACAGGACCACACAAGGCTCTCAGCTACTCAGTGTCAGCATTTATTTTATTTATTTTTTTTTGGGGGGGGGGGGTCTGGTCGTCGGGCCTGAACTCTGGGCCTGGGCGCTGTCCCTAAGCTCTTCAGCTCAAAGCTAGCACTCTACCACTTGAGCCACCGCACCACTTCTGGCTATTTTCTTTTTGCTGATGTTGTGCTGAGGAATCGAACCCAGGGCCTCAGACGTGCAAGGCAAGCACTCTACAACGGAGCCACCTTCCCAGCCCTCAGCATTTATTTTAAATACCCAAAACAACCTACTGGGCCACCCTTAAAGAAAGAGTTCAGTTTAGAGTATTGCCAGGGAAGCATGATGTGCATTTTGCCCACCTTCAAAATCCCTACCTAAATCTGATGTTAAGGCAAAGTATGAATGAAAATAGAAAACTCTGAAAGATCCAAGGAGCTTTATGTAGGACCCTTATTTCTAGCCAAGATTAAAGCTCAACAACACAATTATTGGCACCAGTGGATCATGCTTATAATCCTAGCTACCCAGGAGGCTGAATGTAAGGATCCTAGTTCAAAGCCAGCTTGGGTAGGGAAGTCTGTAAGATTGTTATCACTAATTAACCACCAAAAATCTAGACATGGAAGTGTAATTCAGGTGGTAGAGCACCAGCCTTGGGCCTTGAATTCAAGCCTTAATACGGACTCCAAGTCTAGCTCAAAAACCATTTCTCTGCCTGCCAGCACTAAGCTCAGACAAGGTTACCACATTAATTTTATTAATTGGCAGGGCAAATGAGGACCTGGCAGAATGCAAGGGAGGAGAGACACAGGTCCACATCCATGATTCTGAATCATCAAATATAAGCCAAGAGGTAACAAAGACAATTGCAAGGGGACCCCTACCACTGGGATCCTGCCCCTAAAGCACCAGAACCCTGGTTCTACCTGTCTCCAGAACGCATCCTGAAACCGCAGGTGGAGGGGCATCACATTGATGTGGGAAGGGCTGGCTGCCAGTGCTGGGGGCATGCCCGCCTCCTCGCGACAGTCCCGCCCACCAAGGGAAATGAGTGCGCATCTTTGTGGAGGCTCTACTCTGGTGTGACACCTCACCACTGTCACACCAGGCGTGACAGAGCTGGTGTGACAGATCACAGGGCCACACTCCTCTGGGAGTCTGACTGGGACTCCTTTGATCCCTCTTAAGGGATCTAGAGAAGTCACCTGTGGGAAGCTGTTCTGACTCTCCCTTCTCGGCACATTCTGAGCCTCGCAGCTCTCAACGCCTGCCCTCCAGGGCCGGCAGCGTCCTCGCTGCCCGCGTAGCCGCCCCTCAGCCCTCCGTCCCCTCGCACATTAGCATTCTTGAAGTTCATGTGTTCATACAAATGAGGCAATCGGCCCATCAGGAGACCTGTGATTATCTGATCATCCATGACAGCAGGGGCACTTTTCCCCACTGCTCCGGTCTGAAATGCTGCGTCCTTCAGGGACGCATCACACGGGTCCACAGAGAGATCGTGCCTGAGGAAACTTGCTGAAATCTAGATAAATCCATTACAATGACGGCCCAGCACCTCCACCTACCCCTGCCTCACGCAGTCCCTTGCAGGTGCCATTGCCAGGACCCTGAACAGAACAGATGACATTATCTTCAGTGAACTGAAAGACTGGATCAGAGACATCAAGCACCTTCAGGACCCATCTAGCCAAAAAGAGGCCTAGAAGGGACTCCCAGAAAGACAGCCTCACCAATGCCCCATGCACCCTGACACCAGCCAGGCGGTGCTGGCTCAGAGTGCGCAGCCAGGGTGAGCACACACCAGAAGCATCCCTTGACGGGCCGCACCCTTCCTTCCTTAAAGAGGTACATGAGATTTTAAGACAGAAAAGAACTGTTCCAGCTAAGTTATTTGCTAAGCATTTGCTTCCTCCTCATTTCCTTAGAGGTAGATATCAACGCACCTACAGATGGCAGCCTAGCTTGGCAAATGAGACACTCAGGTTTCTTTTCTGGAAAACTATGCGCCAATCCAGGAATGGTCTGATAAAATAGGAACCAGTGACCTCACAGATCTATTTGAAAGAGAAATATTCAGGGAGACAAAAGAACTCGAGTCCGGTGCTGATGGCTCACACCTGTAATCCTAGCTACTCAGAAGGGTGAGATCTGAGGCTTGTGCTTCGAAGCCAGCTTGGGCAGAAAAGGCCATGAGACTCTCTCTCCAATAAACTACTCAGAAAAAGCTGGAAGTGGTGGTACGATTCAAGTTCCCTAGCCTTGAGGCTAGGGAACAGCGCCCAAGCCCAGAGTTCAAGCCCCAGAACATGGAAGGAAAGAAGGAAAGGAAGGAAGGCAGGAAGGCAGGAAGGAAGGAAGGCAGGAAGGAAGGAAGGCAGGAAGGAAGGAAGGAAGGAAGGAAGGAAAGGAGGAAGGAAGGGAGGGAGGGAGGAAGGAAAGAAGGAAGGGAGGGAGGGAGGGAAGGACTAGAATGTGTAAGAGTCCTAATGCATGTTTTTGAGTCTGAGTATACAGCCTAAAAGTTGTACTATTGCTTCCATTCTTTTTTTTTGGGGGGGGGGGGAGGTCCAGTCGTGGGGCCTGAACTCTGGGCCTGGGCGCTGCCCCTCAGCTCTTCAGCTCTTCAGCTCTACCACTTGAGCCACAGCGCCACTTCTGGCTTTTTTCTTTTTGCTTATGTGGTGCTAAGGAATCGAACCCAGGGCCTCATGCATGCAAGGTAAGCACTCTACCACTGAGCCACCTTCCCAGCCCCTGCTTCCATTCTTAAAATTTTTAAAGTAAAAGAAGCCTCTGAACTCAGGAAAGAATGAGAGCCGCGGGTCCTCCATTCAGCAGCGGCAGTCCTCCTCCACGTAAGCCCTGCCTAGCAAGCGCTGCATTTCCAGAGTGATTTCTGCATTTCCCACCAGACCTGAGATCTCTCTTGCAGACAAGGTGGCCTGGGGCTCAGCATGGGATTACTTTGCTCTGTGAAGTTCCTGTCAGCCTGAGAAATTAGTGAGCTGTGAATTTTCCATGCTAACAGAAAGGACTCAGGCCAAAGTACTCTCTAGATTGGTGACGGAAGCTAATGGGAACTGATAAATGGCTTCCTGTGCTTCGGAGCAAGGCATCTACCAGGGTTGAGATTTCAATTGTAGGAGAAATTACTCCTGTGATTCAGCCAGCAAGAGCGCATATATCTGTGTTTTTTTTAAATCTTATCCGAGTGTGACAAAATCAGAAAACTCATAGCAACAGATGAACGCGCACACTATCAGGAATCCTGCTCGGAGAATTCTAATGTGCAAATGTAACCTACATGTTTTCAGGGTTCATCCAAGGGCCTGGGATATGCAGATGGCTCCAAGTGGCTTTCAAATATCCCATCAATTTTCCTGCCTATAGAAACAGACGGAGTTGTCCCAAAACTCATTTCCCAGAGTTCTCCGGGTAGATGCCTGGCACTGCATTCTTGTCTTTCCAGGCTGCAAGGCTCCAGAAAGTCAAAGCCCAGAGAGTGTTGCTGAGGAGAGCGTGGTATGAACGGTGCACACCACAGTGTGTGCACATCAAAGCTTCGAGATCGTGTAAACCCCATATTCCAGCTTCAGCATTGCTAAATCCTCACACTCTGACAGCTACCACCAGAGACTCCACCTGCCGTCCACACAGGCTGAGGGTCGGGGCCTGCTCCTGTTTCTAGAGATTGACAGCCAAGTGGGAAGCCCAAGAAGAAAGCAAAACATGTTCCCTCAGGGGAACATTTAGCAAGTATTTAGCAGACCCAGGTCCCTTCTTCACCCTCTGCTTCCACGCAATCAACTCTCCCTCAGCACGTCGGAGGGGAAATGCTTCCTTCCCCATTCTGCATGTCCGAAGCTGCGTCAAAGGAGAATCGCCCAACTGCACACAGTGGGGCAGGGCACAGCCGGGACATGAACTTCACACCCAGACGGACAGCCTGGGCTCCGAGGCCGCAGCTTCCTCCCGTTGCTTCTTGGTCACTTCTGTTTCATATTTTCTAGTCTGGGATAGCTACTCGCAGACAGGCCATGCACCAGTGATGTGTGATATCAGGATATTTGCTCCTTCACCCAGAAGAACTCAGTGATAGACCCACACAGAGGTCCCCAACTTGTCTCCACTTCCTGGAAATTAGGCATGGTCATGTGATCTGGCTCAGCCAATTAAACAGAAGCAAAAGTCATACATGTAAACTAAAGGCAGAGTGTGGAAATGCAGTTGACAGGCTCCCTGAAGTCTCTATTCCTGCTCTTAGAATCACAAGGGCTCACATGGATATGAAGAGATCTAAGTCACAACCCAGAAGTTGCCCTGACACTCTCTCTCTCTCTCTCTCTCTCTCTCTCTCTCTCTCTCTCTCTCTCACACACACACACACACACACACACACACACACACGGGAGAAATAGACTTCATGTCAGGCTCTGAGGCTGCAGAGATTTCTTTTTTTTTTTCCTTTTTTTTTGGTCATGTTGCTTGGACTCAGTGCCTGGGCGCTGTCCCTGAGCTTTCTTTTGCTCAAGGCTAGTGCTCTATCACTTTGTGCCACAGTGCCACTTCTAGTTTTCTGATAGTTAACTGGAGATAAGAGTCTCATGTGGGGCTGGGAAGGTGGCTCAGTAGTAGAGTGCCTGCCTTGCATGCATGAGGCCCTGGGTTTGATTCCTCAGCACCACATAAGCAGAAAATAGCTGGAAGTGGCTCTGTGGCTCAAGTGGTAGAGCGCTAGCTTTGAGGCGAAGAGCTGAGGGACAGCGCCCAGGCCCAGAGTTCAGGCCCCAAGACTGACAAAAAAAAAAAAAAAGAGTCTCATGAACTTTCCTGCCCAGGCTGGCTTTGAACCTTGATCCTCAGATCTCAGCTTCCTGAGTAGCTAGGATTACAGGCGTGAGCCACTGGCACCTGGCAGAGATGTTCCTTACCACAGCATAACCTCAGCTCTCCCGGCCGACACAGGACCGGTGTCACTAAACCATGGAGAGCACATGAGTCCAGCAGCCTGGCTCAGCATCCAGACATCCCAGGAAGTCCACCCCACTCTCTGGCTGGCCCACAAGCCACAGAAAACAAATGTTCCGTGGGTGTCTGGCCTGAGCTGAAACTCTGCTCTTAGGCTCTGATTTGGTAAGAAAACAAGTAGATTATTTTTCCTGCACGGTTCAAAACATGAAAATTAAACAAACTCTGAACTGATAAATGAAAATAACAGGCTAAAAATGTTTCAGAGGAAAATCCCATTGGAAACGTGAAATGACATTGTAGTTTCTGGGGCTCTAAGTACTTTAAAGTTAGAAAGAACCCTGAAAATTATTAATCCAGCTGCTTTTACAGATCAAGGACACAAGAGTTTCATATGTGAAGTGAATCCTTTCTATTAGAAAGTGGCAGAAACAACCCTTGAATGTGTCTCATGCTGCAAACCGAAGGTCTACAGAACCACTCAGATCCCGGAGCCAGTGGCTCACATCTGTCATCCTAACTACTCAGGAGGCTGAGCTCTGAGGATCGCAGTTCAAAGCCAGCCTGCTCAGCAAAGTCTGTGAGACTCTTTTCTTCAGTTAACCACCACCATAATGCTGGAAGTGGAACTGTGGCTCAAAGGGTATAGCACTAGTCTTGAGCAAAGGTAGTTCAGAAACAGCCCTCAGGCCCTGAATTCAAGCCCCAAGACTGGAAGAGAGAGGAGGCTGAAGGGTCAGGTGGGCGAGGTGTCATATTTGCCTAAGTCACCAGTACTCTTAAGGAAGAGAATAGTTACAGTCATGTACTTATGCCATCTATTTATCAAGCTATTATTGTAAGTCCAGAATCTCTAGACCTTTTGAGGATGGTGTAATTATGAGAATGCAAAGTATTACATATGTGATTTTATCCCATGTTCAGACTTTCGAGGTGGCCACATCAAGATACAGAAAGGTTTATCCACGGATCCCTTGTAATACTCTTGAATAGGTATAAACACACCCACGCCATGGACTCCTGTGTGCATGCAACAGGTGATTGGAGTGAAGGGCATTGATTGTCTCCATGCAACCCGCGAGTTGAAATGCAGTTGCACATGTTGTCAGATTTACATCACACTGGGGAAGCTGGGGAAGGGCATATGTATCTGTCTTATCTCTTATTGGTTTCTGTGATTGTCTCAGAGTAACTTCTTGAAAACATAGCAAGTGTCAAAATATAATTTTCCCACATGAGTCCGTGTTAACCACAATGTCTAGGCAATCGGTCGGGTGGGCCGTGGTCATAATTGCGAGCCTACCTTGCAGCAGGCATCCGGGCTTGCAGGTGGGCATGCTGTGGGCCTGAGGGACGGGAGAGGCTGGGGTCCGAGGCCAGGCAGGGCTCAGGAAGGCAGACTGGAGCTTCAAGTTTGGGTAAAAAGGCAGGGAATGTTCCAGAAGCAGGGAGGCCGATCTGAACAACAGCCTGGAAGAGAGAAT
This sequence comes from Dipodomys spectabilis, assembly GCF_019054845.1. Classification (NCBI taxonomy): domain Eukaryota; kingdom Metazoa; phylum Chordata; class Mammalia; order Rodentia; family Heteromyidae; genus Dipodomys; species Dipodomys spectabilis. The sequence continues at coordinate 1,905,876 of NW_024870803.1, forward strand.
GAACACTGACTGCAGCACTGTGACTTTCAACGCAGTCCCGACAAAAATGAGGAGCCGCAGGCCAACTGCAACTATGTCCACTGCAGCAGCTAAATCTCGGTGATCACAGAAAACAGATGAAACTGAGCCGGGTGCCCGTGGCTCACGCCTGTAATCCTAACTACTCAGGAGGCTGAGATCCGAGAATTGCGCTTTGAAGCTATCTGGGGTAGAAAAGTCCCTGTGAGACTCAGATCTCCAATGAACCACTCAAAAACTGGAAGTGGCGCTGTGGCTCAAGCAGTAGAGCACTCGCCTTAAGCACGAAGAGGCTCAGGGACAGTGCCCAGGCCCAGAGTTCAAGCCCACAACTGACAAAACAAACAAACAACTAAACAGATGAAACTGGAATGGTGGAGATGCCGAGGTTCCCAGGTCAGGCTGGGCCCCTTAGTGACTCAGTAGATGTCCATGGACAAGACAACTGGGAAAACCAACACTTCTTTGTTTCTAGAGTAAGGAAATTTAGAGCAGGTGGTTCACACCTGTAATCCTAGCTGCTCAGAAGACTGAGATCTGAGGATCACAGGGCAAACCAGCCTGAGCAGACAGACCAATCTAAGAGTCTTTTATCTCCAATTACCCAGTGAAAAGCCAGAAGTGTGGTAGAGTGTGCGTACTGGGGATTGAACTTGGGGTCTCACACTTTTGCTTGTCCTTTTTGATCAAAGCTGGCACACACACACACACACACACACACACACACACAGTTAATGCCAGCCTGCTAGGCCACATCTTCCAGGGCAGGGGTGGGTTGGAGTCCCACCTCAGAGGAAGAATCACAGGAGCTTACAGAAGCACATCACCCAGGTAAAAGGGAAGGTTCAGACTAGTTTCCAAACCCATGGAACTCAAGAAGACCTCAGGGATGGCTGGGATGAACGAATCCATTTTTCAGAAGAGAATGCCAAAGTCCAAGTGTGGCTACTGGAGGAAAAGGCTTCAGTGAGAAGAGTCGAGATGGCTCCAATCCACTCAGGTCACCTGGCATGTGAGCCGCTGACCTCATTCATCAACCTTCCCCCACCTGGGCCAGAAGAGGGGACTGCATCACACGGGGAGCAAAAGAAGAGGAAGGAGACACAAAAGCTGGCAACTATTCCCAGTTGATGTTTTTTTCTTCTCCCCAAACATTATATAATTGGCTGGGTGCGTGAGACGGAGAACTGATTTGTTAAATCTAGATTTAACTTTTTAAAAAGTATATTCCTTCTACTTCTGAAAAAAAAAAAAAGATCTGATGCAGTAATAAATATTCAGATGCTTCGGTGAAAACTAACTAGGACAGGGCAAAATGAGAAACAAGGAATAAGAGAAGTCCAGGGGGAAGTCCAGGGCCAGCTGCTGAGCACACGGCTGGGCCTGAGCGTCTGAGGACTGTGGCAAAGGGCAGCGTCAGCCCCGGCCCTGCTTGCCACAGGAAGACGGTGGTTGTTCTTGTTGTTTGCCAACAAAGAGGAAGCTTCATAAAGCAACTCAGCAAGTGTTCGGAGGGAAAGACACGGAAGACAGCAAGCAAACTGCAGCTACCGCATGCCAGTCCCAGTATTTACCCTACAGTTGTCTCAAGGGTCACTCATTGAGCCCTGACAGCAACACAGCACAGAGGCCTGCACAGGGCTGGTGGTGGACACAGGGCGGGCCTGAAGCCGGGGCGGATAGACTCTTGACAAGGGGCTCAACATTCACTGTACACATTATGGGGTAGGAAAGAAACTAAGTCTCTCCTGCACCCTCATGCATAAGTAAACAAAGTCACAAATACATAACACCAACGCCTTTGCTCTGGGCCATTTGCCATTCAGTTATACTTGGAAGGCAATGTTCACCCTGGCTCACGACCAGGAGCAAGAAGCAGCCCCCGGGGCCCCCAGGGATGGAGAGCCACACCTCCCCAGGCCTCTCCGATCGCCCTCTTCTTCTCTGCTGGGCTGCTGGGCCTGGCCTCGTCCACCCGCCTGCAGGCCGGGTCACGCTGCCAGGCCTGTCTGCTGCTGCTTGGTGACGCCATCCTAGCCGCCCCAACTCTACCTCGCATCCTCCGTCTGCACGTGAGGGTCACCATGGGGTTTACGCTGGCCCTGAACAACAGAGCGTGCATCCCCAGCTACAACCCAGCCACTACACACCCACAAGAGGTCGAGCCCCACCTCAGAGGGCTGCAGGCCTTCATGGTCTAGCCCTGTTGGGTCTCCTCCTTCCTGGCCTTCGCTGGCCCTGCTCGCCCCCATGGAGGCCCAGGCCCTGTGGGAACAGCCAGCACTCTCTGCGTGACCTGAGGGGACGCATGCGTGTCCTCTCCCATCGGCCTCATCTGCTGTTGATCCGTTGTCCAGACCCCTGAGGGTCACTGATCTTGAGCTCAGGGCCTGGAGCTACCTAGTGCTGCGGGCAGAATCAGATCCAATAGAGCTCATCCGAGGCTGGGCAAGAACATTCCCAAAGGGCAACTCATACATTTTCCATCTTGGAGTCATCTCTGGCAGGCGTTACAGCCGGAGGCACGGACCCTCCCCCTCCCCTAGGAGGGAGCCGCCGTCCCCGGCCAAGCACACCTGACCGCATGGCTACATCCTGCAGTCTCAGATACTACAGCCTTAAACTCCTGGAAACCACACACACATACACACACACACATTCTTTCCAGTTCTGTATAATTCTTCCCACCAAAGGGTTGAGTAGAGCCAGGCCCATTCTCTAACGAACACCCAGTTACACCAAAGCAGAGCCGAGGCCGTAAAGCAGACAGAGCAATGCGGGTCCCGAGCGATTTTGTCTGGCTTTTGGTAAGTGATCAGTGCTAACTCAACCACCGTGGGAGGTTATAAATAGTGGTCTGCCAGGGGCTCCCACGGCCTCAGAAGAAAAATGAAGAGGGAAGGAAGGGGAAAGGCGGAGCACAGAAGAACCCATTTTCCCCCTAGGAGCAGAAAGAGCCAGCTCGCACCCATCCGCGGTCACACTCCATCCTCAGCTGGGCCGAAGGGAGGGAGGAGAGCCCTCTGGAGATTTTTCCACTCATCCCCCGTCTTTGGTTCTACCTTCTGCGCCCTCAGCTCTCCATCTGGACTTCGCTTTGGAGCTGTCAGAACAGTCACCAAAGTGCCGGTCTCTTTCCCAGGGGACTCGAGTGACAAACACAGCCTGGCCAACTGTCTCACTGTCCGGCCCTCCTCCACTCTCCCCTCCCCCTCTGAGCACTTGCACGTCCCCACCCCTATCATTCCAGCCAGAACAACAGGGGCTGAGAACCGCTGTTCCTTCCACTCCACAGATTCCTGGTAAGAAGTGGGCAGATTGTGGAAAGCCCAGCTGACGTGACTCGCGTTCTTCCCATCAGCCCCTCCATGGGGGACCCCCGCTGTCAGGACCCTGCACCTCTTGATACTTTTTCCAGGAGGAGGAGCCATTGTTGGCACTGCCAGGGACCTTCATGCGCCCCCTGCCCGGAGGCCATCCCCTCTGGGCATGCCACGGGACCCAGGTCTGATTCCAACCCAAGGCACCTGTCCTCAACCCAAGCCCAGTGTGCATCTGGGATTGGCCTGAGCCCAGGTGCTGTCCAGACTTGCAGATAACTCTCCTTCCTCCTCTTGGGAATGCGAGCTGGGAAGACGCTTCTCAAAGGCTGCGCCGTCCTTGGCATCTGGCCGCTGTCGTGCTAAGGGCTGCTCTGTGTGTTGTCTTCTTGGCCCATTACCTGATAAAGTTGCCGACTACCACGAGTACGCCGGCAGCTGGGTATCTGATAAAGCCCTGACTAAAGTCCCGTGAGCTCATGGTTCCCAAGGCCAGGAAGCCAACCTCAAGGTGGTGGCACGTGGGGGCACGGCGGGGGTGGAATGGAGCCACAGAAGGGCGCGTCTCCTTCCGGCTTCTCAGAGGGCCCACGGAACGTCCCTTCCAGCCCAGATCACTCTCCCCAAGCCAAGAGAAAGATCTTTCAGGACAGGAAATCTATTTTAAAATACACCTGGACGATGCCACAGGCTCCCTGCAGCCTTACTAGGAGTATCAGAGTGGAGACCACACACGTGCCTGCCCCTCTCCAAATTAACTACACAGGCCCAGCCGTATCTACGAAGCCACTTAGAACTGCGCAGGCCTGTGTGCGCTCGCAGGGGCGGGTCAGGGCCCGCTCGGGAAAGGCAAGCAGTGAGGCCCAGTCCCGTTTATGGTGTGCTTCCCTCTCTGTAAGTTGAAAATGAGGCTTACAGAGCTTGAGTGTGCAGCACCGCTCTGATTTTTTTCTTAGTCATTACCCTAATTTGAATCTTTCTGCATAAAGAAACCCACCGACAAAACAGGAAGAGGACACAAACCATCTACACAAGGCACCGGCTGCAAGGTGACCCACGAAAAGGTAATTTTGCTAAAAGCATTTGGCACTGCAGCGCGGTTGGCTCTGCACTGACGTCTCATGCCTTTAAATTTAACACACTGCCCAAGTCCTCCGTGCATGCTAACTCTGATAAACAAAGTTGAAACAGTTGGTGGTTTTATGAGACTATTATATTATCATGAATGCTTATTCAGGATTAATCCGCAATGACACAATAAACTAGGAAATCTTCTAATACCCTCCAACCACTGGTGTACTTTCCAGCGGTGTCCCAGACTCTACCGGCTCAGTCTCTGCTGGAAGCAGACCTAAAACATGAACAGGACAAGATTAGCTGAGCGCACAATAAACCAACAAATTACAACTGTGAATTGTTTATTTTTCTTTAATCTAAGGGGTAAGGTAACTTTTTCACTGACAGTAATCCTGCCTGACTCCATCTCATCTTTTCCCCAACGTATTGAAATAGGAATCTTTGTGTATCAACAACATCGTATTTCCTAAGTCTAAACATTGCCCATCACCCTGGTGAGCTCTTGCTTGACAGGTCAGAAGTTAAGAAGATGGACAACTATAAACAATAAATAAGAATGAAAGGAAGGACATTTAAGTATACACTTTTGTTATCTTTAAGTAGCTGTACCTGGGAGCCAGCGGCTCAGGGCTGTAATCCTAGCTACTCAGGAGGCTGAGACCCAAGGATCACAGAAGACAGCCTATACTCTTAACTGGAATTTACCAGTAAAATGTCAGAAGTGGAGGTATGCTTATGTGGTAGAGTGTTAGCCTTGAGTGAAAAAGCTAAGGAAGAACACAAGGCCCTAAGTTTAAGCCACACTACCGCCCATCCCTTCACCAAAGAGCTAGCGATCATAAACTGAAAATAGCCTCAGTAATTGTACAAAGGGATCTCAATTCAGCATGTCAACTTACGCATGCAACACATTTTTCTTCCTCTCATCTACTTTCATGTCCTGAGTACATTTCTAAATATATAAGACTGGCTATCATTTTGACAAATTTTCAGATATAGACTAAGAAATATCATCAAATTTTATTTAAATGATGAACTTCTTCACATAAGGTTTCTCTGTGTGTGTGTGTGTGTGTGTGTGTATGTGTGTGTGTGTCTGTGTGTGTGTATGTGTGTGTGTGTGTGTGTGTCCTGGGGCTTGAACTCGGGGCCTAGATGCTCATCCTGAGCTTTCTTGCTCATGGCTTGTGCTCTACCACTTGAACCACAGGTTCACTCTCATCTTTTTTGGTGGTTAGTCAGAGATAATTGTCTCAGTCTTTCCTGCCCAGGCTGGCTTTGAACTGCAGCCCTTAGACCTCTGCCTCCTGAGCATCTAGGATTACAGGTGTGAGCCCCCTGGCTACCATAATGTTTAAAGCATTCTTCTAGGGTTGAGGCACGGTTCCAGTGGTAGAGTGCTGACCTGGCAAACCCCAGTCCCCCATCTGTGCATGCCCACCTGCCCAGGAACCCTGAGCACCAAGCAGGAGTGCTTTAAGCACACACATCTGCAGGCCGATCAGCCTTCAAAATGAAGCACACCCATTATCACTGTTTTAGATGTGGCGATGGAGGAGCCAATGGTGTGTGAGGAAAGTGGCCAAGGTAGCGGCTCAGCTAGACCTGTTGGGGCCACGAGCCCTCTCCTCCACCGATCTCACCGAGGGACAGCTGAGTCTGAGCTCTGGCATGAAGCTGTCATGGAGAAGCCCGCCGAGTGTCCTCATCTTCTCCTTTCCTGGGGCTCTTGGGCTGATGAACCTGATGAACTTTTATCCCACCACACCCCCTCCCAGGTGAGGCTCACCCCCTCCCTGCCTCACCCCCTTCCCTGCATGGCCCTCCCTGCCTGGCCCCCTCCCTGCCTGGCCCTCCCTGCCTGGCCCTCCCCGCCTCACCCCCTCCCTGCCTCACCTCCTCCATGGCTGGCCCTCCCTGCCTCACCCCCTCCCTGGCTGGCCCTCCCTGCCTGGCTCCCTCCCTGCCTCACCCCTCCCTGCCTCACCCCTTCCTGCCTCACCCATCCCTGCCTCACCCCTTCCCTGCCTGGCCCTCCCTGCCTCACCCCTCCCTGCCTAACCCCTCCCTGCCTCACCCCTTCCCTGCCTCAGCCCCTCCCTGCCTCACCCCCTCCTTACCTCACCCCTCCCTGCCTCACCCCTCCCTGCCTGGCCCTCCCTGCCTCACCCCTCCCTGCCTCACCCCCTCCCTGCCTGGCCCTCCCTGCCTGGCCCCCTCCTTGCCTGGCCCTCCCTGCTTCACCCCCTCCCTGCCTGGCCCTCCCTGCCTCACCCCCTCCCTACCTGGCCCTCCCTGCCTCACCCCCTCCCTGCCTGGCCCTCCCTGCTTTACCCCTCCCTGCCTGGCCCTCCCTGCCTGGCCCCCTCCTTGCCTGGCCCTCCCTGCCTCACCCCTCCCTGCCTCACCCCTCCCTGCCTGGCCCTCCCTGCCTCACCCCTCCCTGCCTGGCCCTCCCTGCCTCACCCCTCCCTGCCTCCCCCCTCCCTGCCTCACCCCTCCCTGCCTCACCCCTCCCTGCCTCACCCCTCCCTGCCTGGCCCTCCCTGCCTGGCCCCCTCCTTGCCTGGCCCTCCCTGCTTCACCCCCTCCCTGCCTGGCCCCCTCCTTGCCTGGCCCTCCCTGCCAGCCCTCCCTGCCTGGCCCTCCCTGCTTCACCCCTCCCTGCCTGGCTCCCTTCCTCCCTGCCTCACCCCTCCCTGCCTGGCTCCCTCCCTCCCTGCCTCACCCCCTCCCTGCCTGGCCCTCCCTGCCTCACCCCCTCCCTGCCTGGCCCTCCCTGCCTCACCCCTCCCTGCTTCACCCCTTCCCTGCCTCAGCCCCTTCCTGCCTCACCCGTCCCTGCCTCACCCCCTCCTTGCCTCACCCCTCCCTGCCTGGCCTTCCCTGCCTCACCCCCTCCCTGCCTCACCCCTCCCTGCCTCACCCCTCCCTGCCTGGCCCTCCCTGCCTCACCCCTCCCTGCCTCACCCCCTCCCTGCCTGGCCCTCCCTGCCTGGCCCCCTCCTTGCCTGGCCCTCCCTGCCTCACTCCCTCCCTGCCTGGCCCTCCCTGCCTCACCCCCTCCCTGCCTGGCCCTCCCTGCTTTACCCCTCCCTGCCTGGCCCTCCCTGCCTGGCCCCCTCCTTGCCTGGCCCTCCCTGCCTCACCCCTCCCTGCCTCACCCCTCCCTGCCTCACCCCTCCCTGCCTGGCCCTCCCTGCTTCACCCCCTCCCTGCCTGACCCTCCCTGCCTCACCCCTCCCTGCCTGGCCCTCCCTGCCTCACCCCCTCCCTGCCTGGCCCTCCCTGCTTCACCCCTCCCTGCCTGGCTCCCTCCCTCCCTGCCTCACCCCTCCCTGCCTGGCTCCCTCCCTCCCTGCCTCACCCCCTCCCTGCCTTGCCCTCCCTGCCTCACCCCCTCCCTGGCTGGCCCTCCCTGCCGGCTCCCTCCCTGCCTCACCCCTCCCTGCCTCACCTCTTCCTGCCTCACCCATCCCTGCCTCACCCCTCCCTGCCTGGCCCTCCCTGCCTCACCCCTCCCTGCCTCACCCCTCCCTGCCTCACCCCTTCCCTGCCTGGCCCTCCCTGCCTCACCCTTCCCTGTCTCACCCCTCCCTGCCTCACCCCTCCCTGCTTCACCCCTTCCCTGCCTCAGCCCCTTCCTGCCTCACCCCTCCCTGCCTCACCCCTCCCTGCCTCACCCCTCCCTGCCTGGCCCTCCCTGCCTCTCCCCTCCCTGCCTGGCCCTCCCTGCCTCAGCCCTCCCTGCCTCACCCCTCCCTGCCTGGCCCTCCCTGCCTCACCCCTCCCTGCCTGGCCCTCCCTGCCTCACCCCTTCCCTACCTCGCCTACAAGGCTTGCCCCTCCACAGCTTGTCCCCTCCCCACCTGTCTTCCTGGATGATATTTGTTTTCCCAAAAAGGAAAGCAGAAACAAGAAACTACGTGCGTCTTTGTCCTGGCTCTCCCCCTCCCCTTCTCAGCCCTTTGGGGGCTCCGACATGCCTGCTGTCCCTAGCCTGGGGCAGGGGCTTCTCCTGGCCGCCCGTGGGAGGGCATGGGCTGCCAGGAGCCCTACATTTTCCCACTCCTGTTTCAAGCAGCAGCAGACGTGGCCCCAGGGCCGAACCCTCGGCCCTGCCACCATGGAGAAAACCAGCAGGCCTCACAATGTCTTCCAGGCAAAGGCCATCGGTTACTGTCCTACAATTCATAGTCTCTTTCCCCAGGTCAGGAAAAATGAGGCCATTTTAAGAGTCAGCCGGATGAACTGAGGAGCCCAATAGAGCAGAACCCCAGAACAGAACGCAGTTGGCTGGAGTCACTGTGAGAGGGAAGGGACAGAACCAGCGTGGTGGGCCCAGGACCATGTCAGCTGGGTCTGGGCAGAAAAGGTGCTTCTAGGAGAAGAGAACAAGGCAAAACAGAGCAGGCCCCAATTCTTCACATTTCCCGTTAGCCAGCACCCCGTGGCAGGACGCATCAATTTAACTTTTGGATGTCTGGAATCCAGCCAACAATGGCTCTCCTTCCATATGCTCCGAGAAGTCCAAAACAGCAACTCTGCAGTGCCGCTGGCAGCCACCGTGGGTAAATCACGGCGGAGTTCTTCGCGGGCCCAATTTTTCCAATTTATTACTTGATTTTGAGAAATCTCCTCCCTGTACTGGAGGCCAGGTGGGGCCGGGGCTCACTGCCTACCCTGGTAATTCTTTTTCCTCGCTTTGCTTCGCTCTCAACCTGGCCTCAGCTCCACTATCATATCTATTGCTGCATTCAGACTGTCAAAGCAAGAAGCCAAACATCTCAGTCACGCGGCTGCCAGAGCACTGTTTTTCCCAGTCCCAGAGCAGATCTTAAGGGACTCCTGGAGGATCAGAGCCGTGAATTCTTAACAGGGTTGTCACCCCTGGGCAGAGACAATGGTGTGGCCTGTGTCCCTCCCGGACTCCCTGCCATTCCCATCAGTCCCCTCCCTAGACATGAACACATGACACAAACGAGTATGTACATGCACACATAGGCATGCATGTGCCAGGCACCCAGGTACACACATGTACGCCATGCACTGAGACATAGACACACATGCTTTTTGTTGGTCTTTTTCTTTGTTCTTGGTACCAGCATTAGGACTTGAACTCAGTACCTCACACTCTCCTTTAGCTTTTTCATTCAAGGCTGATACACCAGTATTTGAGTCATGTCTCCACTTCTGGGTTTTTGCTGGTTAACTGGAGAAAAGAGTCTCTGCAATGTGTCTGTCTTGGCTAGCTTCTCACTGAGCCTCAGTCTCCTGAGTAGCTAGGATCACAGGCGTGGGCCTCCGGAGCCCAGGACATGCATGTTTTTTTGTATTCTATTCTAAATCAGGTCTGGGAAGTCTGCTCCCTTTTTCCAACTTGAAATTGATTCTACCCTAAAGCCCCTTGTCTGGTTGGCCTTCCCAGTGGGCTCTGAGAAAGGACCCCAGGGTTTGTCTCTGTTCGTCCTCAGCATCACTGGGACCTCTTCCAGACACATGGCTCCTCTTGCAGTTTCAAATGTGCTGAACAAGTGAACAGGTCTGGTTGCACGCACTTTGGCATCTGTCAAAGGAGAGAAACAGCCATCCCCTGGGCTGTGTGGATGGCAAACCCGTGGGTGGACAGCTCTCACAAACATCTGTATCTGCAGCTGCACTCGTGGGTGGCTATTGATCTCTGCTATTGGTAAGGTCTGTATCGACTATGATGTGGCAGATGCTAAGGATACAAAAGACACTGAGCCAGGGCTCAGGCGCTGTCACTTAAGCTCTGCGTGTTAGGCGGCTGAGGCAGATGGCGGAACTCCTACGTCAGCCCAGAGGCCCAGCTTTGTACCTTGGACCTTCTACCTGTCCAGGCTCTTCACCTTGAGGATTTCTGTCTTGTTTTATTTGGACTGATGCTAACAAGAGCAGAAAGATTCCATCTAGCAGAGAGGGGGAGGGGGCAGCTCTGCTGCCTCTGCTCATGAACTCCAAAAGAACAATTTCCCAGCTCTCCAGCTTCACCCCTGCCCCAGTCCCAACCTCAGGCAGCCAAAGCCCAGATTCGTCCTGCAGCCAAAAGAGGATGTGGTCATAATGAAGATTGAACAAACGAATGAACGAATGAATGGGCTTTAAAAATATCCTTGAGCAAAAGGATCTAAGAGATGCCACAGATCCACTCTCTTCCAAGTAGGAACATTTGGTGCAGTCAGCTTCTGTAACTTGGGGGGAGATGTCTTGAAGGGAAAAAAAGTTGCAATGAATACAGAGGTCAACATGCCTATGAATAATAGGAGTAGAAAAGAAATAGCAATGCATGGAGACTCGGACTCCAGGGCCTTCCTGGGAGCCTTCTTAAGTCCACCCCTCCAACGGCAGAAAGACTTCTGATGGAGGCCAGGCTCTGTGCCTCCACTCGGGAGCCCAGGGCACACACAGGCTGTCACACATGGAGGGCACACACAGTCACCTCTTCACACAGCCTCTATTATCTCTGTGTGCCCTCAGGAACTGAGACCCTGCGCGGCCTAGCTTGGTGAATAAGGATGGCAACGTTGTCAACGGCCAGATTTGTCAGATGAGGGAATCTACCTGCTAACTTCAAGGGAGAAAGTGAAGTGGAAGCTCATCTGGGCATTATTATTATTATTATGTAAACCAGATTATGTGAATAATAGCAGCATTTAGACCTCCTAAATAGTCAAACACAAGGAAAATAGTTACTGAGTTTGTTGCATACGTATGCTGATTAGCGTATTGGTTTCAGTGGCTCAGGAGGCTGTGGCTCTCCTTCTGGGTATGCATGTACTCCCCCTTCCTCTCTGCCCCCCCTCACTTCTATTGTCTCCCCTCCTCTTCCCCTCCCCTCTTCCTGCCCCCTTCCCTCCTCCCTTCCCTTCCCCTCAGCTCTCAGAGTGCACTGAAGAACTACCATCCTCCTGTCTACTGCCACTTCTGAAAAGAATCCCAGAAATCTTTATGTCTCATTGCATTTTCCCAGCACTATAGTGTTGTAAGGAAACTAACTAAGCCCTCAAAGCCTCCTGGCGGAGCTGCCCTCAGACAAACCCTAACCTCCATCTGACCTCTACCTAGAGCCTCATTCCTGCATCTGCTCTTCCAGGCCGGGCTGCCAGTGCTCACTGGTCCAGCCACAGCCCCACACAGCTGCCGCCCCTCCGGCCTTCACAGGCAGTGCCTGTACCTGCAATAGTCCCACGGAAGTTCGGTTTCTCAGCTCACTTCAAGGATTCCATTTGGACATCATGACATCTACCAGCAACACGGTGCTTTCCAACCATTCAGAGGAAAAGCAGGGGACAAGTCTGACCTTCAGTGGCTGGGTTTGAAGCCTACCTTGGCCACTGGGACCTGTGGGATCCTGGGAAGTTACTTCACCTGTCAGAGTCTCCATTTTCTCAACTGCAAAATGGGCATTCTCTACTTGCAGCAAACATTGCTCTCAGAAAGATTTCTAGTTATCCTCTGAATCCAGGTGTGTGTGATTCCAGCCACACATGGCCATCTGAAACGCTTTGGCCAGTGAAGGACCGGTGGGAAGGATTTGAGATGTTACCAGGGAGACATACTTAAGACCTGGTGCACAGCACCCAGCTTCTCTTTCCCCAGAAGAGCAGTCATGGAAGCAGAGGCTGGCTTGGTGTGAGGAGAGAAAGCTGGAGAGAGGGAGAGAGCTGCGCTTCCACTTCCCCGGCCCTGACCCAGTGACTACAGGAGCCCGAGAAACAGACGTCGGTTGAGTTAAGCCGAGGAGACTTGTTGTTTGTCTGTTGCTGCGGAGCAATGAGGCCTGCTCTGCCTAATACATTTCCTCCCAGGATGCTGGGAGGATTAGACGAATTAGTGTACAGGAACACTTAAAAATGCTAGCTCTACGGATATTTGCTACAATCTCTCTATTGAAGGTATTGGATCGCGCATATTTTATTTTCACACTTTCACATCTTCCCGTTGTAGTATTTCATATTTTAATTGGTAGCGGAATTTCTTCTTTTAACAGTCTATAAAATCCTGCATCTTGGACCCAGGGAGATGAACCTTTATTAGTACTGGGAGTTTAGGGACTGGTGCGTGAAGAACAGAGGATCCTGTCTTCATATGTAAATGGGATGTCCTCAGGACCCAGCAACAAGCAAAGATTCTGCGACTTTCCCGCAGGAAAGTCAGGGAACCGCAGAGCTCTCTTCCCAGCGTGGCAGGGTGATGCTGGGCCTAGCACACATGGCCATGTTTGTTTTTTGGAGCAGATGTGTTGTCTGGACTCAATTTTTATATATGCCAACCACTAGCTCTTCATCCATAGTGAATGTAACACTCAACATTCAAGGGACAATTTGGGGATGTACTTCCAAAAACTTGGTCAGTATTGCATTTTGGAGTACACTAAGGAGTCAACTAATCTACTTTGGAGAACACGTGAGTCAATGAATTCGCGGCGGGTGCTCTCCAGTGAAGCACTGTCTTCACGGCAGAACGCTAATGCCAATTGTGTCTTTCTCATCTTTCTCTATTACATGGGCAAATCTGTCTTAGCTTTAGAAGAAGCTTTTGCTTAGATTTATATTTGTACCTACTAATGCAACACAATGACAAACATAATTAAGTCAAAACAGGAGGCACTTAAGGAGGGGGCTATACATGATTTAATGTTGAGAAACACGAGCTCAAGCTAAGCAAGCATTCGGTGGTCCTCGTTTTCATGACAACACTTTCAAAATATTCCTGATTTGTGAGAGAAATCAACGTCGATGTGGGACCAGAGAACTTTTGCTTGGCAGCTTGCTGGATGGAAAACCAAGTCCAGCCAAAAAAAAAAACCCAAAACCACGCACAACATTCTTTCGCATCAGCCCTGTGTCTTCCTGTCCCATGTTCCCCAGGGGAGTGATACCTGCGCAGAGGAACAAAGGACAGGGAGCTGAAGGGACAGGGAACACACTGGTTGGAGGTCCTAGGAGTCTGAGGAAGAGGAGAGGGCCTTTCAGACACACCTTTTCCCCAGCAAGAGGCCAGATGCATGCGTGGGGAATCTGAACATCTCCTGCGGTGCTGCCTGGGGACATGGGCTTGTGGTGAGCACCCACGGGAGCCTTGCTCCTGCCACAGCTCCCATCCCAGCGGCCCCAGCAGCAGGTGCAATGTGTCATAGCCTCCAAACATCTCGGCCTTTGTCCATGCCAGCCTCCCCTCTTTACCAAACCACGCCACACACCAACCGGCTCCAGGTACGACTACATCCCTTGGCTGCTTTCGTGACCAAGAGCAAGAAAAGTCCTGTGTTCCTCTCACACTGTGACTGGTGTTTGGACTTTGACCCAATTACTTAATGAATGAACTATTTGGACACCCAGCTTGGAAACAGAATCGTCTTGGGATTCTTAGGGGAATTGTATTATTCAAAGTGATGAGCTGAAGACATCATCACTCAGTTTTGATTATCTGGCTCTAGGAACCATGGTGTGGGTTAAATGAAGAGCTTTTAGAAATTGGCTCTTTCCCCAGATTGGCAGATCGGCTGAAATGGTGGAGACCGAATTGCACTGCAGGCTCCTGCTTTGTCCCCCGGCCTTCCAGGGGACCTGAGACACAGGTGCTAGAGGGTTTTCCAAGGCCACAGAGCTCCCAAAACCCACACCAGGCTGTGGTTAGGTCTCCTAATTGCAGGGCTGTTTCCTAAGTTGGCAGAGCTACAGAAAACCATTCCATTTAATTTCCCCCGAGGAAACCCACTACAAATGGCCCCCGACTTACAAGAGTTCAACTCACCATTTTTCAAAAGTGACATGCACTCAATAGAAACCATACTTAGCAGGTTGAATTTTGATTTTCTTCCCAGGTTAGCTAGGTATGATGAAACGCTCTCTTGGGTGTGAGCAACAGGAGCTGATCATGACGAAGAGGAACCAGTCCACAGGGCCCTGCTGCTGGGGCACGGGAAGCTACTCGGGGTCAAGGGGCATTCGTGGCACCGTTCTCAGGGGAACTCAGTGCCCTGCCCCTACGTGCCAGACCCGCACCCGCAGCCCTTTGTGCTTCCCTTTAGCTTCCAGGCAGGATCTCTCCCTTTCACACAGGGCTGGTTTTAGACGTCGATGTTCCAAGCTTCACCCCCCACTTAGCTGGGATTACAGGCATGCATCACCTGGGCATTGCCCACTTACGAAGGGTTTCTCAGGTTGTAACCCCAATGTAGGTCGAGTAGCAGCTGAATGGGGCAGCACCCATTGTGAAATGCTGAGCTGTGCGCGGGTGAGGCTGTGGAGAGCAAGGGACAACTCGGGGTGCAGGGTCAAGCTCCAACTAAGAGCATGAATGTGGTCAGAGGGACCGCCCCGTGCACATACAAGAGTGGAGTTGGGGGCCACAGCGGTTTGAATTATGCTGAAGCCTCAATCCTGGTACCTATGACTAGTCATGTTTCACCTGCCTCATTGAAGGGTCCAAATCCAGCATGATTCATGCCTTAAAAGACAGAGACAGAGACAGACAGACAGACACGCTGGGACAGAAACACAGGGAGAAGCCATATGAAGACAAAGGCAGAGATGGGAGTGGCGTGCCTATAAGCCAAGGACGTCTGGCCAGGCCACAGTGGAGAGAGGCCAGGAAGGTCTGTCTTAACCTGGGACCTGGGACCTGCAGGACTGTGGAAGAATACTTTCTGCTGTCCTCACGGCACCACAGCTCCCACTATCTGCAGAGACATATTCCAAGGTTTCTCAAGCCACAGGTGCTGAACTCTGCACATAGGGGCTTTTCTTTCCTCTACACACATACCCATGATGAAGCTCCATCTGCAAACTATACACATGGAGAGAGATTCACCATGATTAGTAATAAATGCCAATAACTATTTAAAATCAATAACCATTCATTTCCAGAATCCTCCATTCAGTGTTGTGAGAGGACAGTTCCTGGCTCCCACACAGCTCACCTGTGTCCTCACGGGTGATGGGAGGGGAGGGAGGGCGCTCCCCTCCCCCCTCCCACTGCCTCCTCCCTCCCCCCCCCCCCCCCCCCCCCCCGGCCTCGATTACAGGCCACTACCCCAATCCCAAGGCTCTGTGACAGGCCCCGCCTCCTGACACTGTCTCCTGGGTGCTGGGACTTCCACACTGGAGTGTGGGACAGAGAGCTGCAGACACAGCGGCCCGCCATCCAAGGCCTAATGCTCAGCCTCCTTTGACTCAGTGTCCTCTGGTTCTTCAAAGCCCTGTGTCTGGCGTCCGAGGTGGTGGAAGGCACCTGGCCCTCTCAGCTTGTTCCTATAGCCGGAACCCTGGAGTTGTCTGGTCCCCAACCCTGGGTACAGCCCTCCCTCGATTCTCTCCCCTCCTTGGCAGCTGCTCCAGCTTTCCTCTTCCCTGGACTTTCTGTAGCCTGGGACCCCTCAGGATTACCAGCTTCCTTCTCCTCCTCCCCACACCGAGGTCACACCCTGAGGTCACACCTTCCACCGTAACTGCTCCCCTGGGGACCACCACCAGCTTTCTGATCACCAGATCAGGGCCCAACTTTAAATCCATTTCCTTTGGATCTCTGAGCTACACCTCAGCCTCGCCATTACAGAGCTGGGATAGTCTAAAGCCATTGTGCTGCCTCCTGCCTCCTGCTTCCCAGCCTGCCGGAAGAGTGCTAGCTTCCTTCCCCCAGGGCGGGAAGCTGGCGTGGGCAAGATGGGGTTGGGAGAAACAGGGAGGGGCGGTGGAAGAGTCCCCCAGAGGGGCAGGGGACTGGGCCGTCTGGAGAGGAGTCCCCCAGAGGGGCAGGGGACTGGGCCGTCTGGAGAGTCCCCCAGAGGGGCAGGGGACTGGGCCGTCTGGAGAGTCCCCCAGAGGGGCAGGGGACTGGGCCGTCTGGAGAGTCCCCCAGAGGGGCAGGGGACTGGGCCGTCCGGAGAGGAGTCCCCCAGAGGGGCAGGGGACTGGGCCGTCTGGAGAGGAGTCCCCCAGAGGGGCAGGGGACTGGGCCGTCTGGAGAGTCCCCCAGAGGGGCAGGGGACTGGGCTGTCTGGAGAGTACCCCCAAGAGGCAGGGGACTGGGCTGTCTGGAGAGGCCCCCAGAGGGGCAGGGGACTGGGCCATCTGGAGAGTCCCCCAGAGGGGCAGGGGACTGGGCCGTCTGGAGAGTCCCCCAGAGGGGCAGGGGACTGGGCCGTCTGGAGAGGAGTCCCCCAGAGGGGCAGGGGACTGGGCTGTCTGGAGAGTCCCCCAGAGGGGCAGGGGACTGTGCTGTCTGGAGAGTACCCCCAAGAGGCAGGGGACTGGGCTGTCTGGAGAGGCCCCCAGAGGGGCAGGGGACTGGGCCATCTGGAGAGTCCCCCAGAGGCGCAGAGGACTGGGCTGTCTGGAGAGTCCCCCAGAGGGGCAGGGGACTGGGCTGTCTGGAGAGTCCCCCAGAGGGGCAGGGGACTGGCTGTCTGGAGAGTCCCCCTGAGGGGCAGAGGACTGGGCTGTCTGGAGAGTCCCCCAGAGGGGCAGGGGACTGGGCCGTCTGGAGAGTCCCCTCAAGGGGCAGGGGACTGGGCCGTCTGGAGAGGAGTCCCCCAGAGGGGCAGGGGACTGGGCCGTCTGGAGAGTCCCCCAGAGGCGCAGAGGACTGGGCTGTCTGGAGAGGCCCCCAGAGGGGTAGGGGACTGGGCTGTCTGGAGAGTCCCCCCAAGGGGCAGGGGACTGGGCCGTCTGGAGAGTCCCCCAGAGGGGCAGGGGACTGGGCCGTCTGGAGAGATGGAAGGCATCTTCAACATCCCCTGGGTACCATTAGTCACTGTCTAGCCTCACCAGGGCGGGAGGATGGGACTGCAATGGGCGCTTCCTCCTCCCAGGCTAGAGGAGTCTGAAGGCCTGAGAAGGAAGGAATTTGATTCTATTCCACTTCCGCTGTAAATGAGGTGTGGAAACCGCACCCGGAGCCAGGAAGTGTTGGAGTCACCAGGAGAAAGGGTTTGTCCTCCTGGGAGGGAGAAGGCCTGGAGAGATAGGAGGAAGGATGGGGGGGGGGGGGGCCTGGAGAAAGAAGCAAGACTGAGGGGCATGACCGTGAGCTGGCCTGGGGGTGTCTGGCTTCGCCTCTGCCAGCTGTGAGGATGTGAGGATGCAGGGCTTCCACTCGCCCCAGGGAGGAGGCTGGCCTACCCTGACCTAGTCTCAGCACTCAGAAAGAACCCAGTATAAGCACTCAGGAAGGACACTGGGCCTAGGATGTATGTGTCAGAAAGGTGGGAATGGACAGGGAATCCTTGCAGGGCGTTGGACTCCTCACCGGGGTCAGAGCCTTTCACACATGGCCCCTTCTGAGCCCAGAGTAGCTGCTGATGCCCAAGTCTGAGGCACAGAACAGGAAAACAAATAACCACTCTCGTTTGTGCCCCCCAAAAAACAGTTTTTAAGACCAAACAGCAAACCTCTAATCCTAGCTACGCAAGAGGCCAAGGATCAAGTTTTGAAGAAAGCCTAGACAGACACCTCCAAGAGGCTTTACCTCCAATTAATCAGCAAGATGCTGGAAATTGAGGTGTGGCTCAAGTGGTAGAGAACTTCCCTTCAACAACAACAACAACAAACCCAAGCAAGAGGGAAAGGGCCTGAG
Organism: Dipodomys spectabilis; assembly: GCF_019054845.1. Lineage (NCBI taxonomy): Eukaryota > Metazoa > Chordata > Mammalia > Rodentia > Heteromyidae > Dipodomys > Dipodomys spectabilis. The sequence goes on from NW_024870803.1 coordinate 1,923,890, forward strand.
TTCAAGGCCCAGTACCTACCACAAAAACAAAGACCCAATAGCTATAAACCATGCAGGACAGAGTAGCCCACGGTCCCCAGGAGAAGTGGGGAAGGAAAGAGGCCATGGCCCAGAGGTGGAAAATTCCACGGGGAGCCCCTTGTGCCAGTGGCTTCTACTTCGCACCCACCCACCCATTCCAGGCGGGGCGCATGGCAGTCTGGCTTCTGCATTTATTTGTGTGTTCTCTGTAGGCAGAGTCATGTCTGGGCTCTGGTGGGAGCTGGAGGAGCTGAACTGCAGCCCAGGGAAACTGAGGAAGTGTCTTCAGAATGCTGAAAATGGGAGCCGGTGATTTTCGTCCTCAGGGAGAAAAGCCCCCTTAGACCTTCTCCCAAACCCACCCCCACTGGAGCAGCCTGCAGCCCAGCCTCCCTTCCCCCCCCCCCCCCCCCCGCAGCCCAGCCCACCCCATGCAGGTCCTGGAAGGGTCACAGGGGACCCAGTACTTTTCCTTTCCAGGGGAAAGGAGACCGGAGCTCCTGGTTTGATGACACCTTTCTGGGGCTATATTTGTGCTCGGCTGGGAGAGGAAATGAAGCCTCCGCACTGCCTCTCAGCTGCAGGTCAGCCGGGCTGCGGAGCGGCCGTGGGCAGGCACGGAACAGCTGTGTTCCGGTCGGGCTGCAGCAACACGTAATTTTTCCGGCGTCCTGGCTGGATAATTCCCTTCATTTCCAGACACGGGACGCCTCGGAAGGGATCTGTCCCTCCGAAGGGGGTCTGCACACACTTTTTATAAATCAGTTCTAAGCATCGCTTCCCTGCCAGAGAATGAGCTGTGCTGGCTTCCAGAACAGCCACGGAACTCAGGACGGAGCAAGCAGAAGGGCCTCTACATTTAGTCAATGTCGTTCACCCAACCCAGAAGCCGCTTCCCCTCCCGCCCTCCCAGGCCCTGCCTCCGCCCAGAGCCCAAGTTTAGCTGGAGGACCCCGTGTCTCCCACGCCTGCTCTTGCCTTCATTCTCACACTCAGCTCCGTGGTGAATCGCCAGGAGGTGAGCCGGCTGGGGGGACCGCGGGGCTCACTCCGGGCCCGGCTGGAAGCAGCCAGGCAGCAGTGAACGCACTCCCTTCTCGTTCACTTGGCAAGGAGTCACGGAGTAGGTGGAGATGGGAAAAACATCTGCCTTCCTCCTCTGGCCTTCGAAATACCGTCCCTCAAAGGCTCTGGAAGAAGGCACAGAGCGTTCCACTGGCTTGGAACCCCGGTCCAAACAGATGGTTTGCAAAGCTGATTGCACTGTGGTCATGGGTGTGGAGCATTCTAGCAACCACCGGACAGACCCGTGACCTTTCTCTTGACTCTCTCCATTCCAGAACCCTTACAGCATCTTTAAAACTTCTGAATGTCAACATCAGCACCAGCCAACAATTGGTGTTTTGTGTGCAGTAGGTAGATAACTCCTCAAAGAACTCAAAGGCACTGAGCCAAGAAAAACAAACAAACAAACAAACAAGAAGGGTTCCTTCCCCACCTGCCCCTCACCAGTTCTGTGTCATTTCCTGTTCCACTAGCCCTGATTTCTACTAGCCCTGCGCTACTAGCATCCCTGCCAGCCACAGGGCATCACCCTCTGGTGAGGCCCAGAACAAGGGAGCCCCAGCGCGGCAGAGCTGTGGGCCGTGGCCTCCAGTTGGCGCCATTCTTAGCCCCGGGATCTGTGTTCTGCCACAGGCCAGCCAGTGTTGACAAGCAGCAAAGAGCAGATGTGTCCTGGTTCAGAGCTACGAGTTATGCAACTTGAGAGCATGGAGGGGTGGGGCAAGGTGGGAGGGGCTGGGAGGGGATTGAGATGCTTCCCACAACCCGATTTCGGGAATGGAAACCTTTGTGCAACCACTTAATAAAAAATAAATTCAACAACAGCAACAGGCAGCAGCGAGGCACCGGTGGCTCACGCCTGCAATCCCAGCTACTCAGGAAGCTGAGATCTGAGGATCGCGGTTCAAAGCCATCCGGGACACGAAAGTCCATGAAACTCTTATCTCCATTTAACCACCAAAAAGCCAGAAGTAAGTGGAGATGTGACTCAAGTGGTAGACTATTAGCCTTGAGCACAAAAGCTCAAGGACAGTACCCAGAGTTCAAGCCCCAGGACCAGTGCGTGCACACGCACGCACACGCACGCACACACACACACACACACACACACACACACACACACACACACAGAGTTAAATAAAACTCTCCCTTCATTCACTGCCAGGATGAGGAGAGCCACATGCAGTCTCCTTTGAGAAGTAAACCGTAAGGTGAAGAAAAAGTCTTTCTCTCGCTTCTTGAAATCCTCCTCCTGTTCCTCCTCCTCCTCCTCATCAAATGGGGAGTTTATTACATCAGGAACAGGAAGTCCCAGCATGCAGCAGGAGCTGCAAAGGGAGGAAGCAAGCAAAGACCAGGAAGAGTCTCCACAGCTGCAGGACCCCAAGTTGTCGCTGACCCCCATAATTCCAGAGGTGTCAGCCTCATCTCCTCATTGACACCGGTCAGGACATGCGTGAGAGTCACCCGATTCCTTCCAAACTGCAGTTTCCTGGGCTGAAGTTTGATTCAACAGACCTGAGGTACAGCCCTGGGTTTTGTCTGTTTCCTCACTTCCAGGTGAGTCAGATACACAGCCACATTGCAGCCCATCAGCCCTGCAGATTATCTTCCCATGTCCACAAAAATTAAATATTGGACTATGACAAAACAAGATTTTTAAATGGCTAATAAAACTCAAGGAAAAAAATACCCAGACTACTTAAATGCAAGACTTACTATGAGTATTATTTGACATTTTTTATGTGTCATACCAGTTTATGAACATTCTTTGATTTTAAGAGAGCATTTTATATTTATAGCCAAATCTTAAAAGGAGGAGTCCCTGTAACTAATTTGTCTCAAATCAGCCTCACTCATTCCTCGGGGGTGATGGTCAGGCATCAGTGTGTTAGGCTAGCGCAAAATGATGCTAAATTCCAACAGCCTGTTGGAAGTAAAAGTCTTTCCCTCACCTCCAGCTCATGTGTTTGGTTGGTGGGTAGAAGAACCAGAATATACATGTGTGCTGGAGGGAGCTGCAGGGCAGTGGCCTGGCCACTTCTGGTCAGTTCTGTCCTCCAGCAGGACTGGGCACTGGGGACCTGACAGGGGATTGGTGCTGTGTGACCCTGTGTCCTGCTCTGTGCTTCCCAGACTCCACTAGGGGAGAACGAGGCCTGCGGGGAGATCAAGATGTCAAAGAAGATGAAGTTGCCGAGCCTTCTAGATCCCTTCCCTGCCTGGTGGAACTGAGGGCTGGACCAGCGGCCCTGAAGAGATGGGGGGCCACTGTCTCCTCTTCCTCTCCCGCCCTCCCTCAGGCTGGACCCTGGCTTCCCCTCCTACAGGAAGGAGACAGAGCACGCTGGCTGTGCGAGGCTGTGGGCTCTGAGGGCCCGAGCACAGAGGGGAAAGCCAGTCAGGGTGGTGCCAGCGACCCCAACCTTCCTTCCAAGGTTACTGTAGACAACAATTGCAAAGGACAAGACTCCAGCTGTGCTCATCTAAGAGATCCCTGAGGACCTGAGAGAGGACACACAGACAGAGAGCCCCGTCCCATCAGCCGCCCCAGGACTCCCCCCTTGGCTTCCCCACTTGAGTCTTAGGCAGCTGTGGAGAACGTTTCCCCCTGGGGGCCTCCTCATCTGCCCCTCGGGGTGAACGATGAGCATCCCCTGATGGACCCTGCGGAGCAGAGGGCAGCTCCCGGGTGCCCATCTCAAGGTCAGCCAGGTCCCAGCTCAGGGACAGGGCGGGGGAGGATGCTCCGTGCCCTGCTTCACGGTGGGCTTTGTGGGGCTGTGCGTGCTGCGTGGCGCTGGGCGGGTCTTCCCACAGGGTGACTGGAGGTCAGGTGCCGCTCTCCCGCACGCACGCATCCGCCCACATTGTTCCCATTGGAACCTCTGGGAGAGCAAGCCTTTAATGTCCAAAATGTCAGACTACCTCCCTTATGGTTTTTCACTTGTAAATTAACCTAATTTTTTTTTTTGATGAATTAGCTATAAGGGGCTTTTTCCTTTCAATCTCTCATTACAAGAAGAAAATGCTATTAAAATCTTACAGTATGTTTGTAACCTGTTAAAATGCGTGAAATGAATCTCCAAATAAACTGCATTTAAATACTGTTTTTAAACATTATTTAAATAGCATAGAGGTCCCCCCCTTTGTGGTCTATAATCGTTTTTTCAGCTTCAAATGAGAATGCTGAACACCTAACCTTGGCATTTTGTAAATATAAAAAAACTATCCAGTGCGAGGAACTGAGGAGGAGAAATCTGCTCTCACAAGTCCGGGCCCAGCAAACTCACAGCCCAGGATGAGGGATGGCAGCAAGCAGGTGCTCCAGCCACTGAGGAGCTAGACATGCAGACATGCAAATACCCACCATCCCACACGGCCAGCTGAGAGGGGGAGAGTCAGGTGAAAGGACCTGCGGCTTCTGTCCAGAGCTGTGTGCTCTAGTTCTCATTGCAAATACAGTTCACCTTCCGGAAGACCCTCTCAGGCACAGAGCCCACCCCAGACACAAAGAGAACCAGGGTTAACTCCAAGAAGCCCAAACTCCTCCTTTCCCTCCATTCTAAGCCCCTGCCCCCACCCCTGGCTTAAGACTGTCCTAGCCAGTCTTAACGCTACCAACCTAGGCTGGAAAATTTGCCTTAATGGTGTGTGTGTGTGTGTGTGTGTGTGTGTGTGTGTGAGTGTGTACGTGTGTGTGCGTGTGTGCACGTGTGTGTGCGTGTGTGTGCACACGCATGTATGTGTTGGTAAGAGAGCTTGAACTCAAGGTCTCACACTCTCACTTACATGTTTTATTCAAGAGCTGTCACTCTATCACTTGAGCCACATCTCTATGTCTGGTTTTTGCTGGTTAATCAGAGATACGAGTCTTTCAGATTTGTCTGCCGGGACTGGCCCCCAAACAAGGATCCTCAGATCTCAGCCTCCTAACTAGGTAGGATTACAGGCGTGAGCCCCCAGTACCTGGCCTGCAAACCTATTTTCAACACATGGCATTCTCCACACCTTTCTCTTCTGCAGTATCCACGCGATGGTTTTCCTATCACCCAGACCGTGAAGGTGGCACGTTTACTACTTCTGCACAGCCGGCCTGTGTGTTACACAGCGTGTGTGTTACATAGCATTAGAGCAGAGCCGTGGTTCTGTCTTCAGGGCTGCTCCCCCCGGGTCGCATCTGTGCCAGTTCCGCTGGGGGAAGCCCTGGTTGATGCCTTGTCATTGCACACACCACCTGTCAGTGTCTCCAGCACAAGAACCTCACTCTCTACCCTCGGATCTGGTTTTTGAAGAATGCAAACCTCTAAGAGGTGAAAGCTCAAAGAGAGTAGAGCTAAGAGGGCGTGAGGAGCTGGGGAAATTCTTGCAAATAGAGAATTGCTAAAGCACAAACGTGTTACTTCTTTTTGAAATAGAATCACAATGCCACCAGCCGGAATGACAGCTAGTGCGGTTTGAATCCCATGGGTCTGACAAATCCAAACCCGGGTGGGTTTCCCTCAACAGGGCCTGGCCCTGCCAGCTCCTTGTGTCTCCACTGTAGGATTGCCCCTTCCCGCGCTCCTCTGCATTCTGTTGCCCTGTCCCGCAGGACCTGGCCCGAGATACAGTTTGTTTTTGTTCCTTCTCTGTTGCATTTGCCAGAGAAAACATTCTGTAAATTCCTCCTAGGACCGCCCTTGGTGATGTGTTTCTCTCTGGCCATCTGTGTTTTGTCCCCTGCTGAAGTTACTCCTCAGACTTCCTCTCACAACAGGTGTGCAGATCTAGGCTGGTTGATGATGGCCCCCAGTAAAGGTGTGTTCCTCCACTCCTGCATCCCAGCTCTGCAACACTAACTCGCCAGCTGCATCATCAGTGGCTGATTTTCCTTCTTGTTTGGAGCACATCTTAGGAAATTCAGCTTAGATTCATCATGTGGATGGCTTCCAAAGTATCACATTCTGAAATTATGGAGAGAGGAGCAAGTAAAGGATGCGGTTAACTCATATTTATAAAAGGAGGGGAAACGCAGCCCCGAAGGAGACAATGGCATTCTTTTCCTATTGACTGCAAGACAAGTACTAAACCCAAGAGGATTTTGTCTTTTAGATCCATACTAACGACTTATCACTATGGGAACCAGGCATTCTTGATTGACACTTTAAACATAATCAAGACACTAGAGAAGGAAAAGATGGCCAAGGTACAAATCTCCTTTGGGATTAGGCATCTTTCAAGTTGGTGATGTAATGAACTTAAGCTATTTGTGTACGTGTGTATGTGTGCATGTGTGTGTACAAGTGTGTGTATGTCTGTGTGTGCATGTGTGTATGCGTGTGTGCATGTATGTGTGTGCATGTGTGTGCATGTGTGTGTGTGTGCGTGTGCTGCTATGTATTGAACCCCGGGTCTCACACATGCTGGGGAACTGCTCTATCACTGAGCAATGCCTTCAACCCAAGCTTATGCCCTGGGAGTTGGTTTATATTCCTCATATTCCTGTACTGACACCAGATCTTAAAACCAGAAGTATCTGTTCTGGTATCAGGAGGACTGTGAAAATTCAGATCGTGGCTCGGTCCTCAGAGCTTGTGATCGGTGGTAGATCTGGAATGAGGCCTGGCTGGGGATCTGTACTTAACCTGTGCTGCGGGCTTGGGGGCCATGCTGTGGAATGGAGTTCTAAGACCCCACAAAGGGAAGGATGGTCACGGGAAGAGACCCCTCACTGAGGACCCCGCTCGGTCACTCCTACGGGCTTCCCACGGCAAGGCCTTAGTTTCCTCTTTGTGTTCACATCCAAGACTCTAACAATTCAAGCTAATAATAAAAGCAGAGTAGCCAAGGGAGCTGTGGTCCTGATGTTGCTGAATTATCTCAAATGGACTTACTGCAAATTTAATTTAGGCTTAACAGGAAAGTTTTCGTGTTAATTAAATGCCAATTGATTAATAAAGGCATACCACTGAGGATTAACCACAGAATAGACATGGGCCTCTGCTATGGCTGCTACATCTAATACTTAACAAACAGTAACAAGCTGTCTCATTAGAAACCAAGCGACATGGAAGAAACTTAATTTTTGAGTACTTCTCATTAGATTTGCAGATACATGGCAGCCAACGGACTGGATTTGAGGTAAAAATTCTAAAACCCGGTTCCTTACCTGTGCCACAGCACAGCCCTGAGCACACCCCACCCACCCTCCGTGTATCGTGGACTTGTTCACACCAGAGAGCCAGGGAAAGGAACATGCAAGTCTGAGCTTTGACTTTTCTCAGAGCACAAAGAGTAACAAGAGCAATGACAAGCATGTAGCAAGTCCACCGCTTCACATCCCACGTGAGAGCAAGATCATGAGCGACATCCACATGGCCCGTTTTGAAAGCAGGAGAAATCAATCTCACGGGGAACAAAGGGTTAACCCAAGACCACACATGCAAATCAATAATGGAGCTGAGGTCCAACTCAGGGTGGACTGACCCCAAAGAGTTCCACTTAATCACTCAAGACAAATTGAATATTGAACAGCTTAGAGTGTGTACAGTCTATGAGAAATGAGGTACGTCACGCAGCATTTTATGTGGCGCAGAGTGGGACAGGGCAACCTCTTACGAATGAAAGAGCTGAGGTTTGGGGAGGCTGCGAGGTGCGAGTTGACGGTACAAGTCTATGAAAAACCAGGGCTCTGTGCTACGAAGCCCCACCAAATTCCAGGTTTCTTTGCAATAATTATTTGGCTTCACTCACATAAGTTGAAAGGTATTTACAAAACACCTGCTTTAGGCTGAACATTGATAAGCTGTGTGTATTCGTGACTTTTACAATTGGTCAAGTTGAGTAATGGTTACTATGAAATATGAAAGATGGCTCTGTGGCCTTGAACCTTCCCCCCCCCATGAAGGGAGAGGGCTGGGTCCCTTCTCACCCCCCCCCAATGAAGGGAGAGGGCTGGGTCCCTTCTCACCCCCCCCCCCCAATGAAGGGAGAGGGCTGGGTCCCTTCTCCTGGGTTCTGGGACAGCCTGACCACTTTGATGAACGAGGCACAATGAAAGTAACCGCAGTCTGGTTCTAGACACTTTGAAGCTGCCTTCAAACAGACTGACAGGTTCCCCCTTGGTTTCCAGAACCCTGAATTGCTATGTCAGATGTCTGAAAGTATGTGTTAGCAGAGAGTAATTGGGTAGTTGTCCCTGAAGACTGGTGACAAGATGGTCTATGAGAGCAGGGGGCAAAGGTTCGGAGGAGGCTGTCCCTTGAGGGAACAGAGAGATTAGAAAGTGTATCTTCTTTTTTTTTTTTTGCCCATCCTGGGTCTTAAACCCAGGGCTTGGGTGCTGTCCCTGAGCCTCTTTGTGCTCAAGGCTAGAGCTCTACCACTTGAGCCACAACACTACTTCCAGCTCTTTCCGAGTAGTTTATTGGAGATAAGAGTCTCATAAACTTTCCTGCCTGGGCTGGCTTCAAACTACAATCCTCAGATCTCAGCCTCCTGAGTAGCTAGGATTAGCAGCATGAGCCACCAGTACCTGGCTGCTAAGTGTATCTTTAAATTCATGTGTTTGGAGGTAGAGCTTTCCAGGGAGCCCTTGTGAATGCCAATGATAAAGTTCAAGAAATCAGAGAGGAAAGAAGTGCTCACTTTTTAAACAGGTGTGGAGGGAATATGAAGGAACCAGGACTTGCTAGGTTTGAAACAATAATTCTCTTTTCTTTAGCTGTAGCCAACACAAACTCAACAAGGGAGAAAATGGCTTCATGGCAAAGTCAAACCCTTCTTTCGGGCCTCAAGGTAATACCCACAGATGTCTTCAGAGAGGGAAAGTCGTGCTGAGTAGGACCGTGGAGAGTCTCAAACGCCTCCTGGATGAAACAGATGGCTGCCAGAGTCTTGCGGTCCTGTCCAGCCCAGCCCAGCACTGGAGGCTCCTTACCCCACACCCACGCCAGGCTTTTGGAAGTAGCACCTTTCCTTTCTGACCCCTAGAGACCACTGTTTTCCCTCTAAGAATGTGTGAACTTGACATTCTAGCCTGATGTCAGTCACTTTCCTCTCAGATTCCCAGGGTGGCTAGTTCACCACTGCCCAAGAGCTTTATCATATCCAGCCCAGAGTCTGATGCACGGCTTGTCCTCTACCAGATGACCCATTTCACTGTGGGATATGCCAGTGTGAGCTGCACACCGTGGGGAAGATGGGCCTTGTGCTCAGAAACTCTCCATCAGAGACTCAGAGCACAATGCACAATTAGAAGGCAAAATGAGACCGGACATGATTAACTTCTGAATTGCATGGTACAGATGCCAAGTGCTTTAAGGGACTGGAGAGGCGGGAGCTATGGTAGAGTGTTGAAATCACCATCTAGCAAGCCGTAAAGGAAAAGGCACAGCGTGAGACTGTAACTTAAGGTGGGGAGAAAAGGAGTAGAGCAGGAGGAAGCCATGTGAGACAAAGAAGCCAACATCAACTGCAAGAAGGCACCAAAAAACCGGAAACAATCACCTGACACTGAAGAGGGGCTTCAGCTAATTCCCCAGGGAGGAGGGGATTCTCCAAGGTAAGAAATCTCTATTCTTATCCTAATCAGTCATTTGATCATCTAGTTCTTTGTCTATAAGAATCAAACGAGCCGGTGGCTCACACCAGTATTCCTAGCTACTCAGGAGGCTGAGATCTGAGGGTTGCTGTTCAAAGCCAGCCCAGGCAGGAAAGTCTGTGAGACTCTTATCTCCAGTGAACCACTCAGAAAACCAGAAGTGGTGCTGTGGTTCAAGTAGTAGAGTGTTCACCTTGAGCTGAAAAGCTGATGGACAGCGCTCAGGCCCAGAGTTCAAGCCCCAGAACTGACAAAAAGAAAGAAAAAGAAAAAAGAATCAAGACTCAAATGATATTTTCCAGAATGAAGCCTGGGACACATAAGGAAAAATAATTTTGTTTGAATGCAACTCGAGAAAGGTAAAGAAATATTAGGACACTGCATTCTGAGGCCTTGGGCAGCAACTCTCTCCACATACAAGAGCTTTCCATGGGATTTCTGGCCAGTGGGTACGTCCACTGCGCAGGATACTGAGCCATGGCCTCGGCTCCTCCTCTCTGCTGAGTGTGAAGACCAGAGACATTTTCTAAACGCACAAAGGCACACCTGAAGAGGAGCGTGAGGTAAGCACCATGGTGATACTCGGTTGGATTTAAATCACAGAAGCAGATGGCACAATGGAAGTGTCACCAGACTGGCGTAGCCTGAAGCCCCGAATCTCCTCAGGGGCGACAGCCAGCGTGAGGGTCCCCTACATTTGCACCTAGCTACACCCAAGAGAGAAAGGCACAGGGTAAGCCACTGGGATCCGGAGGGTGTTGCTGTGGCCGCCTTGGCATCCCCTACTAATGCGATGGTAACGCTCGTTTTAGAGATGGTGGGGCTCTGGCTGACAGCAACTCACTCAGCAGTCTACTGCCCTCCACTGAGCAAATCCAGGACCTGAAACGAACCGTCCGACTGAGTCGCAAGGGCTTCTCACCTCAGCTCTGCTTTCTTCCAGAAAAATGAACTTCTCCACAGGCTGTGGAAAGTACCTAGGAAGACGAGCTGCTCGTGAACACGCGTGGCCCGGGGCGAGGTCCATCAGGAGAGGCGTGTAGGAGGAAATCCTCCTAGGCTGCCATGGACAGCTCCAACACCGCCACCCTCCCGGGAGGGCGGCTGCCCTGCGGGGCCTTCCCGACACACACCGCCCGTTCCCGAGGAGGGAAAGCACACTGATTCAAAAGTCAGCGAGACCGGGGCGTCGGGCAGCCATCGGCCCTCGCTGCTCTGAGAAATGAGATGAACAAATGACAGAAAATGGCCTGTGAGGACCCTGGGGGACTCTGTGAGCTCCCCAGGGCCACGCGTCCTCTGTGGCTACTACATTACCCAGCAGGCCTGGCCCCGGCCTGGCCACAGCCCAGCCACGCAGGTCAGTCTCGGACAAAGGAACAGACAGCTCGCTTGGCTTCACAAATTGCCTCCATTCTACCCAACATTTTTTCAGAAAAGAACCAATTTGACCGCCATTTAAACTGTCTACCTCTTTCTCCCTGAGTTCAGAATGCGTTCCAGGTGAGGAAATTGACTTTCCCTGATTCTCCAACATTGTCCACCCACCCTTGTAGCACAGGGCACAGGAGCTACTCACTTGAAGCTCAACCTCCCTCCAAACAAGTTCGGCCCCAACAAATAAAGCTCTGGCTCCACCGTGAGCAGGCTCCGGCTGGGGTTTGTCCTCCCCTCCCCCCCTGGGGTGTCCGAGAGTCAGAGCCGCCTCCCGCCCCGGAAGTGGCCCTGAGTGCTTAACCACAGCTTCTGGAACATGCTGCAACATCTCAGAGCAGACAGGTGGTGGGAACACATTCTCGTCAATACCTTGAAAAATAACAGAACAAGAAACAGAACTCAATTCCTGCAGAGATGGGAAAATACTGCAGCCCTGAGCGGCCACAGCCTGGCCACCCCAGCCTGCTGGCTTTGTGGGTGCCCAGCTGACAGCTCCACCCAGGGCTGCTGGCCTTCGCGGACATGGCGTCCTCCTCCCTCCCCCGCACAGATCCCTCCGCTGCCCTTTCCCTTGCCCGTGATTCCTTCCGCTTGCGCATACATTTGCCCCGTGGCTCCCTTCCTCCTCACCGTGCGCTCCAGCTGCTTACACACTGTCCATCTCAGCTTCCTCCCAGCAATGCTCCCTCACCAATCACGGCACACGCGCTCCCTCACCCCTGCTTCTGAGACCTCCGGTCTGCCCTGTGGGCGTGCCTTCGTTTGGGAAGAAGGTGTTTGTAGAGGTCAAGGTTAAGATGAGGTCACTGGTATGAGGCCTAGTCAAATCAGGTGAACATCCTTATAAGAAGAGACACACAGAGACAGGCAGAGAGAAGACAGCCATGTGGTGGTAGACACAGCTTGGAGTGACACCTCTGTGGGCCAAGAACCCCAAGAATCAATGCCCCCACCATCAGCTAGATGCAGCTAGGAACAATTCTCCCCACAGCCTTCAGCAGGCAGATGGCGATTTTGGATGTTTAGCCTCTGAACTATGAGAGACAAAAGTCCCTGCCCTCTTTAGTCACCCAGTTTACGGCTAATGGAAGCCAAGACATGATTCCTCCCAGCTTTAATCCTAGTCTCAGCCCTGTAGCTCCATCCTTCCTGAGATGCTCTTGGCAGTGATTTCTGCAGGGTAGCTTTGGTTCCACTTCTGAACTCTCATGCATGGTCCCTCGCTCTTTTCAATGTCGGTTTTTCTTAGTTCTTACTACTCTTTTTTTTCTTGTTCTATTGTCTTTCCCAAAGCAAGCTCTAAAAACCTCATTGTTTCCCTGTTTTTCTCCCTTCTGTGGTGGGGCTGGCTTCCACAGATGTCGCCGTTTTCTTACCGTATCAGTTTGAGGAGATGTATGAGGTCAATCCCCTTTAAAACCATCTAGTGTGGGCTGGGAAGGTGGCTTAGTGGTAGAATGCTTGCCTCGCATGCATGTGGCCCTGGGTTCGATTCCTTGGTACCACATAAATAAATTTTAAAAAACTACCTAGTGTGAGCTTGGCACTGGTGCTCATGGCCTGTAATCCCAGCTACTCAGGAGGCTGAGATCTGAGGATCGTGGTTTGAAGCCAGCCCAGGCAGGAAAGTTTATGAGACTCTTATTTCCAATAAACTACTCAGAAAGAACTGGAAGTGGTGCTGTGGCTTAAGCTCTAGTCTTGAGCACAAAGAGGCTCGGGGACAGTGCCCAGGCTCTGAGCTCAAGGCTCATGATCAACAACAAACGAACCTAGTGTGTGCTTTTTTTTTTTTCCCTAACCAGTTGACCATGAAAACTCCATTATGTGACTGTGATCTGCCCTTCAAAACCAACATCCTCCAATTCTTCCTCAAAGGTTTGCTCTATTCTGGCCACATTATCTCAGGTTTTCCCCTTGGCCCTAAATTCTTCCACACTTCTATGACGACGGACCTATGAGGCCATGATCTTTCAAGATGAAAGAAATTATCTATTGCTCCTTTTTACCTATATTTTTTGCATCTCCCTTCTTCCTTTACTGGTATCTAACGTAATAGCTCACACGTTGTATTTGTTAGTTGAATGAACACATAGGTTTATAAATTCACCCATTTTATGCTAACGAGGTGAGGTGACAAGTAGGTTTCTGTCATTGGCTGCAAACATGTAAGACAGACATTGAGAGCAGATGCCGTGCAGACGCGGGTGGCACCAGCCCCCTCTCGCTGGCCCTGCAGGTTGACGGGGGCACATGAAAACCTCAGTATATGACATACTAGCTCAGGAAGCCCAAGGAGTCCAGGTAGAAATCTGAGTCACAAGAATGTTAGAATGCTCATCATTGTCTTGGCATCTGATTTTGTCTGACATGTGCCCAACCCTAGCTCTACTTCAAAAATAAAAGGGAGTGGTTGGTACCAAAATAGGCTGTTTAAATTCCAGCACTGTGAGAGCACTGAGAACCAACTGTATCTCTTTTCCAGAGCATTCAGATGCCCAGTATATGTTGCACAAAAACCCTCGCAGGCCCTCTGGCCAACAGTCCCCAGATGCCCAGCCCAGAGGGCTGCGTGAGATCCGCAGCCCCACCCCAGCCTAAGCCGGGCTCAGGAAAGGCCCTGGGCCTTGGGGAGAGACGGGGAACACAAGAAGGTTCCAACCGTGTGAATTAGAAATGAGTCATCTTTCAAAATCAACTTTGTCTTTCATTTAGGTTTCTAAGCTAAAAACAAACCAGCAAACAAAAGCCCGAACTAATTCTAAATAGGCAAAATTTGTTTTTCATTTCCTCTCCAAACAGACAGGCAGGTTTTCTTCCCTTCAGCTATCTTAGCTTAGGCTCATTTGGTCTCGAACAGTCTGTCAGTTGCAGCGAGGAAGAAGGTGTTCAGAAGGGGTGAGGAGGGTCCCTCCACTGGGGACCCCAGACTAAGCCTCACGATGGGCCCCTGCTAACTGTTCTACGGGAGAAGGGCTGGCTAGGAGTCAGATGGAGGCCTCCTAGGCAGGGTATTTTTGTTTTTGATGTATAATTTCTGTGCTTGACATGAGTAGCCAGAAATGAGCTCACTTAATGGCAGAAATCGGTTGTCTAACACACTGAGCGGCTCCCAGGTGCCATGCCTGTATGTTCCATGCTTCGGAGGAAGGACCGCAGCACACTTAAAGACTAGTGCAGGGCTGGGCGCCGGTGGCTCACGCCTGTAATCCTAGCTACTCAGGAGGCTGGGTTCTGAGGATCATGGTTCAAAGCCAGCTGGGCAGGAAAGTCCATGAGACTCTTATCTCGAATAAACCACTCAGAAGAGTGCTCTCCTTGAGCTGAAGAGCTGAGGGACAGCACCCAGGCCCAGAGTTCAAGCCCCATGACCGACCAAAAAAAAAAAAAAGAGTAGTGCACCCCAACATTAACCCAGAGTCATCCCCAAAACTCCTCAACACCAGTCACACAAGTACAGTGACCCATTCAATTTACTCTAGGATGGTAATCAAAGCAAGGCCTTGCGGGGATTTGGGGCTTTACTCCTTTGTTATCCATAATGAAATAACATCACAGTCGAGTGTTGCAACAAGATGTTTGGAAGGTGTTCTTTGCAAGAATGTTTACATTGGCATAAGAATAACACAATAAATAGTGAATGTAATGTCCCATACCAAGACTGGAGATTCTCACTGAGAGCATCAAGAATAAAATATATGAGGTTAGAGTTATACTCTGTGCAGAGTACATGCTTAGTTGCTATAAGACCTTACACCAAAGATTAACTGATTAATTAAAATGTAAGAAACCACTCTCTTGAGTTGACTCTATTTTGTTCTAGTCAAATGCCAATAACAAGAATACGGTATAGCTTAGCAGTAGAACTAATGCTTAGATGCAAAGGTCCTGGGTTCAATCTCCAGCACTAATAAAAAGAGAAGAAAAAATGAATAAATGTACAACCGTAGCATTTATTTTGTTAGTTCCAAAGGACACGAGTACAGAATTTCATGAGGATTTTCCAGTGTTTGGTGCTCTATGCGCATGTCAGTAGCTTGATCCATTGGCCTATTTTTAGAAATGAGCTGCCCAGGTAGCAGCCCTGGCCCTAGACAAGCCCACGGGTCTCCCTGGAGCAGTATTTGTGAGCAACATTTGCTAATGTCTTCCCTTGGGAGAAAGACAACGATCACTCTCAATTCTTAATACCCAGCAGCTGCTCATCAAAGAGATTCAGCAAGAGAATCACTCAAAATCTCCTTAGGAAAACATGGGATAAAACTGAATCTTATGCTGCTATGATTGTTAGAGATTTCCTTGCCTCGGTATTTCACAAGAAGTTACCCAAACGACATCTAGCAGATTTTCTCACACTTGGAAATACTGCCATTTTCAACCAGCACTGAGTCATTGTGGGATGTTGAACAACTTCCCTGGCTCCCACCCATGCTAACAGCAACACTCCTCATATAACAACTCAGAACGTCCAGCCAGGCACCTGTGCTCACACCAGTAATCCTGGCTACTCAGGAGCCCGAGATCAGAGAATCACGGTTCAAAACCAGCTTGGGCAGAGAAGTTCACAAGACCCCATCTACCTTTAATCAACAAAATGCTAAACTGGAGGTAGGCTCAAGTGGTGGAGCACCAGCCAGGAACACATGCCAAATGGGGGCATGAGGCCATGAATTCAGTGGCAGTTGGTGGTGATCATGTTAGTTAAATGCCTGCTAGGAGTCAGGCTGGAGAGGATGAGCAAGAACCGGATCCAGCAAGGCACCAGGAGGGAGCTAGCGCTGGCCACCAGCAGAGCAGGGCTGTGAAGATAGGCAAGCGTAGACTCCGATGCGCTCCTCCGGGGAGCACTGTGAAACCACCTCGGGGACATTTAATTCCTCCCATTTAAGTTCTGTGATTCACCTTGTATGAGAATTAAAGGCATCTCCATCTCCAGCTGACTCCCTTCTGAGCTCTACCCACCCTGAGGTGCCCTGACTTGCCCGTGCCTTTCTTCTGGAACATTTCAGGGCTCCGAATCCCCATGATGTTTCTTTCTTAGCCACTCAGGTTGGGAGTGATCATGTGCTCACCTCCAACCAAGGAGTAAAAGAAAGGGCTGTGGCTCTCCTAGGCCTCAGCCTCCCTCCCTGCAACACAGAAATACTCCAGCTCACAAGCAGGAAGTATCTGGGTCTCTCTACTTGGTCCAGTCCCCTCACCCTGCACCCCAATTTCAAAAAAGCAAAGCAATTTACTTTAATGATAATTTGTTTTTTGGGGTTTGGATGCCTTTGAGAACCTGGTCTTGAGGAATCTCTAAGGTGCTGGTAGCTCTGTTATAAATATGTTTTTCAGGAATCTCTGGAAATTGGGGGAGAGGGAAGGGGGCATGTTCTCCAAAAAGAAACGTACTCTTTGCCTGACTTACGTAACTGTAACCCCTCTGTACATCACCTTTATAATAACAGAAATATTAAAAAAAAACAAGAATGGAGTCACAACAACAGACACAAAAGCAAAGAATTGTCTCAGCAAGGCAAAATTCACTCCTGCAGAAGGACACGCCGTCAACCAGAAACTGGGCAAGCAAGCACGTGGGGCAGGCAGCCGATCTCCACTTACCCAGACACAGCAGGCCCCACCCCTCAGTTCAGATTGGCTGAGCTCAGGCTCACAATCTACTGGTGACTGGCCAGTTTGAATAGGGTAAAACGTATTTACATAAGGTGATCATTAAAGACTTTGGAATAAGATTAACAGTACACAAGTAATCTAAAAACCCTCTGCTATTTCTTGATCAAACTGAGGTGTGTCTTCTGAGGTGTGCCTTAATTCCACTTTAGGAAAACCAGTTAAGACAAAATCTTAACATTGCCAAAATTCTTCCTTTTCCTTTCTGTGCTTGCTGATATTGTCTTAGCAGAATAATCAAGAGCCAAGCCTCCAGCCCAAAGCAGGAATTTTTAAACAACTCCCTTTGATAGAAAAGGTAGTGTTTCTCACAGCTCTCAAAATCACTTGTGAGAATTTTTTTGTATGTAATAGTTTGAACAGAAAATTTCGCAGTGAGCTTGAAGGAGTGGAAAGAACATATCTGTAAGTTCTTCTCTTCCATGCACTCTCTGCTTTGGGGACAAATTATCCTCGGGAAAGATGAAAAAGAAATGAGACCTTAGAAATGGTGAGGATTGAAATCAAATCAAGCTGCATCATGCACACGTGTGCACATACACACACACACACACACACACACACACACACACACACACCTGAACACACACATGTGCAGAGTAAGAGAATCAATAAGATTTGGCTTCTGTCAGCTAACCAACACACACACACACACACACACACACACACACACACACACACACACACACACACACACCCTCAGAAGTGAACCTCGCATCAGACTTCACCAGCATCACATTTCCCCTCCACTCTGAGCTGCTCTGTGTTTAATCCCCTCTGAGCACTTCCACGAGAGTCCACTAACCCCAGGAAGACCCTTGCGTTGTCCATGCTCGTGGCCTGCAGGGTGGCGGCTGCGAGGCTCCGACGCACTGTGGATGCTCGTGGCCTGCAGGGTGGCAGCTGCGGCGGCTCTGACACACTGCGGATGCTCGTGGCCTGCAGGGTGGCAGCCGCGGAGGCTCCAACGCACTGCAGATGCTCGTGGCCTGCAGGGTGGCGGCTGCGGAGGCTCCAACGCACTGCGTTGTCCATGCTCGTGGCCTGCAGGGTGGCAGCTGCAGCGGCTCCGACAGACAGGCAGAGGCACTTGCCGCTGGGGAGCCTCCTCCTCCTTCCACGCTCTTCTGCAGCTAACTCGGGCCACCGGAGAGCCCAGGATGCCCCTTCCATTCTGCCTGCTAAGCTCCCACAGCAACCCCACCTCTCATGACTGACTGTCACCTCGCCAAGGCCACCTCAGGAGCCGGGGCTGGTGGTTAGTGGAGTTGTTTTGGGTAACAGTGAACAAACACAGCACCAGATGGTCTGGGCCTAAATCCTGGTTCTGTCGCTTATTCCTAGTTCTTTGCCTCAGTTTACCCATCCATAAAAGCCATGACAACCAACAGTAGCTCCTGCTGGTGAAGGCTGATTTGAACTTCACTTCTCAAATTCTTTTGGTTAAAGAACAGAAGCCTTTGATTTGTCGACACGTGCCCTTGGAATTTGTTTTCTACTGCCACAGAACAAATGGCTACAGCTTCCGTGGGCTGGGTCGGCAGACATGTGCTTCTCATGCTTTCTGAGGGTGGGATGATAGGTGACCTACGCGTTTACTGGGTGCAGTCTGCCCGCTGTCGTGCTACGTGCTGTGTACAAAAATGAGCACACAATGGTTCCTGTCTGCAAGGAAATCACGGCCACGCTCCGCCCGCCAGCCATTCGCTACCGTACCCCACCCCCCCCACCGGTTCACTTTAGTCTTTGATCTTTTCTGCAAAGCCCTTCTGGTGACATAAACACAGAGCAGGTGGTTAGGGCTGGTGATCTTGTGACTGAAAAGGCCGGAGCCCCCGAGCCCGAGGCCCATCCTCTGGACGTCATTCTACCCTACCTTGTGTTCAGTGAAGACAGCTATGACCTGTTGAAACCAACTCACTGCCCAAGGACAGAGTCACAGACTCCTCTCCTAGAAACCACGAAGATAGCGGCAGCTGGGCAGGAAACCTCCCCAGGGTGCCGGGAGGCGACTCCCATGTGGCCAGGCAGATCGAGGGGGCAGCGCCCTGGGTTCCAGGAGCACCAGACATCTTCAAAACACCCGGGGGAGGGGAGGAGCGCATTCCTGAAGTTGTTCTCTCGGGAGTGTGGAGTTCTCATTCAGCTGACTCAAGTCCTAAGTCCTAGTGTGCGTTGTTCCCCGGAGCCCAAACATGTGACCTCACCTAGGGGGGTGAAGCCAGGACCCACAGCTCCCATCATCCTCTGATGACAGGCTAAATACATTATAAACACATTACATATGTATACGTATATATGATCAATAATAATACATAAGTAACAAAGTATGAATTACTATTCATGACAAAAGTGTAATATAAAATTATGTATGAATTATACATAAATATTTAATAGACACAATGCATAATAATAAACACAACACATAACTGTGTCTATGATATTATATACAATGCATAATAGTACGTAGGGCGTAAACCCCTTGACGAGAAGCGAGCAGAGAGAGTGAGCCAGGAGACATGGTCTATTTCCATTTCCAGAGCCCAGAAAACACCCTTCAGGTGATCAGACCTGTGACCCACAGTCCTGACTCTGGTCTGGCCTCTAAGAATATTTTCTGGTCAAAGACATCACCTATGATTACATTTCACGTTGCCTTGCTGGCCTCCCTCCTCTGAGCGCTGCTTTGCTGCTGGGTGGCACTGACATCATGTTACCTCTGTGGAGAGCAGCACGCTCTGTCACTGCACATCACCTTCCCAGCCCTCCGCCAACAACAGCACTCGCGGTGACTATTGACTGCAACCATGGGATATTCTCAGCTCTCTCTGCAACTTGGACACCAGATCCCAAGGAACAAACAGAACTAGAGATCAGAATCCAAACTCTTTTGCCTCTCACTACCACTGCCCTGCCATTTCTCTGGTCATAGTAGCATGCACACACACATGCACATGCACACCCCACTTGTTTCCAGTTGGTGATGAGGGCAGTGTGTTTGCTGTATGCACTGGCTAGACCCTGCAATCACGTGTGTAGCAAGACTCCATGTGCAAAAAAATCCCAGCCTTTAAGTGAGAGGTGATTTTGCAAGTCTAAACATACTATCTTAATTATTCACAAAAATGAGCTGTACCTGCATTCAAAACATAAATGCAGCCAATAAAAGTTATGATGTACAGATGATTTTAACTCTTTTGTCACATATTGTTTTTCCTTAGGGTAACTGTGTGAAAGGGGGCTCTCCCAGGTAATAAATCCTTACTTTCAACTTAAGTCCTATTTTCCATCCTAACCAGACTCTTCTGTAATAAAACCAAAATTCATCTGACACATTTGTGGAGCACTTTATCCAAAGAGTCCCAGAGGCTTTACGATTTCTTTCTACCGGAGGGAGGAGAGTGAATTATTCACCTCATGGCGAGCTGCGAATAATGTTCTGTGGCCACTCCGGTTAGCTACCTCTAACAGTGATGAACTGAGGCAGGCTCGTCCAGCAGTTTGAGGTCACCTGCCATCCGCAGGCCTGGTGGAAGCCAGGGGGACTGGAACTCTCCCCCATGTCGAGTCATCTGCCCTCCCTCTTCCTCCTCCCCACCACCTGATCTGCCCCCTCTTCACTCACCAAGACAAAGTGTGCATGAAGGCAGAAAACGAAACCATCCCCCAATCTTAAGAGGCCGCTCCATGTGGCCTCCTGCTGCTCTGGCATGTCCTCTCCGAGAACAAGCCACCAGCTCCTCTCACCATTGAACCGACAACTAAGTTCCATCTTCCAAGTGCCACACTACCGTGTTACCAAGGGAAGCACAATGGGAAGGAGAGCACGGATCAGTCAAAGCACAGCAGTGTCTAAACACAGACTGAATTCTTATGTGAGTATTGTAGGAGCCAGTAGAAAAATGCCACTGGAAGACCTAGCTCAAGACAGACAAGAAGGAGCCACCGGGGTTGCTAGCGAGGGCCTCTTCTCAAAGAGGCAACCAGAAGCCCCCGTGTTACATAGAGCCTTTCAATTATTTTTATTTATATTAGTTTATATTATAATAATTTTTATTTTTATTTATATTAGTTTATATTATATTTTATTTTTATTAATTTATATTAATGTAAATTATATTAATTTATATTAACTTTTATTTATGTTTATATCAACTATATAAATTGTAGGTTTTATTGGGACATTTAATTCAGGCACATACCCTCCTCATTCCCAGGCCTCTCTACCCCCTTCCTGCTCCTTGTCCTCTTCTCATCTTGTCCTCCTTTGTCTCTGATGTCTTTGTTTTTTCTAGACGCTACCAACTGATGAGAGAAAACACTGGATACTTGTTTCTGAGTTGCTCTACGTTTCTCGACATGGTGATCTCCAGTTCCAACCATTATCCTGCAAACAACATGATTTTATTCTCTGTGGGCAAATAACATCTGGTGTATCTGTACCACGTCTTCTTTATCCGTGCATCTGTGGGTGAACATGTAGGCCGCTCCGTAGCTTGGTGACTGTGAATAGTGCCACGGTGGACAACACAGCCAGCATTTCTGTTACATGCTGACTTTGAAGAAGCAATTCCAGAGTGGAAAAAACCCCTGCCAAATGGATAAAATGCTTGCCAGCTACTCATCCAACAGTGGACCAATAATCAGAATATATTACAAATCCAAAAACTTAGATACCAGGCAAGGCACCTGTGACTCGGGCCTATAATCCTCCCTGCTCAGAAGCTGGAGATGAGGAGGATCACAGTTCAAGACCAGACCAGGGAAAGAAGCTCACAAGATCCCATTGCCATCAAAAGCTGACACAGAGGCACGAGTTGTTACTCCTGCCTTTACAGTAGAGTGAGATCAAGAGGGTCACAGTTTCAGGCCAGCCAAGGCCAAGAATAAATAGATTCATGGGACCTATATGTCAACAGAAAAGTCTGGACATGGTGGAGCATGCCGTACTTCCCAACCACAGGGAAGTACAAACAGGAGGAGCATGGCCCAGGCTGACCCAGACAATGAAACCAAAGCAAGACCCTAGAAACTAACCAAAGGAAAGCACAGCTGACTGTGTGACTCAAGTGGTACAGCCACAACCCGGCAGGTGAAGCCCTGAGTTCAAATCCCAAGAGCGCCAACTAAATAAGCATAGAAAGAATGAATAGTCTATTGGGAAAAAACGGCCAAATGAGCTCAATTGACACTTTGCAATAGAGGAGTAAAATGGTCAATAAGTACACAAGCACCCTGGTTTTCCTCAAGATAAACAAAGGTGTAGGAGATGCATCATTTGACTATGTTAGATCTGGAAAATTCCATAGTAACCTTCCTAGATTAATCATGATCCTGCAATGCTAGGCAATTGCTAGAAGGCAATCCATTGAACGTAACTATGTTTTCTCTCGTTGACCTAGACTTCCACGGACAGTCTCCTGAGAAAAGACAAACCACAGATCTTTTCATTTATCATTAGGAGCTCACACATATCCCCAATGGTCTTTTTAATGTTAGCATTATTTATATCCTAGTAGCATACATATCTATGACATTATATATATATACATATATATGGAAAAGTGTAAAATATAATCTCAAGCTGATTAAGAATCAATGCACTAAATGTTTGGGCTTTACTCTATGTCCAATCAATCCAGCAGCAGCTCATTTCTGTGTCTATGCCAAATCAATAAAATATACACCTTAAAATACCTATAAAACAGAATGCTATACAATAGATACTGTGGGCCTACAAGAAGCAATTACACAATACAATTACAGAGTGTGATACAAACAGTAAGTAGTTATCTTAACTGCCCATGAAACATTATGCCGTGTTCCCAGCTAACTTGCTTCTCTAACAAAACCCACCATCAAGGATGTGATTTTATAGGCCTTTATTCCCATATTCTGGCAGTGACACCCAACTGGAAATGTTCAATGCCAAATGGAACTGAATGACTTGAACACTGTTCTCAAAAGGGGTTCCCCGCGGCTCCAGGTTGCAGAAGGCTGGATCTCTATAATTGAAGAGCGGTCTCCCCCCAGCCCCACAGCAATGTGAAGTAGGCCATGGGGCCCGAGGAGGCGCCAGCAGGCAGGTGAGGGCAAACCGAGGAGGAAGGAGGGTGAGGAGGGCTGAAGTACTTTACAATCATGCATGAAAAGGGGGCAGGAAACCTGGTGGCATTGTTTTAAGAAGTGAAGATAAGGAAACTGGCAGCTGGGTGAGTTTAAGTCAGAGAACACTGTGTCTATGCACAATCCATACACGCCAATGAAAAATGCTGAAAACATTAACTCCTATCAATTGGAACCAAAAAGCATTTTAAAAAGAAAAAAGGAAAAGGCCATGAGTAGAAAATGTTCATCTGAAGTCTCTTTAGGCCGGGAGCTGATAGATCACGCCTGTAATTCTAGCTACTCAGGAGGCTGAGATCTGAGGCTCACAGCTGGAAATCAGCTGAGGTCAGAAAAGTCCGTGGGACTCATCACACACACACACACACACACACACACACACACACACACACACACACACACACGCAGTGAGGACGCGTGGAACTGTTCTCCCGGCACTGGCGATGCTGCCACGTACCAGCCATGGCCACGCAGCTCCCTCCCTCCCAGCGAGCGCCCTTCCTCACAGCGTCATTAGCTGAGCCGAGGAAGCCAGAACTGGAGAAGGGAGCAGCAGTGAAGAGCATCCTTGCGTGCTCTTTGTTCTGGAGGTGGATGGAATTTCAATTTTCTCCAAGCCAATGTGGGCCCATTAGCTTGCTTTATAGATGGGCGGGATGTCTTTGCACTTCTGGCTGTGGCGCATTGTTCTTGTTCTCCAAGTCTTTCTACTAGAGGACCCCCGGAGAAGCAGCGGGGTGTGGGGGAGGCTCCATTCTCATTAGACACATGGGCTCTCAGCTTCCCTCCATGACATCACGAACGGGGACATTATTTGCGAGCAACCAAGGTAATTACCATCCAGCAGGGTCCAATTGTTTTCAATTAAAAGCTTTACTGCAGTCTTTAGTTTTAATACCATTGTGGCCATCTGCTTTCACTACGGATCTACCCGCCCAAAGCCCTGGCCACCTTTTACTGCCATTAATGCCTGAGAGCCATTTTCCTCCCAAATGAAAGAACTCAGTAGTCCGGAGAAAACAGAGGGGTGGCCCTGTGTATTTTTGGACACCTGAGGGGAAAGCGACAGGACTCCAGAAGGTGATGCACAGAAAAACAAGCATCTGTTTTCATTCTCTGCTTCACACTAGCAAAGGATGCTGGCCTACTGGTCCACGGCCCCGCTTCCACGCAGCCTCAGTATTCTGAAGCTCTGCTATCAAAAGTCTCGAGCCAGGCACTGGTGGCTCATACCTGTAATCCTAGCTACTCAGGAGGCTGAGATCTGAGGATTACAGTTCAAAGCCAGCCCAGGTACAAAGTCTGTGAGACTCTTATCTCCAGTGAACCACCAGAAAACCGAAGTAGTGCTGTGGTTCAAGTGGTAGAGCGCTAGCTTTGAGCTGAAGAGCTGAGGGACAGTGCCGAGGCCCAGAGTTCAAGCCCCACCACCAAAAAAAAAAAAAAAAAAGAGTCTCTCAACTGTAGTTGGATCACATGGACCACTTTGGTGAAGCCCTTTCCATCTATGGTATTCAGGGTGAATCCACATCTGCTTAGCTTACCAGCCCTAGGTGAAGGTAAACTGGAAGGGGCTGGGCAGGCTGCCTGGCGGGTGTTCATACTGATGTGACGCGCTCAGCACATTTCATAGACCACTAAGGGTGTTGTTTGTTATTGTTTTCTTTTGTTTTGGATTTATGAGACAGGGTCTTGTAACGCAGACTAATTCTGACCCTGTGATGTAGGCTGGGCTGGCCCTAACTTTGGGATCTGCCTGCCGGCCCCGCTAGGCCTGGGTTCACAGATATGCACCCCAGTGTCTGGGAACCACAGGGTTGTTAGCCATGAACAGGAGTGTTCATTTTCTACATTTCGAAGAGAAGGCTTTGCCTTTGCCTCCTCTGCATGTGTCCTAGACTTGGAATTAAAGGATGGATTTGACATTAGTCTCTGTCTTGTGACCTAGCTCAGGACAGAGTCGAGAAAGGAAAAGCTTGGAAGAAGGAGGCAGAAAAGCAGAAGGCCTCTGAGCCTACAGGATGTGGGAGAGGCGCCGCATTGCTTGTGCACAGACTCCTGAGACATGAGGCAGCTACTTCAGAGCAGCATTCACTGAGATTTAAAAAGAGAGAAAGAGAAATGTCCACGTGCTGTCGTCATCAACAAAATGAAGGAACCAGAGCTGGGTGCTAGTGGCTCATGTCTGTAAACCCATCTACTCAAAAGGCTGGGATCTGAAGACCAGAGTTCAAAAGCAAGTCTGCAGGACTCTCTTTTCTCCAAATAACCAGCAAAAGGCCAGAAATGGGAGTTGTGGCCCAAGTGGTAGAGTTCCGGCCTTGAGCAGAAAGTATCTTAGCAAGAGCATGAGGACCTGAATTCAAGCCCCAGTAATGGCACCAAAAAAGAAAGTGGGGGGGGGGGGTGGAAAATAGTCACAAAAGTTTGTAAAAGCCAGAAGCATTGCCCCTTTGGTCCACAAGAAAGCATGTATTTCTATTTTAAAGCAGCAAAATAATCTCTAGTTCTGGCAAAGGGACGCTGACGGAGGTTGCAGCATGACTGGAGCGTTGAATGAGAGCAGTATCCCTGGCGCTAGCCTGCTGCTCACCCCGGCTCCGCTTCCCCTCTTCCAGAAAGAGGGAGGAACCGTCCTCGCCACCACTCTGCCACCACAGTTGGAACTGCTTGTTACAGCGGCATATTCTGACTGCTGCACCCTGCATACTCAGAAAATGCAGTCACCCCAAGCCGGTGAAAGACTAGGGAAGGACCAAGACTCCTGGGAGGGGTGCTCACCAGGAGACGCAAGGAGCCTCCTGGAGAGCCCATTGCCACACCTCCAATTCCCGGGGAGCTCTGGAAGCCCTGGTGACAATCCATATTCCACACACATTAAACCACAGTGTGAGGGCTGAGATCCAAGCATCTGAGCACTGTAGGATCCAAGGGAGACGATGTTCAGGGAAAGTTAGAAATGATGAACCAATTCTTTATTTTTAATTTAATGAAAACATTGAGAGAGGGAGAGAGAGACAGAGCGCTATTACTGGGGCTTAGAACTCAGGGCATTCGGTCTTTTGGCTTAAGGCTGGTGCTCTACCACTTAAGCCATACCTCCACTTCTGGCTTTTTGCTGGTTAATTGAAGATGAGCATCTCCTAGACTTTTTCCTGGATGGTGTTGAACCATAGTCCTCAGATTTCAGCCTTCTGCATAGTTTGGGTCACAGTTGTGAGCCACCAAAGCCCAGGGAGAAACAAACAAACAAACAAACACACTTTTAAAAAATGAGCATAAAAATATTTACATCAAGAAAGTAGGAAAGAAATGGCGGCCATGTTTGAAGAGGAGCAGAGAGGGGGGTGATCGTGCTGGAAGGACAGGCCACGCTGCTCTCCGTGCTGTCGGCACTGCCTCCGGGGCAGTTCAGATCCTCAACCTTCCTTCAGCCGGGCACGGCACGGCCTCTCAACTGGGCCCAACCTGCCTCCAAGCTCTGCCGTGGCCTCTCGAGGCCCAGGCGCCTGCAGCTGCTTTCCCCTTCTCACCAGGGCCTCGGCCCCCGTCTGGGCTTCTGGAATATGGAGCAGCAGGCCTTCCCCGCAGTCCTGCTCAGACCGCTGTGCTCTCCCCCTCCCCCCCCCCCCCCCCAGCCTCATGCACCATGATGGACTGGAAACCTCATGGAATTCAATTGACTTTCTAGAAGAGAACAAAGCAAGAAATGAGATAAATGTATACGTTCTTCACCTCTTAGACCCTGGAGAGTTTGTTCAAAAGGCTTTGGCAAACAGGTAGGATTAGGCCAAGCTGGACTGGTCCCAGAGAAGCGTCAGAGAAACAGCCAGCCCCCCCCCCCATGCCTGTCTGCGGAAGCCAAGCATGGCAGTCGGTCCCCAAACCCCCCCGAGGTGCCCCCACCTCCCCCCGCCCCTCCCCCCGTCAGCCACGCCCTGGAAGTTCCTCAAGAAGCTGAGAGGAGCCCAGCCATCACACACCCTCAGAAGACTTGGCTAATGGCCACATCTGTGGTTGTCAAATGAAGAAAAGAAAAATCCCAGCACATCCCCAGTGACTTATTGTATGGCTTCCCGTATCCGACCATCGGGCAGCAGCTTCATTTAACATCTCTCATAAATTAAGAGCCTCTGGCAAGGGACCACAGCCGAGCCCTCAACCCCTGTTCTGCTGATTCGAAGGAAACGTTGCCAAGACTTCCATTACGAATAGTCATTTCCTAAAATCCAGCTCCAACAGCGCTGACATCCAATCATACATTAAATGAATGAATAGAGGTTATAGATCCACCCTCCACGCCTCTGAGCTCATTCTGAAGATTAAAACGACTTCCTTTAGTGTCCTCCAGCCGCTCGGAGCCCGTGAGGTCAGCCTTCTCCACGACCCTAGATAGACAGCCTCCTCCTCCCCATCCGGCCAGGCCTCCAGCGCCTCCCCGGGCTGTGGCTTGCTCCATGGGATTCCTCCCTTGCACGGCCTTGGCTTGCAGTAAGAGGCCAGGAGTGCTCAAGCTGAGGCTCCCCAGCTCCCCTCTGCTACCACAGCTGGGAAGCTCTGTGAAGCCCCAGGGCCTCTGGGCATGTGTTCCACCGCCCCTGCAAGTCCTGTCACCTGACCAGCTGGGTGGCGATGTTTGCAGGGCAGCAATGGTGCTCAGGGCTCCACCACGACGAGTCTCAGGCTGGCTGCTTCCCCTCCGGAGTGGGGGTGCATGTAAACAGCTGTGTCTGTCTAACTCAGGGGGTGCTGTGCCTCCCTCGCTCACCTTACAGAGGGCTCTGTGCTGCCTGGCACAAGACCACCTTGATCTTGCACGCATTGTTCGTTTGGGCCTGCTCTGTTCTGTCTTTCTGGCGCAGGGCTGTGGGAAGGCAGGGGAGGGTGCAGAAAGCCGGCTGCACTTTTGTAAGCAGAGCCTGGCCCTGGCCCTGGCCCTGAGGGGGCCAGAGCTGTGTGCATACACCATCTCCCTACCTCAGGTCTCCCAGCGCTGAAATGGAGACAATTCAAAGTCCATACCCCAGATTATTGTGGGGACCAACAAGCAAGCACACATAAAAATACTCCAGGGTGTGAAAGTCAGCCAGGAGTACCATTACTGTGGGACCCAGAAGAGTGGACTGTTCTCACCTTGACTGCTATTTGTGGGCCAGGGGTCCCCAAACAAAGTACTTCAACCCAACCTTTGTGTGGCTCCTGGATCACTCTTAGATTTCTTGTTTAGACTATGATGAGGTAAAATACAAATGCATCCCATAGTTGTTGGCACAAAGCAGGAGCTCAGGGAATGACAACCGCTATTATTTTCATTGTATTTTCATGATTGAAATGGAACAAAGAAGATGAGAAGACTCTGATCCAAGAAAACAAGTGCGATGCCATTTTTACATTTGATGAGTCTCAAAAAGAAAAGATCGGGAAAGTGAGCTTTTCACACTTCTAAAATGATTCTGATTCAGAAATAGAGACCGATGTTCAATAGTTCCAGAATACTGTCTTGGGGATACGGGAACACTGAGCAAACCCGGAGAACATCCAACACTGTAGCTTAAATAGAACCAGCCACTGAAATCACTCTGCAATTTGCTTCAGCATTTTCCAGAGGGTTCTTTTTTAAGCCATACATGTGTCCTAAATATATAATTATATGGCAGGGTAGAATAGCTCATTTAGAGTTATTCAGAACTTTTATATAACCTAACAGGGCCGCAGGGCAGTGACGTTTGCTCATTTGAACAAGCATCACACAGAAGTGTGTGCAGATGCCAAGAGGTGGACTGAGAAACCAACAGCTCCCAGAGTCAGAGAGCTCCCGCCCTGCTTCCTCAGAACAAGTCCCTTCGAGTAGATGCTATCTATATATTTGTTCAAAAGATCAAAGGAATCTCTATGTAGGCTGTTTTAAGATTGAAAAAGATGTTTCTGTGTGTGTTTGTGGATGACTGTCTAGCTGTGGATGTGTGTCTGTACGCAAGTTATGTCTGTCTCTGTGTGTGTCTCTGGTGCTTCTGTGTGTGCCAATGAGTTTGGTACTGCTGCGTGTGTGCCAATGTGCTCAATATTTTTCTCTGTGTGTGTCTGGATGTGACTGTAGGTCTATGTGTACGAGGCTGTGGGCGCAATGTCATGTATGCGTGAATGTGAGCATGTGTCTGTGCGTGTGAGTTGGTGTGTCTGTGTAATTGTGGGTGTCCTGAGTGTGTAGAATGGGTGATATCTGGAATGTGAACAGGTGATCTGCACATAACAGATCCTCAGTTTTTGATGTGATTCACATCTTACCTCTCCATGCGTGTATGTGTATGAGCACATGCATGTGTGCACACGCGCACATGACTGCTACTCCAGCACTAAATCGCACTTTCTAACACCCTTACTTGGGTAAAAGACAAAGTCGGCTACATCCACGATCTGCTAGTAGAGTTAATCGCCTTGCCAATACAGCCCTGTTGATTAACTGATGAATTCAATGCAGCCTTTTTGTCAATTCTCAGTCCTATTGGAGAGTTTCTCTCCTTTAAGACAAATTAGTTGGGGCATTAGAGACCGTGTACCCCAAATCCACTACTTAATTTATTTCCAATCCCAAGAAACACCAGGTCTGATGAAAGCTGTGATTCACCATACAGGACTGACTTCACAGGAGGAGTAGGGCGGGGAGGGGGATGGGGAGGGGGAGGAGGAGGAGGAGGGAGGTGGAGGAAAGGGAAGGGGAGAAGGAGGAGGGAGAGGAGGAGAGGAGGAGGAGGGAAAGGAGGAGAAGGAGGAGAGGATGGAGAGGAGGAGGGGGAGGAGGGGTGAGGAGGAAGAGGAAGGAGAGGGGGAGGAGGAGGAGGAAAAGGAGGAGGGAGAGGAAAAGGAGGAGGGGGAAAGGAGGAGGGGGAGGAGGAGGGAGAGGAAGAGGGAGAGGAGGAAGAGGAGGAAGGGGAGGAGGAAGGGGAGGAGGGGGGTAGGAGGAGGTTCGGCTGGCCACTGGCCTGGGGTGCCCCTGGTCCCCAGAATCCGGTTGCCAGCCAGCCACTTCTTCTGGACAGCTCTAATGGAACTGGTAACTCTGAAGCTGAAGTTTAGGGCTGAGGCTCTTTCACAGCATCCCAAACACAGTTGTGTGCCTAAGGTCATCTGGGGGCTGCAGAGCCCTCGCCTGACCCTCACGGCACACAGACACACCGCGTGGTGTGAGCGTCCGGAGTGGGCCGCATTCCTCACCAGACCTGCACCAATAAGGCCCTAACACGGCCCCACCAGCTGCCTGAGTTCAGAAACTTCTGGAGTACCCAGCCTAAGACAAAAGCAACTACATGGACCATGGTAATCCAAATGATCCTATCCAAAATTTAGGCTCTGGGCTGTGTGTCCCCCAGTGTCATCCAGTCCAGAGACGGTCCTCCCTGACATATCTAATCCAGAGACGGTCCTCCCTGACATTATCTAATCCAGAGACGGTCCTCCCTGACATTATCTAATCCAGAGACGGTCTTCCCTGACATATCTAATCCTGAGACGGTCCTCCCTGACATATCTAATCCTGAGACGGTCCTCCCTGACATATCTAATCCAGAGACGGTCCTCCCTGACATATCTAGTCCAGAGATGGTCCTCCCTGACAGTATCCAGTCCTGAGACGGTCCTCCCTGACAGTATCCAGTCCTGAGACGGTCCTCCCTGACGGTCCTTCCTGACAGTCCTCCCTCACGGCTCTGACTCACTCGGCTCAGGAAGCTAGGTGAACCCTGCAGAGATCACACCCTCCCCCTTGTGTCCACCCAACAACGTCCCAGCCATCACTCAAGGCCCAGATCCTGAGTCCCCCCCCCCCCCACATGGCTCGGAACAAGCCCCCTCCACCAGAGGGAAAGGAACCTCATCTTAGTGCAGAACAGCACAGCACTTACCTGCGTTACGCCCTCTGCCAAGGGCTCTACGAGGGGAACTCACTTAAGCCGTGCCTCGGTACTACGATTGGCTTTGGCTCACAAGCGAAAGCTAACAAGCCAGCGGCCAGCTTGAGCCCCACGCCCGGCTCCGAGCCACCCCACATCCTCCCCACCCCCTCCCCCACCCCACCCTCAGAGCGCCCTCTTGTCCAGCCCACAACAGCCTTTGCATTGCTCCTGTTTCTGTCACTTGGTGTGAAACAGGGACAGTGACAGAGGTTTTCTAGGACGAAGCTGGCAGGGTCAAGGAAGGGCGGGTGTCAGCACCGTCCCGGGGTGGACCGTTTGGAAGTCCCGGGTGGTGTGGTTTGCTCTGCTTCATGGAGCAGCCATCGCGATGGCTGCATCCGGGGCCTTCCGGTACGCTGCCCCTGAGCCCAGGAGCAAACAGTGACGAGGCTTGGTGACCCTGACTGTCATTAACGAGCATGCCAGGGGCGGGGGAGGGGCGGGGCGGGCCTGGGCTGGCGTGCTGTTCTCCCCCGGACTTCCTTCCTGAGCAGAGGGAAGAATCATTAGGGTTGGGAAACACAGGGAGGCAGAAAGCTCAGTCCACACGGGAAGAAGACTCAGCCAGGTTCACTGGAAAGCCCGCTGGTCGGAGCTGATGCTGGAAATCATGTCTCCCGGGAGCGCAGGGGAGGACGGCTGCACTGTGTGTGCTGAGACCGGATCCTGGGGTCACACAGCGAGGCCCAGACGGCAGGCGTGACCCTGGCACGTGCCACGCACAGGCCGCGCCGCGTGGGGTGTGACGCCTTTTCTCATGGGGAAGGGGGGAGGCATTTTGCGCTGCAGTTGGTTCTGCGGACCTTTGTAGCAGAGCTGCCTCCATTTACCAAATTTAATTTGATCCCATCAGAAACACAGCAGGAAACGTCGACCTTGAATCAAAGAGCAGCCCGGCTCAGGCTGACCTCCGCAGTGACCTCTACTTGACATTTGCTTCCTGATTTCATTTACCTTTTTCCCTTCTCACCTTTCCCTCTCTTGTTTACTTGGATCTCAATTGGATTTAGCAGCTGAATTTTCATTACACAAGTCAGAGGTCTGAGGAAAGTATATGAGGTTTGAATTCCTGCCAGCCGGGTCCTATCTGTTCCCGTCCACTCACCATCTAACGTGAATCGGCCTGCCCCGCCGGCCCGGCTCTGCTCAGAACAAGTGTTAGCGGAGGGGGACACAGACACAGATTCCGGAAGGGGCTCCTGGGTCTCCCCGGGCCCTCTGCCCCGCGAGGACAATGGACCTGCACAGCTTCTCTTGGCCTGTGCTCAAAAACACGAGTGTGACTCTCTTCCTCCTGGGGCTCCTCCAGACCCTCGCTGCCGTTCAGAGAGGGGGCACAGGTGGCAGCAAGGCACCAAACCAACTCCCATGGTCCGGGACAGGAAGCGAGGATGGGAGGGGATGGAAGCTGGGTTCGGGAGTGGAGCGTGAGACACCGAGGGGAGATCTCCGCGGTCGGGAGGAGACTCCTGGCCACACGGAACTGGCCAGAGAACCTAAGACTGGAGGACTTGTGTGGCTTTGAGTTGACTGTCCAACCAAAGAAACACAAAGCAGCCTGCAAAATGTGTCCTTGTGGAACATTCCAGAAATCTTTTGATTCTCCCGGCCTGCAGGAAATGATCTCCAAACGCTAGCAGCCCTCAAAGAAAGGTCGGGCTTCCAGTTCACAAAGTACAAGTGAGTAGAGACGGAAAGGGTCATGAAGAAGCTCTCAGAAAGCAGAGCCTCGCCCCCAGAGCCCAGAGGACAGGGAGCTGGTAATTCCAAGCCTTACCTCTAGCAGGCCGCAGAGGGGCACAGGGTCTGTGGTTCCCGTGGGTTTTTCCACTCTTCATCTACCCAGAGAGAAGCCCTGGGGTTCTCCCCAGCTGTCCTGGGTCTGGGGAGTAATGAGTGGAAGCCGGTGGCAGTGGTGGTGGTGGGGGGTGTCAGCTGGAAGCATTTAAGCACTGATTTGAAGCATGGATTCAAAGCTTCTCTTTCTAAGGGAGGTGTGAACATGTTTGTGGGTAGAAAGGAGGAAATATAAAGAAAGATATTTGGGTTGCCAAAGAAGGAGTTGTGACAGAAACACTAAATTGTCTGGTTTCCTCCTCTTCTACAGCAAGAGAACCAGTCATCTTTAAGTGGAAACATAACATTCAAGAATGAAGCCCTCCCTCCCTCCCAGTGCCCACAGTGAAATGCGGCCAGGTGAACACACTCTCAGTGTTACTTATTCTTTTTTTTTTTTTTGGCAGTTGTGGGGCTTGAACTCTAGGCCTGGTGCTGTCCCTCAGCTCTTCAGCTCAAGGCTAGCACTCTACCACTTGAGCCACAGCGCCACTTCTGATTTTCTGGTGGTTTTTTTGGAGATAAGAGTCTCATAGTCTTTCCTGCCCAGGCTGGCTTTGAACCATGATCCTCAGATCTCAGCCTCCTGAGTAGCTAGGATTACAGGCGTGAGCCAACAGCACCCAGCTATTTATTCTTATTTAATAAATTCCATGTCTCTTTCAAGTACAAATGCCCAGCTTCTTTTATATTCTTTTTTGTGGTAGAATGTCCTTCTGATGTAAGAAGATACGTTTTAGAAGAAATAGCTAAAGTAAACATGACATAAAGAAATATCTAAAGTAAATATCTAAATATGTAAAGTAAATATGACACAGATGACAGAGAAATCAACATGATTTTTAAACCATTGTGCACTTGCACAGATAACAGGAATTTGGAAAATTATTCATTTACGCATTCACGCACAGTATGATCTCCAGGATTGACGTGTAATGAAGACGGTAACTTGCCACATGGAGAGTTGCTTCTGTTTTTGGTCAGGGATGGATGTGAGCGGGGGCATTGATTGCAATCAGTAAGCAATGCTGGATGCCATGCACTGGGGTCTCCAGGCCGTCAATCACTTCTCTTCTCCCTGGGCAGCATATCCCCAGAGAGGTAATGGTGGATGTCTGTGTACTCACACTACCACAGCATGTACAAGCCCTGATATCACCTGAATGGCAATAATGATACCTCGGAGACATTTCAAACAGACCTTGGATTTCAATTAAATCTTACTTATTGATTCATTAGTAGTATTTAGAGGGAAAACATCAAGAATGGCTTTTCAACGGTATGAAATATCCTTACAGAATGTAATTATAGGGTTATTCCTCTTGACTTAATAAATTATATTACTAGATACTCTAAGGCCAACTGATTCTATGCTCTTGGAACGACAACTTTATTTCATGCTGGCTTTGTTGTGAGGAAGTCCTGTTGAAATGCCCTAATGTGTCTGTGTCTCTTCATAAGCAAGACTCATCTGTAGATGTGTGTGCTGCTCGTGGGGCGTTAGGGGATGCCGCCCAGCGCACATTCCTCCTCACACAATCAGCCTGCCCCCCCCCCACCACCGCACGCTTGGAAACACTGCCATGGGGTAGGAATTACCCATCTGAACTCTGATAGTCCATAAAAACATTTCTGGAAGACTAGAGCTCGTTGTGCTGTTTCGGTCATGTCTTCCATTATTCCTTGGGGTTTGATCTATCTTTATAAAGTCTATTGTTTTATTGATTGGATTTTTGTATTTTATTTTTCTAAGAAGTTATACAGGGAATGGAAAGACCTCCCAGGTTCGTAGATTGGCAGAATTAATATCATAAAATGGCCATACTGCCAAAGGCAATCTACAGATTCAATGCAATACCATCAAAATCCCAATGTCATTCTTCACAGAGCTAGAGAAAACAATCCAGAAATTCATATGGAAGCACAGAAGGCCCCAAATTGCCAAAGCAATCTTGGGGCTGGGAGGAGCAATGCTGGAGGCATCACAATTCTAGACTTCAAATTTTACTACAGAGCTATAGTAACAAAACCAGCTTAGTGCAGGTACAAAAATAGACCCGAAGAGCAATGGAACAGACTAGAAGACCCAGAAATAAACACACACACCTGCAGCCATCTGATATTTGACAAGAGAGCCAAAAATATATGTAGGAAAAAAGACAGCCTCGTCAACAAGCAATGTTGGAAAAACCAAACATCTGTATGCAGAACGCGGACACTGGATCCCCGTCTGTGGCTAATATCATGATACTGATATCAGTTCAAAAGGACCAGAAATCTCCATGTGAGACCTAAAACCTCGAAACTACTACAGGAAGGAGGAGGGGAAATATTTTTTAAAACTTCTTGGCATAGACAGGAACTTCCTGAGTAGAATTTCCAGGGATCCACAAATTGGAGAGAGAATTGACATATGGGATTTCATCAAGCTAAAAAAAATTCTGCACAGAGAAGGACATAGTTACCACACTAAAAATTCAGCCTACAGAATAGAAGATTCTGGTCAGTTATACACCAGACAATAGCCTCGTACCCAGAATACACAAGGAGCTCAAGAAACGAAAACCTTGTCAAACCAATGATGGGGAGTGAAATGAGAAGATGATAGATAATGAGCAAGACGCGCTGTGCCCATGAACTGATCTGTCCAAGGAAAACCTCTCTCTGTACGTGCACGTAATTAACGCTAGTTCCAGCTAGAGCAGGGATGGGACAGGGGACCGTCAGGCACTGTGCTCCCACTGTTGTCAGAGGCAGAGGACAAATAGGATGGTTCTTAGGAAGGCAGAGAGTGAAGACTGAAGCTTATATCCCGAACCCTGTCCAAGGTTCCACCGAAACACAATCTCCCCTTTGTTATATATTGGGTTTGACTGTTAAGAATATAGATATGAATAATTTAAAAATAGTTCTCTTGCCCAAATCTAGAGAGATGTTCAGAAATAGCTTAACACTGTCTCTGTCTAAAGCCATGAAGATCCAGGGATCCCACAGCCCTTCGAAGGTGTGGCCCGAAAGTCCTTGTGTCTGGGAAGCTTCCAGGGGGTGCTCCTGGGCCAGGCACCACACTTGGATCTTCTCTGCATCTTTTCTGCCTTTTAAGTTTGTTATTTATTTTTGCCAGTCCTGGGGTTTGAACTCAAGCCTGGACACTGTCCCTGAGCTTCTTTTGCTCACGACTAGTGCTCTACTACTTGAGCCAGGGCACCACACTTTGAGAAGGGCCAACTTAACTTTTCTTCATTGTTCTTGTTTTCCACGTTTGGACCACCCCTGTGACCTTCTTCTGACCTCTCTCATGGGCTGGTCCATGAAAAGCTCCTATTTGCAAAGTGTGCTTTCAACCGACTGCCCAGCACAGAGCATAAAAGAAGGATTCAACCGACTGCCCAGCACAGAGCATAAAAGAAGGATTACCCGGCAGCATTGCTGTGTCAGCTTACTCTCAATAACTGCGGTGCTTGGCCAGCCTCGTCTGTGGAGATGATTCGTGGACAGCGCCATCCTCCGCGACCCTTGGGCCTCTTCCACACAACCCCCTCTCCATCTTCACACAAGACCCACATCGCACATGGGCAAACGGCGCCTCCACCCATTTTCCTGCAAAGAGAATGCTTTCCATTTTCCTGCTGAGGGACTTACTTTATGCATAACAATGGCTGGAGAGCTGAAATGCATACTATTTCAAAATGAGGCAGAATAATAAATGCCTACTGGTCTCTTGAACTACACTGAATTGAAATAAATTGCTCAGAATTCTTCTACCGGCTCCCTACACGCTGCTGTTTCTCTGATTTTCTTTGCTTGCATAGGAAGAGTCTTCATTTCCACAAAATCAAACCCCTGACCATATTCCAAGTGGCAAGTGCCATCCTTCCAGCTTCCGTAAAACAGCGCCGTGACAGATCCGGCTTGTCTCTGAATTAAACCTAACTTGTTCTCCATGATCCATTTCTCAACATTTTGTTCTTCTCCTGGACCATTTGCTCCCACAGGACTGCCAAAATCAGTCATTGGGCGAAGCTGCGTGTTCAGGGTGACTCGTGCCAACCTGGGGTCCTCTGCCTCCCGACTTCCATCACTGCCAGGTGTTCTGCTGTTCGGGCCGCGGCGCTCACTGGGGTAATGGGTTTGACCTGGGTAAAGAAGCGAGAATGTGGACTTCTGCCCCAAGGATGGTACGCCAGCCACGCCAGCAGAGGCTGGAGGGAGTTGCTGTTCAGAAGAGATAGAGGGGAACAGAACATCGAAATGAGTTCCAGCTTCCCAAGAGTTGGATGAGGTTGTATGGCCTCCAGTGATTCTAAGGCTCATGACTGGGGTCTGCCAGTTCTCCATGTCATCAAGATCTCCCCACCCAGTTTCTGGCTGTTTCTGGGAGCTGTCTGATTTTCTGCTCCTCGTGTCCTCTGGTACACACCACTGAGCTCCATTCACCAGTTTGAGCACTATGTGGCTAGTTCTCATCATTTCATCTTAAAGTAGATGCTATTTATAAACTCTAAGCTGCCACCATAATAACAGATGTACATGCATGTATGATACAAGAGTCGACAGTCCAAAGGCCATAAGGGCCAGCAAACAACCTGACTAACATGGGGCCCTGTAGGGCAGTAGCACTGGTGGCGCTGTCTGGAGAGACCACGGACACTCCTCCTCATCGGCCACTGCCACGGGGACCGGCGGGTCCTCCCACCTGGGTAGAAAACCCACATTTTTATGTGAGAGGCGCCTGGCATGCAGACACAGGTAGATATCTGCCAACGATACCAGTCTAGCAAGCAAGCTGTCCCTGAGTTACTGCTCTAGACCTCTCTTATTTGGCTTCTCCACAGGGTCCCCACGGGGCAGAGCAGACGTCATCTCTCCTCTCCACAAAGAGTGAGCAGGCTCGGCAGAGTCCGGTGACTTGCACGGGTCTCCTCGCCAACCGCAGGCCGTGCAGGCTCCACTTGCATCTGGGACGTGTGGCTTGCTGTTGCTCGTTTCTGGACGCTGTGTTCACTACAAGCGGACAGTCCCTCCCCCACTCGGCCACCCTCAGCACATCTCCCAAAGCCACTGGCCCAGCCAGCAGCAGAGGGAGGATGACTGTGGTGCGCTGTGGAGCCCCTTCTGGAACCGTCTGGAAGGGGCCTTCCAGAACTTGGTGACCTGCAACCGCTGCGGGGGAGCCGCCCAGTGTACTGCCGCGCAGTGCCGGGAGAGACCTGGGGTCTGGCGATCTGTGCGCGGCTGTCCCGCCACAGACTGACATGACACGGATTTATGGTGTCCACTGTTCTGTTTGAAATACTCAGAGCCACACCGAGGACCACGGACTGACAAGTCTTCCACCAGACAAAATTCCAGAACTGCCGCCGGGAGCCCGCTATCTCTGGCACGTGCTCTGGGCGGGCAGACATGCAGAAACAACGCCTTAGCCCCGGAGTGCGGCGTGCACTGCACCCGCAGGCCTCCCGGCCTGCGCTCACCTGCAGGAAGAGCATCAGCTGAGGTCCGTGGTCAGAACCTGGCTGAGCCAGTAGACTCGGGCAGTGGCTCCGTCTCTGAGGACAGAGGAGATAGTGTCCACGAGACACGCGCACAGCATGGAGTCACGTGACCTGTCAGTGTCTAAGAATCCCTAAACAAGATTCTCTGCCAGGCCTGGGGCTGTGGGAGCAATGTGACTGTCAGCGTGCTCGAGAAGTCTAGTCTTCCACCTTGCCCACACGCCAGGCCGGCTCAGGGACTCGTGGCCATACTTCCCC
Organism: Dipodomys spectabilis; assembly: GCF_019054845.1. Taxonomy (NCBI): domain Eukaryota; kingdom Metazoa; phylum Chordata; class Mammalia; order Rodentia; family Heteromyidae; genus Dipodomys; species Dipodomys spectabilis. The sequence goes on from NW_024870803.1 coordinate 1,962,334, forward strand.
GGGGGTGGGGTGGCGTGTGGAGAGGCTGGGGCCCACGGCCGCCCCTCGGGGGGGGGGGTCCTGGCCAGTGCTCAAGGGCAGAGGCCCTGCGTGCATTTCTCGTCTCCCAGTTGCCCGGTCAAGGGTCCTAAACCCTCCCTGACCACACGGACACCGTCACTCACTGGATAGGGACAAAGTTTGCAGTTTGCCTTGTCAGCCGAATAAAGCTTTCCTCCCCTGAGCCACAGTTCCCGCCACAGTTCCCCGTGGCTGGAGGGAGAGGAGGAAGGCCCTGGTGTAACCCAGCTTCACGGCAAGTGCGCTGCACCGTAGCCCAGTGAGGGTTCTGTGCAGAAAATGGCAGAACTCAGACGGTGCTGTGGGTTTATGTGACCCTGCGGCGTGTCCACACGATCTGCATCTCCCCCTCCCCGAGCCTCTGGGCCATCGCGTCTGTCCCAGGTGCGCTGCAGGATCCCTGGAGGATGCGCTGAACCCCTTCGCCGCTCCCCCACCCCCGCTGGTGGCTGGCAGCCGCCCCGGCCCGGCTGCGCAGCTGCGCTGTCTCCTGCTCAGCTATTGGCTGATCCCACCTCAGGCACATCACTAAGAAGCCAAAGCTTTCCACAGAAGGGCTCCACTCACATGTTTCCCTGAAGAAAAACCCCACTTCCTTCCCACGTGGAGCCCTCTGGTCCTCTAACAGATGGGTCTGCAGGCATGCGCCCTGAAGGCCATGGATCCGAAACTCGGGATCCGCAAAGCCCCTCCCCGTCTTTTTCTGCTTGGCTCCCAACAGCTAGAGATGTTAAGTCATTTGAACAATTCTGCAGGCTACATATACTTCCTTACCAAACATAATATAAGTTTACAAACCCAGGCAAACCTGGAAGCAGAAGTTGTCCTTTTGATTTATACATGACACTCATGCCTAAATTATTTATGGAATATGATAATGCTTCATCCGTGGCGGGCGCTCTGAGGCAAGCCAGTGCAGAGAGCCGCCCCGAGTCTGGGTAGGAGAACGTAGTGTGTCCTTAGCGCTGCCAGGCGATGGGATTTGCACATGCCCTGCTCCCAGGGCACCAGGAATACTCTCATTACTCCTCATCCACAAACCAACCTGCAGCCTGCGAGGCTGTTGGAAAGGTAGACAAGATGAAGCGCGGTGTGGAAACAGGCCAAACACGCCAGGTTTTTCTTTTTGAGTTATTTAGACTCGATCGCCCCCACACACGTATGGTTTCGTGTTTGGTGTTAACTGCCACGTTGAATCACCTCAGTGCTTGGAGCACTCCAGCGAGGTTGATGCTAAATTGGCTGAGCTCTAAATGAGCAAGGCACATTGAAGAACAAAGGAAAACAGGTAACAGTGCCGTCTGGAGACCCCGGGAGAAGCTAACGGGAGGTGAGCCCACAAACCTGCCTCCTCCAGTTGGCATTGACTAGTTCCTGTGCAGCAAAAGGACCAAAGTAATGTCTCCATGAAGCCAGGCTGGGTGAGCGATGGGCACGTGTCTGGCCCACGCAGTCTCGGCGACCACTCTCCGTGATGAATGACCCTCTCCCCTCCCTTGAGGGATGGTCCTTGGACGCAGAGCGCTGAGCGGTGTTTTTCCTCGCTTCCCTCTTTACGCCAGTTCTTTCAACTTCAGGGAATTCAAAGTGAATTCTGGGGGGAGAAATGGGAAATTTACACCTTCCCCCATCTCGTCCAGGGAAACTGAGCCCAGACTTTCCAGCCTGACACCAAGAAGCAAGCTGCCTTACACCATCTAAATCCTCTATGAGGGGAGAAGAGCGCTCAGGCAACCGCGGTAGCCCCTGCCAAGGCTTCAACTGCGGTTTGAAACTAAACTGCAGTGTGTAACAGCACCTGCTGCGGTGTGAGCGGTGTGAGCGGTGTGAGCGTGTCTCTCCCAAATGTACATGCTGCGCAGGAGCATTAGGAAGTCCTGCCAGGAGGCGCCACACCCCTGGGCTTCGTGGGGTAAGCATCCTGTAAAGAGCTCCAGAAAAACCAGCTGTACTCTCTTGTCTTTCTTCTTTTCCTCATGTGAGGATTAAAAAGAAATAAAAGTACTCATTCTCTGACTTACAGAATGAAAATTCCTCTGAACAACACCTTAAGAATGACCATAAAATTATAATTAAAAAAAGTCTTCATCCAACGGTAAATGCTGACCCCTTAATCTTGGACTTCTCCGCTTTCAGAGCTGTGAGAAATAAATTCCCATTACTCATAAACTCTCCAGTCCCAGGTAATTTGTTGCAGCTGCAGCAATGAACTGAGATGGCGCGCTTCTGGGAACTGCCAGCAAAGCACCCAAGCATCACCGCTGTGGGGCCAATTCGGTGTGGTGGCCACAACTCTGCCATGCAGAGTCCCGCCCGTCAGAAGGGAGAAGCCTGTGCGGCTCACCGTCTTTGGTAACCCAAGGAGGCTGTGCTGTAGAGCCTCACCCAACAGAGAGGACTCGCAGAGGGAGAGGTCACAGAGGCTGGGCTCCCCTTCTGAACTCCCCCAGGGGCCGCGTGACCCCTGTGCCTCGCGTGTGGCTCTGGTATATGGGAAGCCCCAGGCCTCAGCCTCCAAGGAGTGAGTCCCACCAGCTTGAAACAAGCCTCAAAGGAGACCCCGTCCTCAAACCAGTGCCTGCACACACCCCCATTTCAAACTGCTAAGACCCTGAGCAGGCCGCAACCTGCCCACAGTCCCCTGACCCACAGCAGTGGAGAAGCTATACCTATGTGCCCGTTTAGGCTGCTAAATGTGTGACCATTTGTTACACAGCAATGGAAAATGAGCACAGGTGCATAAACTTATCCAGAAGATTGTTACCAAGGGGGTACTTTATTGGAGTATGGTTTTTTTCTAAGAAGGAAAAGTTAACTCGGATATATACTTTGATCTGATGAGTTATCCAGAAAAAAGAAATATTGTACATTCCCCAGCTGAAATTTAACATTAACAGTCCCTGGTCCCCTGGCTCTTCATCTCAGATATGACATTTGTTGAACATCCCCTGCAGTTCTGATTCTCTCTACATACCTTCATTTCCTGTGTGTGTGTGTGTGTGTGTGTGTGTGTGTGTGTGTGTGTATGAGAGAGAGCATGTGTGTGCACATGTGTGTACATGTGTATGAGAGAGAGCATGTGTGTGCACATGTGTGTACATGTGCGTGTGCATGTGTGTGTGTGTGTTTATTTTGCTGGTAGCAGGATTTGAACTTAGGGCCACTCACTTGCTTGACTGCTCACTCAGCTGACACTCTAACACCTAAAGTACATCTCCAGCCTGGCTTTCTGCTGGTTATTTTGGAGATGGAGTCTCAGATTTGTCATCCCTGGCTGGCCTCCTCTGGCAGTGCTCTGGTGCTCAGCCTTCTAAGTGGCTAGGATGACAGGCGGACTACGTTCGTCACTTCTCTTCCCCTGCTGAAGCTGGTCTCAGCCCCGCCTCAGCTGATGTCTTCCCTTTGGGGATTAACAGATGTGCTAGCACAGGGTCTTGTGGCTCAGCTGGTGGTGAGGCCTGGCTGGGAGCAGGAAGAGGAGCTGTCCACTGGTGACAGTGCCCACCTGCCATGCGTGGGAGGCTCCAGGTCCTCCAGGCGCCGAAACCACAGGTCAAGCCCTCATTCCTGGATGTCCAGGTAAGCATCCCATGAGGGCCTCCTGTTCGGCAGATGGAGCATTTGCAGGACAGCAAGTCAGCCAAGAGCCTCTCCGGTGAAGTCCTTCAGATTCCACATCTGACCCACAAGTCCCCAGGTCTTTCCCTCACCAAGATTCTACTAATTTCACAGGGATAGAAGTTTGGTGACCTTGGCAGTTCAAGTCTATCTTTCTTCCCCAAAACAACTCTCAAAGCATCAAACATCCCTGCCCAATCAACCTCCAAAACAAAGGTTCTCTTGCCAGCCATGAAGATAATACATTCTTGAAGCAGTGTGTAGACAAACTAAAGACCTCCATGTGGTAGAAAACAGATCCCAAAATATCTGACAGAAATTTCAGTACAGCAGCTGGTCATAGTCAGCACTCGCTGCGTAACAAACGGCTCCCCCTCGCCCCCATGCAGTGACTTAAAAAGCAGAGAGGCTTTGTATTTCTGTGGGTTGACTGATAATTTTTCTGCCACCATTTCTGGGCTGTCTTTAGAAGCTGTGTTCCTCTACAATCCAGTCTCAGAGGGAAGCCACACTATCACTTCCTCTACAATCTGCTGGTCAATAATGCGGTCGTGAGGCCAGCCCAGATTCAGGGGGACATGAGAAATGTTCTGAACGTGACGGCTTCGCGGGGAGAATGATAGTTTCATTGCAAAGGGCAGCCATACTTGGATGGCAGTCTACCAACTGGCTCTGTTTTTACTTTCTTCTCTCCCTCATGCTTACGAGAATGCGTTCTCTCTCCTCCTCTCCCTTCTCCCCTGTAACTCCCGTCCCTTTCCCCTCCCTATACACACTCACCAATCAGGCATAGGCCTCAGAAACCTGCACCAGGAAACAAATCCAAGAACTAAGTACCACTGATCCCCTTTCTCCTTTGCTTTGCCCAGGCTTGCCTCCCTGACTCTGCTCTTTCAGATGAGTTCTTCCCTCAGCTCAGTCCCTGAACCACATGGGCTCCAAATGGGTCCCTTGTGTCCAAGCCCGGGCGGATCCAAGGAGCAGAGCCTGAATTTCTCCAAGACTCACCATCCTCCCATCCAGCTGCAAGCTGCCCCCCATGACCACCTTGTACAACGGGAACCAGTCAGGCCAGCGTGTGGGATCGGATCCCACATGCCAGGCTGCCTTTACTAAGGCCTGCCCCCACAGATGATCAGAGGTCAGGGAGGGTAGGAGCTCGTGGGGCTGAGAAAGGCCAGGAGGGGTGTGGAAATTGTGTCCAGGAATGCATTTGTTTGGAGCAAGAACAGGGAAACAGTTCAACAGTACGATTCCACGAGCAACAGTACAAATTCAGAGCAGAAGGTAAACTGGACACAAAATGTCCTCGTGAGTGCCCAGAGGAGCCTTGAAGATGATTCTAGAGCCAGCCCAGTTCACATGGTTCTCCAGCAGAAGCCTTGCTGGACTGCAGGTGCATTTTACTTCCATGAAATAGGTTTCATAAAGACAGAAAATGTGGAAAGGAAACTGAAATCTCAGCATCAACTGTGGCTACAGAGATACAACATTGTCACCTTGGTAGAAAATGAGCCATTATAAAAGTATACTGCAGAGCCCCATTACTCAGAGGAAATATCCAGGTTAATTAACTTGATAAATTTCAGCTTTCTTGTGCATGGTATAGACATAGGCAGATCCTGAGAAAATACAAGATTACTTTTCCCCAAAGAAAAGTCCAATAATAAAAAGCCATTAACCTCTGTCCTCTTGAAGTCTAAAATCATTGCCTAGCCCAGCTGTTTCTTCCAGCAAAAATTCCAAGCATTCATTCAAACCTGTCTGACCAGTCAAAATTGCCATGCTTTGAAAAGAGTATGCAAATAAACAAAGATTTTATTGGTCAAATTAAGAGTTGGAGTGGCAAACGCTTAGAATGAGAAAAGGAGGAGAGGCTTTTTTTTTTTCAGAAGTAATTTAGAAATTGTGTTTTTGAAGTTTTTTTTTTTTTTAAAAAAAAACGGCTTGGTACATTTCTATTTTAAAATTAATGACATATACTTGATCAAAAATGCTATTCCTAGCAAATTGTACAGATAATTAAGTCTAATTTCAATGATGTTTGAAATAAGGGCAATAAATCTTTATGGTTCGTGTATGCAATTCATACTGAAAACTCATTTGAATTTTATTTGAATACAGATTTTTCTCAGCTTTGTGATGTTGTAGGAGTTCATTTAACTAAGGCTGTGTCTAGGCCGTGTCTACAAAGCCTATAAACAAAGAGGGAAAGAAGAAAATTAGTGGCTAACTCAAGTGTTTTTAACACAGATTCTTCCAGCCTCTTGTCTTGGCTCCAGCTTCTGGATCAACATGGTAGATTCTCCTCCCTCAAGTTTGAGAATGGATGGATTGGCAATTCTCTCCCATACTCCTAATGTAGATTAAAAGTTATAATGAGCCGGGCGCCGGTGGCTCATGCCTGGAATCCTAGCTACTCACGAGGCTGAGATCTGAGGATCACGGTTCAAAGCCAGACCAGGCAAAGAAAGTCCGTGAGGTTCTTATCTCCAAGAAACTACCAGAAGACTGGAAGTGGTGCTGTGGCTCAAGTAGTAGAGCGCTTGCCTTGAGCTGAAGTGCTGAGGGACAGCACCCAGGCCCAGAGTTCAAGCCCCAGAACCAACAACAACAACAAAAATTACAATAAATACAAAAATTTGCAAATTATCCTTAAATCAAAATGAACCAAAGAGAGGAAGGAAGCAGAATTTAAATGGATCCCTGGGCTGCTGTTGAGAAATGTCATCACCCAGGGCCAACCTTGCTCTCCACAAAACAGGGCTTTCAAAAGGCATCTGTTCCTGCTACTTTTTTGTTGCTGTTGTTTTTTGTTTGTTTGTTTGTTTGTTTGGGTCTGATCATGGGGCCTGAACTCTGGGCCTGGGTGCTGTCCCTCAGCTCTTCAGCTCAAGGCTAGCGCTCTATCACTTGAGCCACAGCGCCACTTCCGGCTTTTTTCTTTTTGCTTATGTGGTGCTGAGGAATCGAACCCAGGGCCTCATGCATGCAAGGCAAGCACTCTACCACTGAGCCACCTTCCCAGTCCCTGTTGCTGTTGTTTTTTTATTTGTTTGTTTGTTTTGTGTGTGTGTGTGTGTGCTGGTACTAGGGCTTGAAATTCAGGGTCTTAAATACTTGCTTGGCTTTTTTTGCTACAAGCTGTTAACTCTGCCACTTAAGCCACTCTTCCACTTCTGCCTTTTTGCTGCTAATAATTGGAGATAAGAGTCTCATGAACTTCTCTGCCTCAACTGGCTTTGAACTGTGACCCTCAGCTCTCCGGCTCTGGTGATCTAGGATTGCAGGTGTGAGCCAGCTGCGTTCAATCAGTCCTGCTATTGCTTTTCGCCTTCTCACACCCAGTGAGTGGCAGATAGCAGAGCCCGCCCATGGAGGTGTCATGGTGTCCCGAAGCCACATGTCTGGAGAAAGACAGGGAAGTTCACCCACATAACGTTCCAGGACTCTTCTCACTAAACCGGGGCCCTCAGGGCTCACTGACCTGTGCGTGTCTCTGCCACCTCCAGAAAATCACGCGTGGCCCGTTACCTGGCCAGTTCAGGTGAACTGCCCTAGACAGGACCTTACATGACATTACTGGGCTGTTTTTTTGTTTTGTTTTGTTTACCATTTCTGTTAGTGTTTGCAAACTTTTCCAGAACATGTGAACTACATGTAAAGTGGTTGTGTTCAAATGAGTCAAGTCTACTATTACAACGCACACAGAACAGCCAACGAGAACCACAGCAAATGCACGTGGCCATGTTGTGTTTCAAGCTGTCTCATTGTGGCCCACATGCTATGGCTTTCCAGCCTCTGTTTCACGGGATCCTGCAGACATGTTGTCAAAGGACAGCATAAGGAAAGGCTCTGACACAGAGTGTGTGTGCTTACATTCATGTTTTGATGCCGGCGTGCTTCCAAGAAGATCTATAACAGAGTTTATCATAAACCACTATCTGAAACTGTTTGAAGGATTCTTGTAACGATCTGAAACTCTTCAGGAAGGTTCCATCCAGCCCCAACTCTGCCTTCCCTGTAGCTAGGATTACAGACATGAGCTACCATGCCTGGTTCTACAAAACAATTCTTGAGGGAACATAAACTCCTTCTTGGCCCCCTGTTTCAATGAGAAGTTAATCACATCGGTCACAGGATGAAGAATGTTGAACACAGACCGTGTCTGCAGGCGAGGATATAATATCCAGGATATAATACTGACTCTTGGTCAAGGCAATCCTTCCCGCGGGGAACTGAGCTAACGCAGTCATAGTTCATTGCTCTGTGCCCAGTCGGTCACAGAGCTGGAACCTGGGGACTAAACTTTCCAACTCAAGTAAGCTCGCAGAAGGAGCCGAGAGACCAGAAGAGGAAGGTGAGTCGTGAACACAAAGCTTCCCGGGAGCTCCGGCCTGGTCAGTATTTGAAGTCAGTGCATCACATGTGTGTGCGCTCTGAATGTGGTGTGACACACATACGTGCACAGTCTGAATGTGGTGTCACACACTTACACATGCAGTCTGAATGTGGTGTGACACATACACGTGCACAGTCTGAATGTGGTGACACACACACATGTGCACAGTCTGAATGTGGTGTGACACACACGTGCACAGTCTGAATGTGGTGACACACACACGTGCACAGTCTGAATGTGGTGTCACACACACACGTGCAGTCTGAATGTGGTGTGACACACGCACACGTGCACAGTCTGAATGTGGTGTCACACACACACGTGCACAGTCTGAATGTGGTGTGACACATACACGTGCACAGTCTGAATGAGGTGTGACACACGCACGTGCACAGTCTGAATGTGGTGACACACACGTGCACAGTCTGAATGTGGTGTGACACACACACATGCACAGTATGAATGTGGTGTGACACACACACGTGCACAGTCTGAATGTGGTGACACACGCACGTGCAGTCTGAATGTGGTGTGACACACGCACGTGCACAGTCTGAATGTGGTGTGACACACGTGCACAGTCTGAATGTGGTGTGACACGCACACGTGCACAGTCTGAATGTGGTGACACACATGTGCACAGTCTGAATGTGGTGTGACACACGCACGTGCACAGTCTGAATGTGGTGTGACACGCACACGTGCACAGTCTGAATGTGGTGTGACACACACGTGCAGTCTGAATGTGGTGTGACACACACACGTGCACAGTCTGAATGTGGTGACACACGCACGTGCAGTCTGAATGTGGTGTGACACACGCACGTGCACAGTCTGAATGTGGTGTGACACACGCACGTGCACAGTCTGAATGTGGTGTGACACGCACACGTGCACAGTCTGAATGTGGTGTGACACACACGTGCAGTCTGAATGTGGTGTGACACACACACGTGCACAGTCTGAATGTGGTGACACACACACGTGCAGTCTGAATGTGGTGTGACACACGCACGTGCACAGTCTGAATGTGGTGTGACACGCGCACGTGCACAGTCTGAATGTGGTGTGACACACGCACGTGCACAGTCTGAATGTGGTGTGACACACGCACGTGCACAGTCTGAATGTGGTGTGACACACGCACGTGCACAGTCTGAATGTGGTGACACACACGTGCACAGTCTGCATGTGGTGTGACACACACGTGCACAGTCTGAATGTGGTGTGCCACACACGTGCACAGTCTGAATGTGGTGTCTCACACACACACGTGCACAGTCTGAATGTGGTGTCACACACACACGTGCACAGTCTGAATGTGGTGTCACACACACACGTGCACAGTCTGAATGTGGTGTGACACACGCACGTGCACAGTCTGAATGTGGTGTGACACACATGTGCACAGTCTGAATGTGGTGACACACACGTGCACAGTCTGAATGTGGTGACACACACACGTGCAGTCTGAATGTGGTGTGACACACGCACGTGCACAGTCTGAATGTGGTGTGACACGCGCACGTGCACAGTCTGAATGTGGTGACACACACACGTGCAGTCTGAATGTGGTGTCACACACACGTGCACAGTCTGAATGTGGTGTGACACACGCACGTGCACAGTCTGAATGTGGTGTGACACACACGTGCACAGTCTGAATGTGGTGTGACACACGCACGTGCACAGTCTGAATGTGGTGTGACACACGCACGTGCACAGTCTGAATGTGGCGACACACACGTGCACAGTCTGCATGTTGTGTGACACACGCACGTGCACAGTCTGAATGTGGTGACACACACGTGCACAGTCTGAATGTGGTGTGACACACGCACGTGCATAGTCTGAATGTGGTGTGACACATACACACGTGCACAGTCTGAATGTGGTGTCACACACACACGTGCACAGTCTGAATGTGGTGTCACACACACACGTGCACAGTCTGAATGTGGTGTGACACATACACGTGCACAGTCTGCATGTGGTGTGACACACACGTGCACAGTCTGAATGTGGTGACACACACGTGCACAGTCTGAATGTGGTGTGACACACACATGCACAGTCTGAATGTGGTGTCACACACACACGTGCACAGTCTGAATGTGGTGTCACACACACACGTGCACAGTCTGAATGTGGTGTGACACATACACGTGCACAGTCTGCATGTGGTGTGACACACACACGTGCACAGTCTGAATGTGGTGTGACACACACGTGCACAGTCTGAATGTGGTGACACACACGTGCAGTCTGAATGAGGTGTGACACACGCACGTGCACAGTCTGAATGTGGTGTGACACACGTGCACAGTCTGAATGTGGTGACACACACGTGCACAGTCTGAATGTGGTGTGACACACACACGTGCACAGTCTGAATGTGGTGTGACACACACGTGCACAGTCTGAATGTGGTGACACACACACGTGCACAGTCTGAATGTGGTGTGACACACACGTGCACAGTCTGAATGTGGTGACACACACGTGCACAGTCTGAATGTGGTGTGACACACACGTGCACAGTCTGAATGTGGTGTCACACACGCACGTGCAGTCTGAATGTGGTGACACACACACGTGCACAGTCTGAATGTGGTGACACACACACGTACACAGTCTGAATGTGATGTCACACACACACGTGCACAGTCTGAATGTGGTGACACGCACGTGCACAGTCTGAATGTGGTGACACACACGTGCACAGTCTGAATGTGGTGACACACACACGTACACAGTCTGAATGTGATGTCACACACACACGTGCACAGTCTGAATGTGGTGACACACACGTGCACAGTCTGAATGTGGTGACACACACACGTGCAGTCTGAATGTGGTGTGACACACGCACGTGCACAGTCTGAATGTGGTGTGACACGCGCACGTGCACAGTCTGAATGTGGTGACACACACGTACACAGTCTGAATGTGATGTCACACACACACGTGCACAGTCTGAATGTGGTGACACGCACGTGCACAGTCTGAATGTGGTGACACACACGTGCACAGTCTGAATGTGGTGACACACACGTGCAGTCTGAATGTGGTGTGACACACGCACGTGCACAGTCTGAATGTGGTGACACACACGTGCACAGTCTGAATGTGGTGACACACACACGTACACAGTCTGAATGTGATGTCACACACACACGTGCACAGTCTGAATGTGGTGACACACACGTGCACAGTCTGAATGTGGTGACACACACACGTGCAGTCTGAATGTGGTGTGACACACGCACGTGCACAGTCTGAATGTGGTGTGACACGCGCACGTGCACAGTCTGAATGTGGTGTGACACACACGTGCACAGTCTGAATGTGGTGTGACACACGCACGTGCACAGTCTGAATGTGGTGTGACACACACATGCACAGTCTGAATGTGGTGTGACACACACGTGCACAGTCTGAATGTGGTGTGATACACGCACGTGCACAGTCTGAATGTGGTCTGACACACGCACGTGCACAGTCTGAATGTGGTGACACACACACGTGCAGTCTGAATGTGGTGTCACACACACGTGCACAGTCTGAATGTGGTGTGACACACACGTGCACAGTCTGAATGTGGTGTGACACACACACGTGCACAGTCTGAATGTGGTGTGACACACGCACGTGCACAGTCTGAATGTGGCGACACACACGTGCACAGTCTGCATGTGGTGTGACACACGCACGTGCACAGTCTGAATGTGGTGACACACACGTGCACAGTCTGAATGTGGTGTGACACATACACACGTGCACAGTCTGAATGTGGTGTCACACACACACGTGTACAGTCTGAATGTGGTGTCACACACACACGTGCACAGTCTGAATGTGGTGTGACACATACACGTGCACAGTCTGCATGTGGTGTGACACACACACGTGCACAGTCTGAATGTGGTGTGACACACGTGCAGTCTGAATGAGGTGTGACACACGCACGTGCACAGTCTGAATGTGGTGTGACACACGTGCACAGTCTGAATGTGGTGACACACACGTGCACAGTCTGAATGTGGTGTGACACACACACATGCACAGTCTGAATGTGGTGTGACACACACGTGCACAGTCTGAATGTGGTGACACACACACGTGCACAGTCTGAATGTGGTGTGACACACACGTGCACAGTCTGAATGTGGTGACACACACGTGCACAGTCTGAATGTGGTGTCACACACGCACGTGCAGTCTGAATGTGGTGACACACACACGTGCACAGTCTGAATGTGGTGACACACACACGTGCACAGTCTGAATGTGGTGTGACACACGCACGTGCACAGTCTGAATGTGATGTCACACACACACGTGCACAGTCTGAATGTGGTGACACACACGTGCACAGTCTGAATGTGGTGTGACACACACACGTGCACAGTCTCAATGTGGTGACACACGCACGTGCACAGTCTGAATGTGGTGTGACACACACACGTGCACAGTCTGAATGTGGTGACACACACACGTGCACAGTCTGAATGTGGTGACACACACGTGCACAGTCTGAATGTGGTGTGACACACCGCTCGCATGGCGGGCAGAGCCGTCTCCGGACTCCAAAGACAGCACAGGTGCAGGATGGAACGGGTGTCCGCCGGAGCATGGGAGGTGCCCGTCCTGCTTCGGGGCGGCGTGGAGGACGCGCTGGCTGCCGGGCGCTCGCCGCGCTGTGCACCGCCCAGGCCTCGCGGGACGCTGGGGCTTTGTGCATGAAGCTCGCTCTGCGCTGCTCTCGGTTCTGTCCCGCCGCTGCCGTGGTGTCTGGCAGGCCTGGGTCCTGGGCTGCCCGGAGCCCGGGTGCGCGGCGCCCCGCCCGCCCCACGGTGCGCACCGCGGTCCCGCCCGCCCCACGGTGCGCACCGCGGTCCCGCCCGCCCCACGGTGCGCACCGCGGTCCCGCCCGCCCCACGGTGCGCACCGTGGTCCGGTGCGCAGCCCCTTCTCCTCCACCTCCGTGCCCCCTCCCAGCTGCTTCCCCAAACCAGCCAAGAGATGATTCGGAAGGGCCATATAGACCCTCGCTGGCTTGGAATGGATTTATTTATCTTGTTCTCCTGGTTCCCATCAGCACAGATGCTTTTAAAAAAAGTGGTTAAGTATCACACTTGACATTTTAAAAAGATGCAATCAGATCGAATTGTTTTCCATGTTGAAGGAGAAAGTAAATAATGCATAACACCAAGCCACCCATGTTTGAGCAAACACTATTTGTCAGAAGTCCGGCGTTGTCTGTGGTAGGTCATGAATTTGCGTTCCAAGCAAAGGGGCCATTTGTTACCACCTCTTACAACTCCCAGGCCTGACGGAGCACAGCAGACAGCCTCCACACAGAGGTGGCTAGTTCTTAATTGTCCACATTACTTGATTTGTATTAATTATGTATTCATTCCAATCTAATTATGTATTCAATCCAAAGACTGTTGATCCATTGACTACCATGCTCAAACTTGCAAGGTGTGTGCAAGTGATCTCAGTCCAAGCAGTGCACGTGACTGGCGAGGCAGAGCTAATGCCCCCAGCAGGAACCAGCAGAGCTCTGCAGACCAGACAAACCCACACCTTCCTCCAGAGGTGCTGGCCCTGTGCCCCCAGACATCCTTCTGAGAATCCCACTTAGCGAGACTCTGGGAGCCGTCTGGTGAGAAGCCGCTGAAGGCTTCATCCTGCCAGCAGCAACACTTGGAGAAGGATGCTTAGAGAAGATGCAGAGCAGGGACCTAGGTTGCCAGACACACCTGCAGATGAGACCACAGCCCCAGATCACAGCTGAGGTGCAGACCTGAGGGAGACTCAGAGACAGGCCAACAAGGCCACAACGATTTCTGACCTGCAGAGACTCTGAATTCATGAAGGCTTGCTATTTAAATCTACTAGGTGGAAAGGCTGGGAAGGTGGCTCAGTAGTAGAGCACTTGCCTACCATGCATGAAGCCCTGGATTTGATTCCTCAGAACCACAGACACAGAAAAAGCCAGAAGTGGTGCTGTGGCTCAAGTGGTAGAGTGCTAGCCTTGAGCAAAAGAATCTCAGGGACAGCGCCCAGGCCCAGAGTTCAAACTCCAGGACCAGAAGGAAGGAAGGAAGGAAGGAAGGAAGGAAGGAAGGAAGGAAGGAAGAAAGAAAGAAAGAAAGAAAGAAAGAAAGAAAGAAAGAAAGAAAGAAAGAAAGAAAGAAAGAAAGAAAGAAAGAAAAGAAGGTAAAAAGCAATCTAGTAGGTAAGAGGCAGTTTCTTATGTAAGATAATACTATTTTTAAAATAGAATTTTGAATTTATCCTAAATTGGAGGGAAATTGCCTTTTATTTACTTAATTTGTAATCAGTAACAGACTTACTAGTATTCATTAATTTTATATAGTAAGGGACAATTATGATATTTCTATTTTTACATATATAATATATACTCTGTGTCTAAAATAGTCAGCTAACAACAGAGTTTACATATTTTTAACTACTAAGCCCAAGTCTGGAAAAATGCACAATTTTTTTAAATGAGAAGGTTGGCCTCCATGAGACCAAATATCATTTTCCATTTTCTGTCCTATTTATAACAGGCCCCTAATACAGTCTCCTTGTATTTTAAGTTCATACATTTTTAATTATTAAAATGAAGAAGAGGAGCCGGGACATTTTCTTGGCATGAACTATTCATGCTATTTCAGCAAACAACATTCTCACTCAATCTCAATTTCTAGCCTCTTGCTCTATCAAGTGTGGCAAAATTACATTTTTCCCTACATTACCTGGAAAGATTGCTCTTTTCATATCTGTGCACTAGCTGTTCTGACAGAGCAATCTTTGTGCAAAATATAAAGAACCCGTTATTTGGTAAATTAATACTTCAGTCACTCTGGGTATATTAGAGGATCATAACGCTTTGCTTGTTCTCAGCACACTGGAGGCTGCATTGCTCATTACCAAACATCTCAACGAATTCTGACCCCAAGTCAAAACTTCACTCTAAGCTGCGTCTGTAATACCCGCTGTCTGCGCTGGTTGCGTTCAGCAGTAGAAGGTAAGTTCTAAGCCGTGCTCCTAAAGGAGGACTGAAAACAGAAGCAGGTACTGGAATCACTCAAGCCCCTTAAATCGACTCTTGCTAGAAATATTTCGATCAACTGTACAAAAGTAGAAGCGAGGGAGGCTGTAGATGTTAAATGTCCCTGGTCCCGAATCTCCTGCCAGCTAGGCCATTACCCATCCCTGTGGGAGAGAGGGGCGGGGTCCCAGGACTGGACCCGACGTGCCCTCTCCTCCTAGAAACACCTGCCATTCCGCCCATCCTCTGCTTTGCTCTGCCAGCTTCCCTCTCCAGCCCTCCACCCCCAGCTTCCTGAGGTTCCTCGGCCCCCATCGCGTCCCATCCAGACATCACGTACTGGCTTATTCCCTCCTTATTTTCCCTCCTGGAATATAAACTGGCGGAGGGCATGCACTGGAAATGCCAGGCCCACAGCCATCGCTGAACGGTGGCTGACTCAATGAGGGGCTGGACTTGGTCAGGTCACAGAGAAAAATAAAGAAGAAGCACAGAATGAAAAAGGCACAGGCCTTCGGGGCAGCTGCCCGGGTAACTGGACACGAAGAGATAAGATACGCAAGGTGAGGAGGCGGTGCGAAATCGGCTCCCACAGAGGTGCCCTGACTGGTTTTAAGGGTCGACCGACCACTGACAGTTTGGGGGGCCACCGCCCAGGCGGCTGCGCGTGCCCGGCACTCCCGATGAAAACCTCCACCAGCCGGCTTTGCTGTTGCCTCTCCTTGCAGGGAGCACTGAAGAGGCATGGCCAGGAGACCCCAGGAGAGGCCATTCCCCGTGGGGCTAGTGACACATGGGTCTCCACGCTAGTCAAGGCGACCGTAACGTGGTCACGGAGGGATAATGGAAGCCGTTGCTGCAATTGCAACTCCAGGCAAATCTGGAGAAATGAGTGGGCGCCGCGCCTCATTAGGAAGCAGGCCCGCTCACCATGATGCATGATGATGCACTCACGGTCCTGCTCCTCCCGTGGCCACCAGCTGCTCATAGAACAGGAAGCAGATGCATGGCTTGGCCTTGGGCTTGGCCTGGAAGCTAGAGCCTGATCAAATAAAAATGGCAGCCTCCCATCCAGCAAAGACACCTGGCTGCCAGGGAGAGGTGTGCGGCGCCCCCCCTGCACCCCAGCTCTGCCCAGGGGAGGCCTAGCTGAGATTTTCCGGATCAGATTTCAGTTAGGACCTAAGTTTCTGCCCTGGCTCTCTGCTGTTCCATCTTGCCTGGTGCCAGTATTTCCTGCCTTCTGCCAATCCCAAACTGCTCCTTGCTCAGGCCCTGTTGGTGCCGTGATATAAAAGTTCAGGCTGTTTCCGGCAAGAGGCACTGACTCTCTGGCCTCCCTCAGAGGACCAGCCACCCAGCAAACCCCAGCCAGGCTCTCCCAAGACCCACTGCCTGGTGAGTGGTGACCCGGCCACCCCAACCCACGCTTAGGATCACCTGACACGGATCACACCCATCCACAGTCAATTAAGACAGAATGGATTAGAAAGAAGTTAAATTGTGGGTACATAAAGGCAAAACAATCCACTAATAGCTTGTTTGCTATTACTGTTAGATGTCACTTCCTGAGATGGGGGTTAGAGAAATAATTTCCAATAGTCCCTTCACCAGTGATCTCCTTTTTCACCAAGTTCAATCATCTTCCAGCTCTGCTTCCTCCCCTCTAGGCCGGAGGGAGGGTGCTGGGTGACAGGAGGGCAGAAAGGATCCTGGACTGGCAGCCACCCAGCCGCTGTGTCTCTGTGGCTCTGCCCGCCTCTCGCAGGAGAGCACACATTTACAGACGCAGAGCCTCGGGCCAGCCAAGGCCTCGCGTACACAGTCCTTACTTCCCTTTCCTGTTGGTGCTATAACTGATGGTCACAAATGGAGAGAGAGAGATTTACAACAGCAAAAAAAATGGTTATCTTACCCTGTGGAGGTCACTGAGCAACAATGAAGACACCGATAAACTGGTTTCTTTCCTGTCTCTAGAAGAGAATCGAATTTCTTGCCATTTTCAACTTCCACCATTTTTAAGAACCCTTCTGGTGATAGGATAAGCAGAAAATCTGGGGAAATATCCCTCCTTTCAAGGTAGCCAATCATCACCCTTGATTCTATCAACAACCTCCATTTTCCTCAGCCTTGCAGCCCAACAGGTTGCAGGGGTTAACCCAAGGAAAGGCTTGGCACACCGCGGTGTTCAACCCCCTCAGCAATTCTGGATTAAGAACTCATCACAAGGCACCACACACAGTTTGTTTTCTGTCACCACCACAAAATACTTGCGGCTGGGTACTTCGTGAAGCACCCAGCCTGTTAAAGAACATCTTTGGCTGGCAGCTTGGGAGGCTGAAAGACCAGGATGGACGGGGTGGGCCTGCATGGTCAGCCGCTGCCGAGGGCCGCAGGGCGGAGGCCGGCCGGCGGCGGCCGCCTGTGTGGAAGACCGCATGTGAGTCCGGAAGCCAGAGCACCGAAGGCAGCCTTGTTCCCCTTAGGGCCGCTTGCTCCGGAGAGAACTCACTTCAAGAACCAACAGGAATCCCTTCTGAGGGAGGAGCCCATGGACATCACCACCTCCACATGGCCACTCTGGAGAGCAAGCTTCCAGAACATGATTTTGGGGACTACCCTTGAACCATAGCAGATGGGCCAGGGAGATGACCGCAGAGATGCGAGGCTGTTACTCCAGGCACACCGAAGCCTGCTCAGGGGGACCCCATGGCATGAAGGGGGCCGCGTGTCTTCCTGGCGGGCCCCAGGGCCGCCCACACTGTGGGGAGCTCGGAGGCAGCCATGCCTGTGGAAGCTACTTTTCTCTGGAGAAGGTGTGCAGCCTCCCCGTGGTTCTTACTCGTGGGGCCTGAACTCTGGGCCTGGGCGCTGTCCCTCAGATCTTCAGCTCAAGGCTAGCACTCTACCACTTGAGCCACAGCACCACTTCTGGCTTTTTCTGCTCATGTGGTGCTGAGGAATTGAACCCAGGGCTTCATGCATTCAAGACAAGCGCTCTACCACTGAGCCACCTTCCCAGCCCCCTGATTACTCTTGTCATCATCCAGGCTGAGACAGGTAGGATTCGTTCATAGCAACTAGAAGCCACTTGAGAAACGTCTGATGGCTGGATCCATCATTTGTTACAGACGCTGAAAATATTTTGATCAAGGGACCAGGTTCAGATTCATTCCGCGACGGAGTGTTCTTCACTGTGCATGTCCTGTGTGCCAGGAGGTGTACCCAAAGCTGTGAACACACATCTCCACATTTCACCAGAATCACAACTATTTGAGAAAGGTATCTTGCGAATGAAACTCACAAAGTTCACAAAGGTGTCACTACAACTTGGCAGGGGGTTGCAAGACAGGTTGTAGGTCTTCAAGTATGTTGTGATTTCCTACATGCCTGTTTTTTATTTCCAGTGGTCTAACATGTTGTTTTCAAAACCTGGCCTGTGAATCATGTCTGTGTTGAAATGCTCCAGAGTCTTATGTGTTCCATTAAAGTTGCTGATCAAATCGACGTGTGCTTCAGGAAGCATTATGAGCAACTCTGCTGTTAAATCCTGCCTGGATATTGCGGTAGTTTGCACTTCAAACTTGCTACATGACAACGCGCTAAAGCCCTTTTCTGTGGCTTATTATCCACTCACATGTACCCCACAGACAGATCCACTTTTAGCAATGGAAGAGGGAGGGGAGGATGAAGACAGGGGAGACGTGTAAGGAAAATGGGGTGCGCCCTGTCCTTACAGCTCTTCTGGAGCAGACCACTGCTGTTCCTCCACCAGGCTGATGCGTCCTCTCCCTTCACCTCCTCCTGAGTCAGACGCCCTCTGTGGAGCCAGACCACGCACCCGAGGCCAGTCCGCGTGTATTAGTCATATATACTAACTACAAGATAATGAGTTTCACTTTCATACATGTAACCTATTTTTTACTGTACCTAACCTTTTATTTGCCTCTTATTCCCCTCCACTAACTCTTCCACCCTCTCTCACAGAACCTTGTTTACTTTCACATCAACTATTTTGCTCCCTAGATTACAGATATGAGAGAAAATTCTGATCCTTGTCTTTCTGAGCCTAGCTAATGTCCCTGAGCACAATGGTCACCATTTCTACCCATTTTCCTGAAAACAACTTGACTCGATTCTTTCATTGTTGTTGTTGTTGTTTTAATGACTGAGTAAAATCTTCATCCATTCATTGGCAGATGCTTAGGCTGATTCTATAACTTGACTTCTGTGAACAGTGGTGTATTAACATGGGTGTTTCTGTACAGGTGTAACCATTACCTGTTGACTTTGATTCTTCGGGATATATATCTTGATGATAGTCGTTCTCACTGAGGCATGGTGGAAATCTCAGTGTGGTTTTGACTTGCATTTCTGATGACTAAAGGTAGTGAATAATTTTTACGTAATTATTAGCCATTTGCAATTCTTTGGAAAACTGTCCAGTTCATTTGCCTACATACTGATTGGATTACTTGTTCTTTTGCTATCACTGTTATTATTGTTGTTGTTGTGTTTTAGTTTCTTATGTATTGTTGACAGTAGACCTCTACTGGAAGAATGGTCATCCAGATGATTTTCAACAAGACTTTCTAGACCCTGAGAGGCTGATGCACAGGCTCTTGCTGCTGGACTCTGGACATCACTCAAGTACAACACCATCAGAAACCACATAACAAGATGTTGCAGCATGTGGCGGTGTGAAATAAATAAGAAACAACAAACTTTAATCATGAGACAATACAAATCAGTAGTTCAACATCGATGTGAGGGATTCCGAGACTCATTTGTAGGTGCCCAGTGAAAACAGAAAAGCCACACATATCCAGAAGCTTATTTGACATTGGTGCTGTTTGTAGCTGTGTCAGGCTTCGGAGCCTCCTGTTAAACATACCACACAAGGCCCCTTTGTGACCAGACATCTCAAGACACGCACGGGACCCCATCTAAGCATGAGTGAACATGTACAAAACTAGTGCGTTAGCTGGACCACAAAATTGGAACTGTTGCCCATATCTGATAGAAGTGACAATTCTTTTTTTTTTTTTGGATCCGGTCGTGGGGACTGAACTCTGGGCCTGGGCACTGTCCCTCAGCTCTTCAGCTCAAGGCTAGCGCTCTACCACTTGAGCCACAGCACCACTTCCAGCTTTTTTCTTTTTGCTTATGTGGTGCTGAAGAATTGAACTCAGGGCCTCATGCATGCAAGGCAAGCGCTTTACCTTCCCAGCCCCAGGAGTGACAATTCTTTAGTAGAGCTCGGGCCTTGATCAGGTCTGTCCTTTAGATGAGATTAAGATGCCGTGTCACACAATTACCCCCACTCCTGACAGCCTCCCATTCTGAGTCACACTGTGCTCTCTCAAATCCAGCCACAGCCCAAATTATTAAGTCTTCCAAGCTTCCTGTGATGCCCATGGTTCTTTGAGGGAGGAGGAGAGGAGGAAGGAGGGGGGAGGGAAGAGGAGATATTTTTCTCACTACTCCAAGTAATACGCTAACCTGTCCCATCACAACTGTACGCTCAATTGTGAGGTAGTTTTTGACTAGGGGCCTTTAATGTCATGAAATAACATCTGCTCTAATTGACAATTATGGAAATCCTAGCTTGGCAGAAATCCTTTAGAATAAAACTGGCAACTATGGAAATGTAATGATTCTTTGTTGATAGGCTATGTTAGTCCCCAGGACGGTAGAAGGAAGGGAAAAAGGAAAATCATCTTCATCCTTAAAAATAACAATGTGCTGCCTTACAGGAAAAAAAAGGTGCAGACATATGCAGGGACAATTCTTTAGAAAGAAATGCAAATGACACACTTAGGGAAAGATGCTCAGCCGGGCTAAGAATGGGAGCGGCCAGATTCACAAAAATCTAAAGCGTAACCACCCACTTGGTTGGCAAGGCTAGGCATGTGGGCATCCTCGTGAATGGCTTGTGGGAATGAAATGGTGGAACTCCCAGAGAGACATCTGTCAGGAGCTGACACAGTAGCAAACACATCTCCCCTTTGACCTGTCAAACCCTTCCTTATCTAAGAGCCTCTATCACAGGTTCATGGGTAAAAACACAACATGTCATGTTTACAGCAGAGTCCTATGTGGTTGGGAAAGGAATTGAGACCATCTGTCTGTGGCAATGAAATGAGCTACTGCAGAGATTAAGTGAAAAAAAATTAAGATGTGAAACAAGCATGCATTTATGAAAGTCATGGTAAGGCCAGGACAGAGAGGACTGTGGGAAGGGACAAGGACATATACTAGATCATGTGAATTGCTCTACTGAGTAGCTTTGACTCTGACTCTAAGATGTGACCTAATCTGGTAAATAGTTACATCTTCAAGGAAATTTATAAATCTTACAACAGCAAATTAATCTTACACAAAGATTATTTTTTAAAAAACTGAACAATAACAAAAATACATATCCAGTTGTTGGTATGGCCACACAGGGAATTCTTATGCAAATTTTAAAAGACAGTGTATCATTGGCATATGCCTAATGGGATATATGCTAATACTCAAAACAACAGACTAACCCTAAATTGCTGGCTCCAGCTTCTATTAGAGTATGAATATTTAGAATATATATTTATGTATTAGTTTATAATGTAGACTAATATACTTAGAATATATATGTGTATGTGTGTATAGGATAATGATGTTTAGGACAACAAGATAAACTTAAGATTTATTGTTTATCCACAATTATTTATTCTTTTCTTTTCCTTCCTTCCTTCCTTCTTTCCTTCCTTCCTTCTCTTTCTTCTTTCCTTCCTTCTCAGTATCTAAAGCCTTTGCTCTACCACCTGAACCATGCCTCCAAGCTCACAATTACTTAACTTATAATTGTTTTTTAGAAGTAAATTGGCTATATACAGCAATATTTAAGGGTTTTTTTTTTAAATATTGACAAAATAGCCTGTGGAAAGTTTGCAATGAATTGATGAATCAGTAGTAATGTGTTTCCTTCTTGTAGTTTCTTCAGTAGTGGTGCTGCTCTGTTTCTATTGGATGTCAACAAAATTGCAACACTCATAGCTGCTACTTTACTTACATTTTTTAGGTTGTTGGAGAAATAGAAAGCTTTTCATACACTTTAGGGCAACTCTGTATTCTTATGTGTGTGCCTTATCTTCTTGTCCATTTTTTTTCCTTCTGTATGTTTTGACCTTTATGTTTATTTTACCAATCGTATTGTATGCTTGGCATTTCTTGTACACACTTCAATGCTTTTAAGAAACAGGCACTATATGAACACTAAATAAATCAAAAGAACATTGAGTTCAATCATTTTTTTAACTCTATTGTAAGGAAACACACAAAGATGACCTAACTAGAGCCACATCTTCCAGGAAGCTCAGGTCCTAAGGGAGAGGAGACATGAATATACAAACTAAATCACAAGAAGGAGGAAAGAAAGGTCACAAGGAAGACATAGTAGCAGGCTGTGTGAACTCTCAGAGGCCGAGAGGCCCTTTTCACAGGGAAGATGAAGAATAGGCTTTGAGGGAAAGGTGGCCATTTATCTGAGCTCTAGAGGAGGAGGGAAATTCTGCTGTGTGGTGACAGAGAAGCCAGGTCACAGCCTAGGAGTGGCATTTGCAGAAGACACGTGTGGAGGACACTGATTTGCATGGGGGCGGAGGGACGAGGGTGGAGGAGCAGGGCCCCATTCTCCTCCAGCGTGGAGGAGTGATGTGGGCATGAGGATATGAGAAAACAGAAGGGGGGCTGGGAAGGTGGCTCAGTGCAGAGCGCTTGCCTTGCATGCATGAGGCCCTGGGTTCGATTCCTCAGCACCACATAAGCAGAAAAAAAACAGCTGGAAGTCGCGCTGTGGCTCAAGTGGTAGAGCGCTAGCCTTGAGCTGAAGAGCTGAGGGACAGCGCCCAGGCCCAGAGTTCAGGCTCCATGACCAGCCCCCCCCTCCCCTAAAAAAAGAAAGAAAACGGAAGGTAGTTTGGTGAGGTGGGAGGGAAGCCCTCCCCTTCCAGACAATGAGCAGAAGGAGAAGGGGCGCTGTGCTCTGTGGGACCCAGGAGGAAAGCTTATTCTGAGATGAATGAAGCCATGTCCCTGCAGGAGCGAGCCCCCTGAGAGCCAGCGCCGGGGCATGCATGGCTGTCAGCAGCCCAGGGCGCTCTCCTTAGCACCGGCAGCAGCAGAGAGGGGCAGGGAGGCTGTGCGCCTGACTGGTTGGAAGGAACTGGTGTGTCCGACCATGGAACGAACACAAATTGTACTCTGTGAACACTACCACCACCTTTCAGCTACCTATGCCTCCCCCCCATCACAGGAACCACTCTCTGCAGCCTCGAGGTGCAGGGAGGGGCCAAGCAGTAAATAGGTTAGTGAGGAGATACGATATGAGCAAGGTATGTCTTAGGTAGCAGCACCAAGATGACTGTGCTTGTGTACACTACATAAAGGTCTGAATCGTGGGGCAGAAATCCGTCCCAGGCTCGCTGCTCAGGCTCTGAGCACAGGTGTGCAAGCTGCCATGGACTCGGTGCGGGGAGGGGGAGACACCCACAATAGCGGTTCTGAAGGCTGGAAGACTGAGAGCAGGGTGGCTGTCGGCGGGGTTAGCAGCTGATGAGTCTTCACAGGACATAAAGAGAGCTCTAGGGGTTTCTTCCTTCTATCAGGCACCAATCTCAGCCAAGGACACCACCCTCATGACCTAATCAGCGCTGCAGGACTTGCACGAATTAGCTGTGTATCATGCATGTAGCTACTCTCTAGAAGCTGCTAGCAAGAACCTATCATTAACAGACGGTGGCTCCCACTTTTACTGGGATATTCAGTATTCTGTATTATGAAGAACCATGTGCTCTGCACAAAAGCAGTGGGCTGGGCTGAAGCGCGCTGTAAGAACCAGACCTTCAGGGAAGAAAGAAAGAAACTGTGATTACCCAGAAAGCCTTCCAAAGTCAAAGGGAGAGTAAATGGGGTGGAATTGGAAGGCATTTGTAGAGATGGTGGGGAGGAGAAAGTAAAATCAGAAGAAAGAACTTAGAGGGGAAAAAAAAACCATATTTGAAGCACCACAAATGGAGGAAGAAGAGACCCAGGAAAGGAGCTGTGTTTCTCTCTGTTGGGTGACAATGTCTGCGCCTTTCATCCTGTCAGGCTGAAGAAACCTCCTCATGCAGGGCCCACCATTTCACCACATCCATCCGCCTTCCTGACATCCCTAGCTCTGCATTAACTACTAAGGGTAAATCTTGTTAAGCATTTGGCTTAGATCATCCCAAACAGCAAAGCAAATGGCTTTCTGGTGTCGTTTCTTTTTTATTTGTGTGTGTCATTAACATTAAGCACATGATGTTGCAACAACAATGTAATTGATGGCTTAATGGGCTGAATTTAAATTCAAGTAATATTTCCATTAATCTAAAAGCTATCCCTTAAAAGTCTGTAAAATTAATTTATTGAAAAAAATTCTACATAACTCCACCAGGAAAATAAAAAAAACTCTCCTCTGAATAATAATGTCATGGATTTTGCAGCTTTTCTTTTCCCTTTCTGATCAGCTCATACTTTTGTCCTGCAGATAGAGAATCAAAAACACAACTCCATACCTCAATACAGGAGGTCAGAGAATACCAGTCCCCAATTTTGGATGCAGGCAGAACACTAGAAAGACCATGGAACACCCAAGATTAATTACTTGGATTAGTTTTCCAAACAGAAAGGTGGTTTGCCTCTCTGGCCAGAGCGTAGAGCCTATGTGGGTACCAGAGGAAAGCCCAGTGTCTGGAATGGAGGAAGGACAAAAGGTTCATCTGCTCATGTGAAGGTTCCCGAAGCTATCCCTCAACCCAGGGCTGCTGCAACACGCTGCTGTGAATCCGACTCCTTAGAGCACAGCGATTCATCTTCTCACAGTTCTGGGGCCATCAGGGCCACCCACCCTCTGACGGTGGACAGGGAGGAGGACTCTTCCCTGCCCAGGGGCCACACCACCCCCGCCTCTCCCCACCCACACATGGTCTTCCCTTTCCTGTATCTTTCCCCTCTTCTGTCCCTTATAAGGGCACTTGTCACTCAATTTATGGCCTACCGAAATAACCCAGGATGAGCTGAGCTCAAGATCACTCACCAACTACATCTACAGAAATACTTTTTCCTAATCAGGTTGCATTCATAGGTCTAGGGGGCTTTAGGGAGGTCTACAGAGGTCTGTGGAGATCTAGGACACAGATGGGCCTTTTTGAAGGCCACCATCCTTCTACCCACCCAGGGAAAAAAGCATGTGTGTTTCTGTTTGAGCCATTCTATCCACATGTAACAGAAATCCCAGCTAGTGCCAGCAGTGATAACAATGATGTTTATGAGCTCATGTCCCTGGAGCTAGAGAGTCTTGAGATGAGGCAGACTCAGAGAGAAGGAATCACAGGTTTCAGGTGGTTCCGAGCCTTATTACCATTATGGTTCACTAAAGCGTTTATATCCCCACCACTGGCTAACACAAGTTCCAACTGCACCCTGGACCAGAGAATGTTCTTGAAACCCATAAAATAGGAAAGTAGATAGTAAGTAGGGAACCAATAGGTCCATTACAGTGTTGCAGAGCAATGTTCCAGAAGAGACCTTGAGACTCTGAGGTCTCTGATGGAGACGGCTACTTCACACGTTTGAACCTACTTATGTATTCTAAGAAAATTAGCTATGGGGGTTGGGACAGAAAACTGAGGGCAAGTCACAGTGGCATCGGTTACAGAGAATAAAAATTAGAATTTAAATACATAGTAAGAACCAACTAATAAAATACAAAGATCTATCTGATAAGATATTATGTATTTACTATATGTTTTTCTCAGAGCATATAATCTGGATTGGATTCTGAAGTGGAGAAAGAGAAATAGCTAACAATAACAGCATCCAGGTAATTGAAGGGATCTGAACATGGGCTGTGTCTTAGATAATAGTATTTGTATCTATGTTTGATTCCAGGATTTTGATAATTCTGTGGTGGCTTTAAAAGTGAATGTGATTACTCTGATGGAAAGTGCCCTAATCCACTCTAAGGAGCGATAAAGAGGCGTGGGATCTGCCATTTACTCTCCTATGGTTTAGGAAATGTGTGTATTTTATGTGGAGAGAGAGAGAGGTGAAATGAGAAAGTAAATGGGGCAAAATGTGAGCAATTGGTTCCTCAAGATAAAGAGGACAAAAGTTCCTTGAACTCATTTTGCAATTTTCCTCCAAGTAGCCCAAATAAAGGGGAATGAGCGGATGATTCCACGGGGCGATAATGGAGCTGGGGGACGGCGAGGGTGAGTAATGGAAACCTGCACCGTGACACACAGCGGCCTGCATGTCTACGCTGGGCTGGCCGTTCACAGGGTACCAGCACGGCAGCACGTGATGGTCACGGAGCACCCTGAGGTTCCGCTGTCCCAGGACACGGGCCACAGGGCCCAGAGGAGGAAGGAAGCACCCACAGAGCCTCAGCTCCTCTGCCCCTCGCCCAACACACCCAAGTGAGAGACAGCAGAGAGCTCACACGCATATTTTAAAGCACACAGCTGTGTGCAACACCGGAGCAACTCCTCCATGAGCCATGAAGAAGCCTAAGCCATGAGGTCCAAGTCACACTGTTATGGCAGCAATAACAAGCAGGAGATGAAATCGAATATCTATCTTTGTGCCTACGCATTTGCATCCAAAATTCTAGAGACGCATGGGCTCGGGAGCGGCATCCAAAAGCACGTTAGAACCTGTAGAAACCCTGCTACTCGCTTTGTGTGCAATCCTGGAGGCTCCAAGGAGCCCACGATCCCAGAGCTCTTGTCTGCCTGGTTCTAAGACTTGGTAGAACTCAGGCACTTGTCGGCCACCATCCACATTCTCACTCTCCTCCAGGTTTTGAGCTCAGGACCATGGAGCTGTTGGGCAGGGGCTGAGCTGAACAGCCTCAGAAGCAGCCCCTCTAAGGCCCAGAGACAAAACCTGTCAGGATCTGTCTCAGTTCACATAACCACGACCAAAAAGCCTAAGCCCAGCCAAACATAAAAACCATCAGCTCCAAACAAACTGTCTTCCAGCTCATTCCAAACAGGCGGCGTGGTTCTTCTAACCCAGGTCATGCTTGGTTTTCTTCCTGGAGCCAAAGCCTGTGTATGCGCATCACAGCTTCATGGTAAGATTCTAAAAGGAGAGTCAGATGGGGCATCTGCAGACCACAAGCTGTCTGCCGCTGGGGAATAGGCCAATGACTGTGAATGAAGTGGAACAGTGTAACAACTGGCCAAATCCGGCAGCAACCTCACCCTACAGCCACATTTTTACAGCAAGAAAACATTATTAAGTAAGTTAAAACACACATGACAAGTTCAATTCGTTTCTTGTTGAGCTGATGACATCTTGAAGGGAATCATATGCCAGGATCACTTCAACACGAAGAAAGTCACAGGACTCGAATTCTCTGCTCTCCTGATTCCAATGAGAGTATTCACACATCCTTCGAGGTGGGCTTCGCCAGCAAACTTAGAAGGGGCGGTACGTGCTGTGTGGCTGGACTGTCCTTGGGCCCCACACAGCAGCCAGTGGCTGATGTTCTGTGCTAGTGGTTCAGGTCCCTGCAGCCAGGCCTGTGAGGTATGAGCTCAGTCCCTGCTTCAGTCTAGAGCCTTCTTATGGGTCTCAGCAGCATCTGTACAGTTGGGCTGCATCTTCTGCAAATCAGAAAAGCAGCCCGGCAGAAAGACCTTGAGAAGATGGTACTTGTCACCTGGTGTGGCTTGGATATGTCTCCCTCAAAATAAAGGGGAAGATTCCTCTCTGCCTGGAGACCACATTCAGAGTTGGAAATGAATGTTCAACGATCAACAAGAAACCTCACAAACTTAAGCACAGAATTACAATAGATGAAGAATACCCTGGTAGGTTCTAGAACATTGGGATCATCAGGGGACCATTCTGCTTATTGGTGTTAACATTCTCCTCCAAGTGTTTTAGGGCTGAGTGATCAAGTTTATCATTCAAGACTTTTACTAAAAATTTAGGACCTGAGTGTGCTGAGCCAAGGTGCCGTTTTTGCTGTGTGAGCCCTTGGCACGGGCTTCTAAGGCCGATGCTGTGCCCTCACTGTGGAAGTTTCTCCACTGGAAAGCGAGGTCAGGCTGCTAGTGCATGGCTGTGTGACGAGGGACAGATTCCCAAGGTGCGGTCCAAGTCCCAGACATCAGCAGGGCCTGACACTCCAAGGCAGCAGACAGAAGCCAGCCATCTGTCTTGGCAGTTTCTGTGAAGCTCACTAGCATTGCTGTTCTACATATCACTGTATTAATACCACTCTCACAACCCCATCTGCACCACGTGACGTGTGGGCAGGGCTCTCTTCCTCCCTCCTGCCGCCTCTGCTGTCCTGGGTGGTGGCTCTCCAGCTGCCCTGGTTCAACTCGGCCTTCCCTCTGAACACAGCAGGGCTCTTCAGCAGCCATTGCCAACCCAGGCACACAAGGCTTCCGTGCCCGTGGGCCATTCATCACCTGCTGTTTGGATGTACAAATCTCTGAAGTCTACATTTCCAATGCAAGGAAGCCCCACCACGCACCCAGAGAAAGGCGATGAGCATGTTCTCTGTCCTTGACTCACAGGTGGATGTCAGGACTCGTAATCCTGTCCCCTCTTCTGCACTGAACTTAAAAGCTGCTGGCGATGTGTCTTCTTTTTCAGATCTTTGTGGACAGGCGTGTCTCCTCTGCCTTCCAGCGCTCCATCCCCACAGCTCTCTGGAGAGACTAAGATGCTGGATGGAAGCACCTGGCAGAGAAGGGGGGGCAGGGGTTCCCCTATGCCCCCCAGGCCCTCTGCTGCAAGAGAGACCCTGCTAATCGCCAGTGCTAAGCAGAGCAGAGAGCCAGCCGCTGCCATGGGAGCCGCGCAGAACTTTGTTCACGCGCCTTCCCTCTTGCATGGCATTCTGTTTATTAAGCTTTGCAGCACACAGTGTGTGAAAGGCAGCCCGGGAAGCCTCTGTGATGTGTGGCCACGCTTGTCCAGGGCAGCCGGACCTGGCAGAGCCAGGGAGCTGCTCCAGGGTGGAGCCCACCTGCACCCAGATCCCATTCACATCCGCACTTTGCCCACACCAGCGGTCCACACGCATCTCAGGCTACCTGCTCTTTCCACAACTCCAGGTGCAGAGGTCAGGTGTAGAAATGGAGGCTTCTCATGCTTTCTAGAAACTCATCTGTTGGCAAATTTCATCCATGCTAAATGTAGACCCCATTTGCAAACCCGAAGTTAGAGCTCTCTGTTTGTTGTGTTTTTATATGTGGGAAATCAGGAAGCAAATTATACAGCTCCACCCCCAGTTGCCTTCTCTGCTGTGGCTGCGGGAACTCCTGAAGAAAGTCAGGGTTGGGGAGGAAAGATCAAGAGGGTCCGTCCTACCCTCTGCCTGCACCCCAGAGGCACATGGCAGAGCATCCCCGAGGGGACCGCTGAGGGGCCCAGGCGCCCCTCTGGCCATCTAGAGCAGAGAGACCACATCCACGGAGGGCAAGAGCACGAGCCTGGGACAAGGCACAGCAGACGCAGCTCCAGTGGCGGCTGTTAGAACCCAGTGTGGAAATCATCCTGTGGAGAACGGGTACTATTTTCACATGGATAAGACAGGTTGGGCAGCAGCAAGCATTTAATCAGGTCACCGGACAGAGAGGGTTGCCGGTCATATAGTCTACCTTCCACCCAACACCTCTCCAGTGCTGATAGTAGCACAAATAAGTGCCTTTGGCCAAGATTGGACATTAAGGTCAACTCTTTTATTTAATAAAGTGTGCTTTCTAAAAGTTATATGGCTCCCAGAGCCTTTGAACCAGCCAGGAGATCACCAGAGACTTACCTACCTACCTACTGTACTGCAACCACCAAGCCAGAAACGCCAATTTCTCCCCCACCTGCCTTCATCAAAACTAAATCGCAGAAGTGTTTATATAAGCCAAGCAATAAAACACAAAAGGAGATGGCATCAGAGAGAAACCTATAAAGATGATTAAGCTTGTTAAAATAAAAGCCATTAATGGAGTAAATAGGGCCAGCATTAGGCCCAAACAGACTCTCTTTTTGAGGCTGAGATGGTTGCTAGAATGATAACTCCACTACTGACTGTATTTAATTACTAACATCTTTCCCCAAATGAAATGCAAACTAGTTTTCTGGATGACAGACTGTTATAAACTAATGCAGCTAAATAATTTTAATGACTGTCATGCATGAAAGTGGAAAGAGTATTTGGCTTTTATACTAAAACAATACAAATGAGACAACAATGATGGGGGAAAGGATGGTGTAAATGAGCACATTAACATGTATGATGTCATTTCAAACTGGTGCTCTCCTCTGGTGGAGAATGGGAAGGACAGGGTAGTGGGAGAACAAGGGGGGGGGGTTCTGCTCAGGAGAAATGCACTCACCACCTCCCTCGGGCAACTGCAGCCCCTCTGTGCAGCATCTTTACAATAAAGTTTAAAAGCACTTGAAAACGTGGGCATGCATGGGAGGTGGTCGATGCCAGCCTGCCGCAGGACCTCCTGCAGAGGCCCACACCACCTCTCCTTCCTCAGCACCCCCTGCTCAACTGCAGCAGGAGAGATGAGATAATCTTATTCTCAGGAAAAACAAACAAGAAATAAGGGATTCAACATGTAGCCTAAATGGAAACGAGCTTTTTTCCTTTGCTGCTGTTTAGTTTCCTTTTCTCTCTGTCTTGTCTTTGGGAGGTAAGGGGGCACAGGGTGAACAGATGCAGCAGTGGTCCTCACCAGACACCATGTTGAAATGAGCTGCACAACCTGTGGGTGGTGATGGGAGGGCAATCCTGGGAGAAAGCGAGGGAAGGGGTGGCGTTGTCCAAGAGGAAACGTACTCTTTACCTGACTTACATAACTGCAACTGCTCTGTGCATCACCTTTACAACAACAATTTAAAAAATAAAAATGGATCCTGCCTTGGGGGCAATTTGCATTCTAATAAAAGACAAGCTCTACCAAAATTAGCATAGGACTACGCAAATGTCAGGAACCAGCAATCTAAGGTATCCACAGGGGTGTGGGAATTGGGCTTGAAGGGAAGGGACCAGGAGGACCACTTCAAGTGACCCATCCAGACCCTGGGCTCCCTGGCCCACCTGCTCATTCCCTGCCGGCCTGCACCTGGGGAGGAAACCCAGCCTTTCCTTTCGCAAGTTCAAAAACAAAGAGCACGAAAATAAATCAGTAAAATGACCATGATACTAGCAAACAGGAGGCTTGAGACTTGCACTCAAAGAAAAAAAGGAATTGACTCCCTTATTCTGTAATACCCATGCCCCACCCCAACAAAATATAAAGTTTAACAGGATATATTTTGATCTAGTCAGTTCCATGTCAACCATGCAGGCAATTTAGGCTTTTAAGTGTTATCAAATAGTCTAGCAGCAAATCAGTCCCATTCAGCCTGCATGATTCCTTCCAGACCCACAAGTCACTGTGAACCTAGGCAGACATCTATTTCTGTGTTTTACTCAATTAACGTCATCAGCTGAGCTGTCAATGAAGGGAGCACCCGTGGCCGGACGGCAGCCAGACAGGCCAACTTGTGCATCAACCCTTTGCAGAGGCAACTCGCTTGTCCAATGCCAACTGGATCTCCCCAAAGCATTCTGCTCTAAGTTCTGCTGGGAGCCTGGGTCACCTCCCAGCAGACCGAACCCTGCAGGGGCATGCGCTAACTGCCAGCAGCACGGTGAGATGGGCCAGGACCACCACTGGCTCTGATGAAACAGTAGCAAAGCTGAGCAGGACGCTGCCCATGAGCCTCAAAATCCAGGCATGGCCAGGGACTCCAACCTCACCGCACGTCCCATGCGCGCGCACTCCCGCCTGACAAGACTCTCACTCCATAGCCTCCCCAAACCCTTACCTCGCGCAGCTCCACCGAACTACTGCACCCGTGGGCTGCTGCAAGCGGTGGGGGTGAAGCTTTGCTCTGTCCCACTAAAGCCTACCAAGGACCTCATGAGCACAAGTACAAGTATGTGACTAAAACCTGTGACAAGCAAGACCTGCAATGTCGTGCTCTGTTTTGGCTTTTTAAATCAAGAGCTGGGTAGAGCCACAGAGGACATGACTGTCCATGAATTCTGGCTACTCAGGAGGCTGAGCAAAACCAACCCAGGCAGAAAAGTCCATAAGATTTCTTCTCCAAAATAACTAGCAAAAAGCAAGGCTGGAGGCAAGGCTCAGTAGGTAAAGCACCAGCCAAGGCCCTAATTTTCAAAGCGTAGGACCTCACACAGAGAGACAAGCATTAACACAAAGGGTCAGGTGAGTGCCCTTGCCTGGCTGGCGTTAATCTGGGTCTCTGGATCCTGCTCCGGAAAAGCAGAGTCCCTGCTGGCAGAAGGCTGCAGACCCAGTAAGGACACCCACTGCGGAACCAGGCACCAAACTCTGAACACAAGAGCTCTGGGAGATGGAGATGAGCCTGGGCAGAGAGACGGCACATGACTGCAAAAGCTACTTCAGAGCCAGCATCCAGACACAGATCCAAACCATCAGCGATGAAGAGCCACAAGGTCACAAATGGATAGAGGTCACCAAGAAGTTTGGCACCTGGTGAGCAGTCCCAGGTGGGCCCAGGTAGACAGGGAGTGTCTAGTGTTCCAAGGGCAATGAGAAGCCAGTAGAGGGTTAAAGCATGCTCACATGACTGTCAAAGGAATCTCTCTCTAGGTGTCATATACAATAGGCTGTGTGGAATGAATGAGTGCCGCCCAGGGCTGGGGGAGGGGTAAGACGTGTCCAGACTAGCGGCAAGCTAGCAAGCTGCCTCCCAAATCCTGGGAGGCTTCCAGTCCTGGCTGCCCGCCCCCCCCCCCCCCCCGGCATGGGGTGGAGGCCTCGCTGCTTACCCACAGTGCAGAACACCAAAGTGCTTGCCCAGGACATCAGCCACAGGTGCTTCCAATTGGATCCCCAAGACCAGGTGCACAAACACAGCCAGGCTAGAAGGGGAAGGCAGGTGGAACAGTGTGCAAATTAATGTGTGTGTGTGGGGGGGGGGTGGATATGTCCTCCTTTGAGCCTCAAAGTCTTTAAAGGTCAGTAAACAGAAGAATGCTGAGCCCCATGACTAACAAAAAGGAAGCAGGAAAATGTGTGAGCAAACAAATGGTTTTTCTCAACCAATGTTCCAAATCATGGGACATTCCCAGCAGACCCACCATCTCCTAATAACCCAACACTACTATTCAAAGCTATTATCTCTCCTCTACCAGGAAGAAGAGGGTCTGAGAGATGGCGTGCTGGGAAGCCAAGGGATCACAAGCTAGATGGGTATGTGTGGCATCATACTCATGCCCTGGCACTTTGGGTAAAGTAACAAGAGCACAGCCCAGCTGACTGGGGCGCAGAGCTTTGCTTGCTCAGCACCATGGCAGTCTGGAGTGAAGTACACAGGGGTCTATTCAGTGTGGACCTACCTGGGGTCCACGTCATGTCACCAGAGCGATGCAAGCAGGGATAGCACAAGCCAGGCACATGGAGTCTGAGATGGCCCACAGCATCTCAGGCCATATCCTCTCCTCTGTCCATGGTGAATCTCCTCTGCTGCCATGTTCTATCTCCTTCTGTGGCAGGAATTGCTCTGAGGCTGCCTGCCCATCTCTGCACCAGTGCATCAGACAATGAACTGACATTTCCTAAGCAGCCTCTGCTCCACCCTTGATTAGAAACTATCTTTAATTAAAACACCACATCAGAAGTCTGAGCCAATTTCATCCTGGCTCTCCTAAGTGCTTTGTACAAAACATTAACTCTGGAATCTCATTATACATTTGCAACCTCTGTGACAAACACACATGATAATTCAGCTTTAATGCTTTCTTGAGCCAGCCATAATTTTAGAGGCTCATGGGTAACAGAAACTTACTGAGGGAAACGTGTGTGTTAGATATACCTACTCATCTCTTACTTTTGGGGCAGATTGGGAGTTGGGGTGGCAATGGATGAAGAAATGGTAACTGAGTGCACTCCAGACAGGTTGACAGAAGATGTTCACCTGAAAACCACAACTCTAATCCAGTGCTGTTCTAGCAAAACTAACGGGTTTAAGTGCCAGTGAGGCATGAGTAGGCAATACTCAGTTGAGCAAGTGAGGAACAAACTACATAGCTAACCGGCTTTGATGACTACCTCTAGTGATTTGCAACGCAGTGTAAGAAGGAAGGACTTACTTTACGGGAGAACTTAGACTCACCTTGGAATTACAGACTAGATGAACAGGTGCTCGTGCTAGAGGCTCCCGATGCAGTGGCCAGAAGGGGAGGCCATTTCACTTGACAAATACTTGCGACTCCATGCGCCATGCACACAAATTTCCCCTCACACCCTCAGTAAAATTAGAAGATTCCATAACATTGATTGCCTGGCCAAATTTTGGTATTTTTTCTGTTTTATTCCCAACTCAGTTCTGAAGTTGTAGTTAGAGGCCTCTGTCATACCTTCAATATAACCTCAGCAATTTCCACTGAAGTCTCCTGTTCATGAGTCTTTCTCTTCCTCTTTCTTTAGATAATCTGGAGCTCACAGCTTTTTCACAATGCTAATTACAGGACTTTTTCTGAAAAAAATCTTAATCCTCTCTAAGAAAAAAATATATTCTTAACAGCATCTGCTTAGGTATAGAAAAGTATAGCATAAAAGAAAAAAAAAAACCCAAGTATGTAAGATCTAACTGAAAAAAATCAGATACCAACCACTGTGTCCCTCGTTTCCCACGTCCCTCCCACGTCCCTCCCCTGGCCAGTCCGGTGGCTTGGTGCTTCTACATCCTGTTGCTCCTCTATCTCCCCTGGGACCCAGGCTTCAGATGAGTTGTTTATTCTCTCACCCTCCTTGATTTCTTTTTTTCTTCCTCCAAAAGCAGGTCTGTATAAAATCCTACGGAATGTCATCATTATGACTGCACTTTCTATCTGGTTGTTCAGAGAAGCCAGATCTCTTACGAAGCTAAACTTCTTGCTTGCGGGAACATGCAGGCCATGTCAGCCACAGGGCACTCCTGCACTCGGATATCCCCTTGGTACCAGGCTTTCAAAGACTGACCACGGCACCCTGGCCTGGCCCCTGTGGAAATAGTGAAGCAGCATCTGTACCACAATGAGGAAGTCAGGAAAGAGCACACAAAGGAAGGTAGGATTGTTTATCCTACATGTTTCCTTAAATAGGGGTAAGTGGCATGGAGTGCACTCCCGGGGGGGGGGGGGGGGGAGGGAGGGGTAATGGCTTCCTCAGACTGCAGCCACGTGACTGCAGAATCCAGGGCCGCCAGTGGCTTCCTGAGAGGCCATGGATATGTTCTGGAGGCAGTAGGCTCACCTTTGCAGTTCTGACTGTGCAGAGATGATCAGGCAGCCTCAATCCTTTGCTCTGAGTTGCTTTCAGAAGCTCTATAGTCAGGGGAAAGGGGCATTCGACCCCTGATCGTGTCAGGCCGTGCTGGCTGCTCCTTGAGAGCAGGGGACTATAGCCAGTGGTTCTTGGAAGCTGGCATCTGCTCTGGGTTACCCACCATGCGATTTAGCATGCATGGTTCCTCTCCAAATATTCACACAAGAGGAAAACTGCTTAGGAAGAAATATTCCAATCTCAGTGTTGGGGGTTATGTTTTGGATTGTCTCTCACTTGTTCTGGCCACAAAGTGCTATTCAATATACAAAGCAGAAATACACAAAATACACAAAGTTTAAAATTAACTGTGCAATTGTGCCTTCTAAGGCAAGCATACTTTACATGTCCTTTACAGATATGGGAGGAGTTTAACTGCATTTTATTCAAAAACTCCAGCTTAATTTCAAAATGCATACATTACTTTAATTATGGCCAAAGTATATCCATCATCTTAATTAACCCATGGAAGAGGACTGCCCTGCCACTCAAAGAGCATGCATTTCCTAGGAAAGCCTGTTTAATCCTTCCAGGACAGACCCATATCTCCCAGCTAACTCCAATTTGCATGTATCCCTTCAACTCTGCCCCAGGAAGCAGAAGGAAATAACAAGGGCAGATATTCATTGAACAGATTCTGTAGTGTGACCAGAGGCTTTTATCCATCCACTCAATTAGGTTCCTAAAAACTCATTTTACAGATGAGAAATCTGAGGCTGGACATTTTATTTAACTGTGCAAAACTATCAGTTAGAAAGTATCTGTAAACACAGGTGACCTACGTATCCTGTGAGAAAGCTACTTACAGAACATCTTAAATACATTATCAGTTTATAACTGGGATCTCTTACTCTCAAGAAAAACTACTTTCATTATTTTCGCATCTTGGTGTCGCGAGCTTGGCCATGCTGTTGGATGGATGTTGCTGGGCCCCATAAATGCCGTTTGCCCCTTGGGTTGAAACACTACTACTCAGCTGTTTGAGCCTCCAGGCAGAGCTGCAGCCAAACATACAGCCGGTTGAGCACTGGAGTAAAACTTCAGTCTCCAAAGGTCTACGCTCAGGCGTCCTTGGCCAGCCTGTGCCACATACATCATGGTAGTCATGGTTCCCTAGGTCGCTGCCTGAGATGGCAAACTTGGGCCTAAAATTCTTACAGCAATCACTACAAGGACACATACATGCCTTATTCTTCAGAAGCATGGAGATAAGAGTGACCTTACAGTTAATATGAAAAACACCCATACTGCCCCAAAGCATAATACTAATGTATGACAGGAGCCCAGATAAAGGAACTTGTGAATAGAGAACTCAAGATGGTATACTCAAGCATTTCTTGTCCTGGATATAAAGGAGAAAATCATCACAGAGAAACATCGACAGAATTATAGATGAAGTAAGGAACCTCTTTATGGGAAGACTGAGAGTGAGGTAGATTCATACTGTTCCATTTCCCATGCTTCTGAGGACAAAATCTACCACAAGAGCATACACACTAACTATCATCTGTGCAGGGCCTCAGAGAAACCTTAGGCTGACGGATGCACTTCTGGCCTATCCTCTGCAATTTGGTTATGTAAAATGGGAGAATTGGACTTGTTCAATACTCCCAGAGTCCTACATAGATACTTTCTGATTTTTTATCAAAGTGAATCCAATGGTTGTGCAGTTAGAACTGTAAGACTTTCCATCAAAGCTCAAATTCATCTGAAGACTTACCAGGCACATATCTGATACCAAACTTCAGTAGTTTATTTCTTCAGATAGTAAGATGAGTTTTAAGATACTGCTTTAGAGAATGAAGCATCTGGATGCCTTAGTAGTGATTTCTATGAATGACTTTTGGGACTTATTCTGGGCTTCAGTTTGGATGTGGCATCTTTTCTATGGTAGGAACTGACGTTGAGATGGTCCCCTACATGGTTTTATATATATATATACACATATATATATATATATATATATATATTTCTGGCGAGTCCAATTTCCTGATGAAGTGCCCGAATGAATTAAAGGCTTGTGTAGGAATAATTTCCTGTCTACAGAACATGAAACACTGCCAAAGGAGAACCCTAATGATCCCTACACAAGATCACATAATTCACAAATACTGTTAAGACTCAAGTAAACTAAAATCTGACAAAATTAAATCCTAAATCCAAATCAGGTTACTAAGGAGGAAACATTTTTCATTTAAACCAAGTGGAACTCAAGAAAAAAAAAAATCTTTCCTAAAGGAGATTTGTGGTAACCAGGGATCAACAGCTGATCCAAGTAGCCCTGGAAATTCTTGATGATGTTAACATTACATTTCAGGTCAAAGTGAGGGGGGAAAGGCTAGCTTTATTCCCCTCAGTTGTACAAGTCTTCAGTGCTCTAGCTCTCTTAGCAGTGTGTGTAGTTGCACAGAAAGATTTCCCTGAGATTAGGTCTTGATGAAATGCACTGCTCTGAGTTATAAGGTTAACAATGATTTATGAGTAGAACTTTCATACTAGATAATACTTGTAAGATCAAAACTTGTCTTAAGAGACAGTGACTTATGTTTAGATAGGAAAAGTAGATTAGCTTATTCCCAAAAACTGCAAGGAATTGTAAATAGGCTAACACATGACACTGGCCATGTTACTTTATGTAAACTTATCAGGGAAGTCCATGGCATTGTACATTACACTTTAAACTTTCATTTAGTTCTGATGCCTTTCCACTTTGTGCAGCTGACACTGAGCACACTTCTACAAGGCAGCAGGAAGTTTTGCTTCACGGATTCCTTTCCCTGCCACCCCGCTCCTACTCCTGTGTGACTGACCTGCGATGCACCCAAGATACAGTTTAGTCACTGGTACCTCCTGAACTGACAACTCCAGCTACAAGCAACCCCTCCGTTACCAGGGACACACACTGAAATGTTAATTTCTGTGTACTGGGGCGCCAGAGACGTAGGGAAGCCCTCCAACTCCGTGCTAGGGGGGTTGGGGAGGGCAGGAGCCAGGCTCTCAAACAAAATTGGATAAGGGAGGTAAAATGATGGAATTGTGTCAACTGCACGTTGCTTTGGCAGAAAGTATTGAGATGGATGAAAGATGAGATAAACGACAGAGGAATACAGGAAAGAGATGGAAGATGCCTAGATGTTAGGGTGTGTGTGTGTGTACATTTGGATGGGTAAAGTCCTCACCCACCAGGCTCCCCTGGGGTGTGTAAATCCAAGGAAGTAACTAGCTGCTGGAATTTTCCTACAGAGGCTGACAAGTTCTGCATATCCTCCATAATAGTGGCATGCCACAAGACACACTTGGAAAATGTACTGTTGTTTCAGGGTTTTTTCAGCAAATCACACCTGAAGTGTTAAAGAAACTGGAGAAATGTGGAGCATCCACACACAACATAGATCTTCATTTTGATGAAGCCAGACCATGAGCAAGCTACCTTCATGTCTGGGTGGAGTGCAATGGTTCAACATACAGAATGCAGAAGACTCCATGCGGACTTCAGCCACCTATCTCCAGCCAGGGTATCATCTCTGGGCATCTTATTTTCCATTAAAATCAGCAGTTCTTAGGGCTACAAAAGTTGCTTTGATTACAAAGACCTTGGATCAAGTTTTTGTTCTTAGAAGCAAATGCTGGGCTGAAAATGCTGGGCTGACAAAATTATCAGTTCCTCACCCAGTGGCCTGCTAGTAGAGATGCTGCACTCACAGCCAGTGGCTTGCTACTTAGACAGAGCCCTCACAGCCCAGATTATGTGTTAACACCTGGCTTCTAGGATGACAAATGAAAACAGGACTTCAGAAATGATGCTTGTATGGTGGTGTACATTTTTTTTTTGGGGGGGGGGAGAGGGGTCCAGTCATCGGGCCTGAACTCTGGGCCTGGGCGCTGTCCCTCAGCTCTTCAGATCAAGGATAGCGCTCTACCACTTGAGCCACAGCATCACTCCAGCTTTTTTCTTTTTGCTTATGTGGTGCTGAGGAATTGAACCCAGGGCCTCAGGCATGCAAGGCAAGCGCTCTACCACTGAGCCACCTTCCCAGCCCAGGTGGTGTACATTTTTAAATTTACTTTTATTCCTGCTTTTCTTTTCATGTAGCTCTGTCAAATGCAGACTGAAGACAACAGAATTCTTCTCTGTGTCAGGAGAGAAATGGTAA
Organism: Dipodomys spectabilis; assembly: GCF_019054845.1. Classification (NCBI taxonomy): domain Eukaryota; kingdom Metazoa; phylum Chordata; class Mammalia; order Rodentia; family Heteromyidae; genus Dipodomys; species Dipodomys spectabilis. The sequence continues at coordinate 2,002,078 of NW_024870803.1, forward strand.
GCAAACAACTTGCCAAACATTTCCTCGAAAATCACCCAGCTCTTTTAGACCAGAGTCCAGTACGCCTAGTTAGTCAAATGTGGAGTTCTGCCGGGCGCTGGTGGCTCACGCCTGTAATCCTAGCTACTCAGGAGGCTGAGATCTGAGGATCGCGGTTCAAAGCCAGCCCGGGCAGGGGAGACCGTGAGACTCCTATCTCCAATAAACCACCAGAAAACCGGAAGTGGCGCTGTAGCTCAAGTGGTAGAGTGCTTGCCTTGAGCTGAAGAGCTGAGGGACAGCGCCCAGGCCCAGAGTTCAAGCCCCACGACCAACCAAACAAAAACAACAACAAATGTGGAGTTCTATATGCACAGAATATTAGATTGTGTAATTACAGTAGTTAAAACATACTAAACCTCCTGGCAATTAGCTCTTACTCTTACAACAGGCTAAAGAATTTAGGAACCATGGGTCGCCTGAATTTTCAGGAAGAAAACCATTAAAACCTGTCCTACATGTTCCCCTTTGTGAAGGTAGCTGTGTCTAGAGAAATGCTTTACACCACCATTATGGATGGAGATAAGAATATCTATAGGAGAGGAAAGAACGGAACAATGCAAGATGGAAACAGTTAAGAAAAGTTAACCCAATTGACATCAGGTTAAGAAATGTGTGTGAGGAGGAGGCCTTCAGCTATCCCAGTTTTAGCTGCAGACCACTGTGAGACTGTATGAGCTTTCTAGGTATTTTGATTTTTAAAGAACAGACTTTGTGAAGTTCAATATTTAGACTCGTAATGTTGGCTAGTAATCAAAAAAGCAAAAAAACACTGTATAGGCTAAACACGTCTTGGAGCTGGTACTGTGGCTGCTTCATCTTTTAGCTTTTAGATGTATATAAAAAAAAAAGGAAGGCGCTGTGAGATTGAAAAGTAGGCAAAGGAACTTAGAAAGTCTGCAAATAAGGGTGGCTGGAAACTCGAGGGGCAATGAGTTGAGCATACTAGGACGTCAAGGGGAAGAGGTGTCAAGAGACTGGCAACAACCTAGTCACTGCTTATGCTTTATTCAGGTCACTGACAATACTAGTTCTTTTCCATACTGTGGTTGAGATCAAAACTTGTTCATTACTTTTCTTCTTTTTTTGGTGTGGTACTGGAGACCAAACATGCATGCTAAACAAGCACTCTACAAACTGAGTTACATCTCAATCATCTTTCTTACATTTAAAGACTTTGTACCAGACTTTCTTAAGGATTAAATAGGAATGGTAACTACCTTGGCTGCAGTCCAAATGAGGAACACTGTAGATGTCTGTTTAATGATTGCCTTCTTTTAATCGCTGAAATTAAAGCAAATACTCTCTTTTAGTTAATATTAGAATTTCAGAATATCCAATTTTTTTAATAGTTAAAATACTAGAAAAAAATTAAAATGTGCACTTTATTTACACTGGGAGGGTGCAGAAAGAGCATTTTGGGACTGGCTTGCACAGATGCAGGACAGGCATGCTTCCCACCGACTTACTGCATTGCACTCATATAATTTCTCCATTCACATGTAATCTAGAAAAACCTATTGTCACTCTCACATACGCAATTTAAATTATGTATATGCAAATTCTCGCAAGTTTTACACACACCACTATAATATATGCCACAGAAGACACAGTATTTGGTAATCGAAACTTAGTATTAGCGCTTTTTTAAAGAGAATTTTTACCTTGGGGGTTGAGATCTTCCCACAATGAGTTATGTGTTATTCTGCTCTACTTACCACAACTTCTACCTACCGTGAGTTAATCACGCCTCCTTTTCCCAACCCTGACCAAGGAATGCGTCGGTGCTGTAGTTCAACCAGTCTGACTTAGCATTGGATACCAGGTGTCCATATAAGTTAAATGTCTTCAAAACAAAAGCCTTTTCAACTTAAGGTAATTTCTTATTGAAGAAATCAGAGATACAATTACAGGTATCACTAGTATTCCTAAAATAGTATTGTCCATAAAATGAATTAAAACTATTCTTCTCATTTAAAGTTATTAAAGGAGTTGTAACAACATAAAATTTATCCAATGTATTTAAAAAATATGAGGCCAAAATGTTTCCTAAGAGTAATTCTTAATTGTGGATTCTCATTTGGCCACATTTCATCCTGCAAAAAGAACTTGCTGGGAATGGTGTCACATTAGCTTTTATCAAGGAATAACCAACAGACAACAAGGGAACATGATGCAGCATAGTCCAGTCACTTATCCAAGTATTAGACTTGGTTTCTGATTTGGCAAGGAACAACTTCGCTTACATTTAGCATATACTTCGCTGTATGAGAAAACCTGGGCCGTTGTACTTATCTAGTACTTAGAAAACCTCAGCTAAGTATCTATTGTGTGTAGACGTGTCTTCACTTTGGACAGGGCATTCTCAGCACCCCTCACTTGGGTCCACATGTGGAGCTGCTATTGCACTACAATGTGTATGTGAAAACCATTCTCATACTGTGTTTCTCTTGACCTTTTCCTACAGGAAAAAAAAAAAAATGTTTATCTATCACCTAACCCATCTTTTGGCTAAAACCTCACCCATGAATCATTTTCTCAAGTAACAGAATCAAACAATAAACATACTCTAGAATTTTCCCTTGTAGCAATTTGGTAGTTTTATGTTTATTACTACTGCAACTTGTATAAACATGAGATCTGCAATGGTATTTCCCCTTTAAAATTCTCTTTTACAGTGTCTTCAACAGGAAAGATGACAATTACATGTAATATCCTAAATTGAAAATGAGACAAGACTGCATTCACAGGCTTCAAAGAATATTATAGGCATAGAAATTTAAGTGACATAGTATTGTGACAACTTGTATAATAGCAACTGGACAGGCGTCTTCAAATTTTCCCAGAATACACAAACTTGCTATGGTGATGGGAACTTTTACAGATAGTATCATATTCAAGATCTAATTGACAACAGTACTCTTCGATCAAATAACTTATTTGTTGACATGATCCAAAATGACCATCTCAAGAGCAATTAAATCTGTCATCAGTATACTGTACATTTCATATACGCATCCAAATACATATGAAGGTTAAAGTCTGGTTTGGTAGAACTGACATTCTTGTGTGATAGAATTATTACGTCTACTACATGTAACTCATTTCAGCCCTAAATTTTATAACTCAAAACAAATATATTTTACAGAAACAAACCATTATTTACAAATTAAAATTCATCCTGAGAATTTTTTATTATGCGGAACAGCTTCACAGGAAAGGCAATTACCAATCTGTGACACAAGAACGCACCAGAGTTAAAAAAAGTCACAATTAGAGGTTCATTTACATAGATTGTGACCCAGAAAAGCATAATGGTATTTAAAGAATCCCCTTTTAAATTTAATTTCATACAAGAAATTAATCATGTAATTTCAAATTCCAGTGTTCTTCCCCCTTCAATTTCTTCTACTGATGTTACAGTGTTTTGGAAGGTGATGAACTAGAAAGAACCCCGGTGGTAAAGTTCCATAGTACCCCCCTTGGGCCTACATAAGGAGGTGGGCTGCCCCATGCTGACTCATCACTCATTTCTTTTCTGACTTTCAGGAGAAACAGACCCAATCTGCCTCTGGCCTTCCATATATATGAAGTTCCTCTAATAGGAGCGGTTGTCTAAACAAGTTCAATGCTTCAAGAAACAAAGTCAAGTTGAAAGAAAAATCTCAACAGATTCTTGATTTATGTGATCATAAAATTACCTACTTAAGCAAGTTAAAATAAATGGTTCTACAATGAATCAAACTGGTTTCTCAAGAAGATGTATGTATAATTGCAACAAATTCCTGTACACTAAGCTGTGAGCAGACAGTGATTATTTTGGAGAAGAAAAAATAAGAAAAATATGGAATTAGTAACGCAGGTGCTGAAATGGCAGGTGGCACGACTAGGAGAATGCCATTTTGTTCCCATTATCTACTGACCTATCCCCCAAGATCAAAGGCTAGAGTAACCAAAGTCATCTAACAGTAGTGTGCAGGACTGTCAGCTAACAAACAACAGAAAAACAAGTCACACTATGTTATCGGTGGTCACGTTCTCCAGGTTAGTCCAGTAACTCAAGACTTTACATTCTTTCGTCTTTGTTTATTTTCACTAAACATGTAAGGTTAATAAACAGACATAGTCCAGAGTTAGTAGGTTGGTATTATAACATTTATTAAAATAATGCTATGGGTTAATAGAAACAGCAAAGAACCAAAGAATTAAAATGCAAGCTATGTAAAATCCCAACTAAAACCCAAAGTGTCTAAAGTATTCATTCATTAGCTAACTAAAAGCCCAAGAAAGACAAGACACCCAATATAATAAAGTACTGCAAAACAATTGGCAATTTTCAGTTATCAAAATTGTGGATTTTGCATTTGTATCCTTTTCTCAATCAAGAAAAAAATTCTTTTTGAATGTTATATAACATACATATAAAACAAGATAGAAAAATACATTATAAACTTGTAACAATGGCTGTAAATACATTATCTTACATGTTTCTCATAGGCAATAGGTTGGTTATGGTACATACATAGCATGAAACTACTAAGATAATAAAGAATAGACAAAAAATACATGTCTGCTGTACGGTAACATACAAGCGACACTCCCATCTACCCACACTAAAAAAATTACATAATACTGTCAGAAAAGTCTTAAAAACTACATACTTTAATAAGAAATAAATTCAATAAAGAATGATAATACTGAGAACCAAGGCATTCAGAGATTTCAAAAGTCATGCTTTTTTTTCAGTTGATCCAAAATTTTGTCAACTAAGTTTTCAAAAGTTTGTTCAGAGCCAACATTACTCATAAATGTCACACATTTATTGTTTCATACATTTACTTTCTTCCCCATAAAAGACCTTTGATAAACATCTAAAATGTCCAGGTATAACACAGTTGAGATGAGACTGAATCAAATACTGGTATTGTTTTTTACTATCACCTCAAGTGTTTGAGTGTCGCAAATTTATTTAACCAACCAAACAAAATAAAAATCAAAATGGCACAGCATATATCGTAAATAAATCAAAACAACTGTATGTGTAACAGAAAGACAAAGCAGTGGCACATTAAACCAAAGCTAGCTGAGTACGAAGCAATGTCTATTGCATAGTAAATAAACTGAAAACGGTTCCAAGTGAGACAAGATGATAGAGGTCACCTTGAAGGTGCCCACTGAGCTTCCTGCTGACCGTGACTGTGGAGCTGAGAAGGTATGAAAGAAGGCCCGAGTTGATGAGCTGGGGATCCACCATCACTTGAGATTTGCCACATCTGGTACTGAGCAGTTAATGGTTATTCACTCAAGTGTTTAGATGCAGGCTTCGCACACCAATCACTTCAACTACAAAATGGTTTGAACTTCACGAGAAACTGGAAGCTCAAACTGAAATGCAGTTCCATATTATATGCACAATAATGCTAGTTTTTCACATTCTTGTAAAGTTTAAAAAAGGGGGGGAGGGACAAAAATGTGTGCATGTAGAGGCAACTACTAAAGCCAGCAGAGAGATGGGCTGCACAAGTGATCTGGTATGAGATAAGGAAGTCGGATTCAATGTGGGTCACTTAAAAATACCGTTTTTCAGAATGAAAATCGCAAAGGAAAATTTCTGTGGAAAAGTTTGGTAGGTGTACTATTATCTCCAATTTGTAAGAAAAAAAGAATCCAATTTATCCCCTCTTCGCCAAAGAAAATAAAACTCTAATTTTGTCTGTAAAATGATGTTCAGATCTAACATAATTTTTCTCTCAGAATCCTCTGGGCTAATATTACAGACTATAATAACCAAAAGTACTCAATTATGATTTTTAAAAGAATGACACTTTAAAACTTACTAGTCAAACCTAAGAAAAGTTATTAAATTTTTCACAGTATCAGATTTGGCAAATTTGCATCAAGGTAACGTGGCACAAATCATATAATTCAAACCATCAACTCATTTAACCTCCCCTCATAACTTCTTTCACATACTGGGCGACTGAGTAGCATGCATTAACTTTTATTCTGAGGGAGGAGCTGATCTTACAAGACACTTGACTAAATGACCATGAAGGAAAATAAGGCACTTTCTTTTCTTTAGACTTATTCCAATACTTAAAAAATAAAAAAAGAAAGACAAAAAGGCTCTTTTGGTCTTTTGTTTCTTGACAACCACCAGAAAAAATTATTTAATGAAATAAAGGGTTTCTTTGTTCTTTTTCTTTTTTTTATAACACTTGAAAGTATAAAATGCTACATTTCCAAAAATATATATATTTTTTTCTGCACCAGCACCCTTGTATAGTAAAAGTATCTACTTTTTGTTCATTTGTTTCAATGCACTACACTTTATCTACAATTTCATTACATGTATACAGCAAATAGGCAAGCATGGCTTTTACATCCTTAATGATTTTTTTTTTCTATACAGGGAAGTTTAAAAAAAATACTTGAACAGTTTGCCCAGTAATGTGACACATAATGCATGTACCTTGTTCTCAAATATTTGTTTAAGGAGGTGTAAAATAATGGTTCAGTAATTTTAACTGAGATAGTTATCTTTTTAAAAATAGTGTTGCAGTTTTGCTGTTTGTATTACTTTTTAAAACTCTTCAATACGTTTTTGTCTCATGGCACAATTTCTTCTAATACTTCAAATTTTGGCAGGCAATATAAAAAAAAAAGGCTGCAACTTCTGCCCTTTGAGGGCATAGTAGTGACTAAACAGCATATCAAATTTTGAATACTTTGTGAAATCGCTTCACCAATGACATCCCTGACCAAAGGTTCATGCATGATGCACCACCACACAGTACATTCAGAGAGAGCTTTGACTTCGCTATGGGAAGAAAAAGATTCCTAGAGTCTCTCACAGTAACTGCCTCTGTCATTTGAGTAGTTAAGGGCCATCTGTCTCCCTTTCTTCTTACCGTTCGCTTAGGGTAGGACATTGAAAGATGATCAGTGCTGTGGGATGAACTGGGCCTTATTGCTTTACTACTATTCAGTGCAGGTTCTAGAACCACTTTCACCCAAACAAGGGAGGGAAAAAAAAAGCTGAGTTGGAGGACAATTTCTTTGTCTTTTGTTTGGTTAGATGGTAAGACGAACGGACAAGTGCCTCAGCTCGCTGCACTGACGACAGGCAAGCAAAGGCGATTACCAGTTAACTGATCAGCAGGCAGGCATGGTCAGGTCATCATTGGGTGAAGAGTTCAGAGGTCAGAAGGTCATAGGTTAGTTGCCGGTGGCGGCTGGGTGGTTAGAAACAAAAAACAAAACAAAAAAAAGAAAAGAAAAGATAGAGAAGAGATTAGTTTCAGCTAGTGACGGCTTAATGACAACATGAAAAACTAATCACAACTAATTAAAAAAAAGCATGTTTAACTCTGACAAACTGATTGACACCATCTACAGAATACAATAAAAATCATGACAATTTCATATCATGATTTGAACAAATGAAGAAGAGCCCACTCCCACAAAAAAAAAAAAAAATCAACTTGTTAACAGAAAAAAATAGAAATAAAATACAACTAACAACTAATAGTTAGTAGCAGTCAATGAAGGAATTGGAAAACAACAATGAATAAATAGGTTTGGTATACAGAATTTTGAACAGTCAGTGCAGTTATCAGTATCTGACTGCTATTAAGCATTAGTATTCTCTCAGATGCAAGCAATAAAGCAACTATTAATGATGGATGTGATTATTAATAATTGATGATCAACAGAAATGAATCTAAAGATACTTAAAATTTCTATGAACAATTTGGTTCAACATAAACTCTGGGCCAAACAAGGTTTCTTTTGTTCAATAAATGTTTATTGCTTTTTCAATTATTCTATTTACAAACAACATGAAGTTTCTTGGCCTCATGATACAAAGCAATACTGTAGTCTAGCAGTGTAGGCAACATCATGGGAACCAGAAAAAGGCCAGGCCTTTGGCCCTGGCCAACGCTTTCCAGTTGAAAATACTATTTTACACATATAGAACACTTATAAAATGCACTTGCATGTAAACACTGTAAAATCCTGCCATTTAAAATTCTATATCTCAAAGAGCTCTAAGTACATCAAAAAATAGAAGTAATTTCTAACTGATACCAATAAGGCATTTTAAAACTACAAACAGCTTTCTTTACTCAATTTCAAAGCTAATACTCTGCAAATACAATAAAATCTGACATTTCATATACATTCCTGCTTTATAATTTTATATTTTAAAAGAAGCCACCTGTAAATACTATTTTCCTTTGCAAAATAACAAAAAGAACAAAAAATTAAAAAAAAATTACAGTAAAACATAAAAGTAGTTCTCAAGTGGAAAAGTCATTATTCCCAATGTCCTTGAGTTGTCCCTTCCTTAAGCAACCTGTCACCTTCTGCTTCACCAAACTTGGTCCACTTAACAGTAGTACAGTTTTTAAGACTCATTCAACAGCTTAATTATTTCTACTATATTCTGAGGTTTAAACAGAATTTTCTGTACTGTTGCCATTGCAACTAAGGCAGAGGAGATGTGAATGAAATGGTATTCAGTGCAACATGAGATTCTGTGCCACTTCAAAAATCAAAACCCAGCAGGTATAATGTCCACCGGGTTTCAAATCATATGTTTAATGGACTGATTTACCTTCACAGAATGAAAATAGTCTCTTCAATCAATCATTTATTTAGGACAGTTAGTGACTGCTACCAAAAAAATACCATATCCTTCATGTGACTAAATCATTTCTGAATTTCCTAAAAATGAAGTGGAACTTTATTTAAAATTAAAAATGCTATTCCAAATCAAAAGAGGAAACAAATATTTAACATGATATAGTCACACTACCTTTTCACAGATTCTTCAACATATATGGAATCTTTAAAGCTTTTTTGGCTTCTAATTAAATTTTTGAGCAAAAATGTTTAAGTATCTTATTATATTTTTTATAAATCACTAATCAGAAAATTTTCTGATGTTTCTTTTGAGTGTGAACAAAGCAAACAATCAATTTATATATACCTAGAATACACCTTCTGCCAAGTCTTGGCCTTTTATAGTACATACAGGTATATCAATTGTGCAAAATCACTTATAGTTCAATACAAATAAAGTCAGTTGGTCTTTTGTAAGTTTCAAATTCAGGTTTGAAGTATGTAAAGAGGTGGGCTTATTTTTAGTAAAGAACAAGGTATTTGTCAACCATGTAGTTACTTTTAGGCTCATACAGAATTACATGGTTATATGTGTAAGACTGACTTTCCTTACATCAAGTGAATGCTTATAATAATCTCCTCTTCAAAACAATGTTTTGAAACTATGAAAGAAACCTCAAAAATAGAGAAAACAGTAGTATCATAAAATATCTAAGTGAAGGACTTCAGGCATCTCCTTAGACCCATGAGTGCATAGTGAAATTAAGTCTCTAAGTATTCCATTACTTATTTAAAAAAATTAGCATTTCGGTTTGCTGACATTGCATTCTAAATTAAAATGTGAATTAATAAAAACCAATTAAATACAAATAAGAGCCATGCATGGAATGTGTTGTCATTTTCGAAATAGAATATAATCTTCCTTTAGTATCTTCCAACTATCTAAAGGAACTGGATTAAGAAACCCAATAATTAGTGTGTTAAAACAAAACTATGAGAAATGTCCTAATAGTATACAGGGAGTAACAATTAACTACAGAAAAAATACTCTAAAAAACTCTGTAGAACTACTTTAGACATTAACAGTATGAATATAGCTTCAAATCCTAGTGACTCCACTCTAAGAGAAGTTTGTACTCACACTTGGCACATCTGCCAACAAGTACTATATGTTAATGGAAACCTGCTGGGTATGGAGTCTATTCACTGAAAAAAATGACTACAAATAATGTATACATTAGTTTTAAAAAGTCTTCAGAGGCTCTTTAATCATGCATGTATGAAATATTATCAAGCATCTTTGGAAAGGCATTTCTAATGACATCATCAGCTGTGTCCAGTCCAGTATTTATGATCAGCGTTCAAGATAACCAGGTAAAGCAGGATAGGTCTTTCATAGAGGATGTATAGTAGAGTATAAACTTGTTATTTTCCCACAATTAGGGTTTTTTGATTAATTTAATTAATAGGTAATAAATGTGCCATAATTAAAAAAAATCTTTTCCTACCATCTCATGCTGAAAATAAACTTAAAAGCATCAACAAAAAACAATGTCAATAAACCGAAAATAACACTCCTCATGAGCATAAATACTTTATAATAAAGGGTATATATAGGACACAAATTGAAATGTTGATAAGGAGAAAAATGAAGACTTATGTTCTAGTCACAGGTTAGTCAAAAAGGATTTCATATACCACAGAACTTCAGGAGATGGTTTACCTTCAGATATTATATTTTAGCAGCAAATGACAAAGATCAAAGGATCCATTTTGGCAAGAGAATGTAAGAATAAAAGGGAACTGATTTTCTAATTTACATTAAAATGTCCAACTACATGACAGTATCTTCACAGTCCTGACCTGTTGATTTCAGCTAAGTACTTGGCATCTACACTCTTGTGTTTATACAGTGGCTCAAAGGTTTTCTTGTAGTAAAGAAAATTGAAACTAAATCTTCAGTTTTCTCCAAAAGTACACAGCAGGCATATATTCCTTTACTTCTTTCAATAAAGCACCATCCATTCAGTCATTTTGCAATACCAACCCCAAATTTTGGAACAATAAAAAGGCAAAATTTAGCAAGAGTAATTATTAAAAATAGTTAAGGCAACATACAAATTTAGTAGATTCCCCAAATTGGCTAATTTACGTTTTAGTAGGAATAAATCATAGCATATAATAATAGATTTAATAAGTCAAAATATGAAGGAAGGAAAAAACCCACCCCAGCCCTTAAATCTGTGAATTGTTAAAATGAATTTCCGAAAGGAAAAGAAATGGTATTCAGGTAAACAGTTTTGTTTTTTTTTCCACCAGGTGTGGTGTTGCAAATTTTATGGACATCCAACGCATCTCTTATAAACAAGAACTGCAGAACTAAACTAACCTCGGTCTGCGGTCACAATCCTTTGGTAAGGATGGACACGCACATCGTGCCTTCGAACTTTAGTAGCCACCGCACCTAGTTAGATTGCAATTACCAAGACAGAGTTAGAAACATACATAATGGGAAACACATTAACAGCAGGTTTATCAAAATGGATTTCAAATGTTCGTTTACTACAAAAGCTTGTTTTAAGAAACATGTTAAGGCACAGTAGTTTTAAAATTAACTGTAATGTCATGTATATTCTATGTATCTATTAATATTGCATTCATTTCAAACATGTTGGCCTTAACCTATCTTATCCATTCATTTACAATCCCCAAGTTACAGCATTTCATCAGCTCTTATTAGATCCAAACATATTTGCGCTTTACTAGTCACATATTCACTGAAGTGCCTTTCTTGCAGTAGGACTACTTAAATAATGCCACGTTTAATGCTGAGAATTATGTGCTAACCTTAAGACCACTTCCAGAGTTTATCACTTAAGAAAGTTTAAAAGCCATTCTTAAAGCCTACAGATTGTGGTTTTAAACTTTGAGTCAATAAGTATGAACTGCAATGAATTAGGTGATTAGTAAAGCAAACAGTGTAGTACACTTAGCAGTCAGTATACTCCTGTACACTCCTTTATAAATTACCGTTACTTTGTAGTATTACAGACTAAACCAAATTAATAACATAATTTTACTTTATATCTATGTGCAAAAAGTGCAAGTAAGTCACTGACTGCTAGGCTAAGCTTTTTCCCCGGAGGCTGCTGAGACTAAGCATTTGTTAAATTCAGATCTGATGAGGGCTCGGTTAAGACCGTTCTTGAATTCTTAGCCTTTCGTTGGGAAAGCCATACCTAAAGATAAAAGGAACGGAATTAAAAATTAGTCATCAATGAAGACTTGATGCTAATACCAATCTCCTCACCACCACCAACACACTTGTCTGCATCTGTTTTGAAGGGCACTGCTTCTTTTAAAATAATTGAGCGTGAGATATGATACATAGCATGCATGTTATCTGTGTGCAAATTTATATTGTAACTTAGCAATTTTAAATAATTTCCTCAGTCCTCTAGGGGGTCAATATCATGTTTTACTGCTTAGGTGGCAACAGGAGAGATAACATTGGTTATGAGAAATTTTTCATTTAGTATTTATTATTAATCACCTTATGAATGTTACGTATCGCATTTTACTCTTAACTTTGCCTAATAGTCAAGATTTTATCATTAAAATTTTTTCCAACAAAAGAGAAACATGTTTCGCAAAGAGAAACAAATTTTATAGCAGTGCCTCTTGATGTTTCTAAGCAGTAAACTGGTTGATCACCCCTTTGTCATTTTAGATAAGCTAACCATATACAAGTATAATTCAATGGCAAAACCAAAGAGATCTTGCATTGAAAATAATGCAATAGCAGCTGGTGGGGCTAACAGCCCCAGACCTATAAGAAGTCAAGAGTTCTAACTCCTCAGGAACAGATGCTGTGGGTGCAGCAGAGAGGAGTTCTTGGGGGGAGGAGGAGAGCATGCACAGGGCCACAGGATAGGGTATTAATAGGAAGAAAAACTTAAAAATAAGGTTATAGGTTACATGTTATTTTAAAAATGCTTCAAGAAATGAGCAACAGAAACAAGCGTTCCAATCAACAGTTCTGTGGTATAATTCTGACCTGTAATTACTTTATACAATGATGTAGATGGAAAACATGTACAACAAAATGTATTTGTTCATAAAACAAAAGGCACCTGAATGCATGCACACACACAGATAACATACAGAGCATTGTGGCTTTCTTTAACTGAACAATGAATTTTCAAGTTTAAATCTTAATGTCCAAGTTCATTAAAGATCTTCAATTTGTTTATAAATCAGTATTATTGCTGGGGGATGGGGGGAGCTCTTTAAAAGATCAAAGTCCTGAAAGTCAACAGAATGCATGCAGCACCAAGGTCATATACAATTCAGGAAAAAAGTGTTCAAAGAATCTGTCTGGTAAAACAAAGGGGTTGCAGGGAAACAGTTTGTTCCACATTGACTGGTCGTGTTATAACAGCTGCTGTATTCTAGTCCTTCATCCAGCAAGTCAATGGGCTGAAATATCAGGCATGACTGGCATTTCAATCCACTCTATAAAAAAAAGGCATCAGTAATGTCTTTTTCAAGCACACCACTTTTTGTTCATGTAAAACCAAGCGTTTACAGTAAGACTTTAATTTCTGCCTCCAGTGTGACTAATTTAGTAATGAAGAATTTATTCATCTATTCCACAATGTATTGCTGAAATCAGGAGTATCAGTTATGTTTAATGTTAACTAAGACTCAGAAGACATTAATTTAAAAACCTTTTAAGGCAACAAGCATTAACCTGGTCCCATTTTAACTTATCACATATATGTAAAGGCACAATAATATAAACACTATAGAAATCTCAAAAATAGCTCTACACAGAACTTTAAATTTCAGCTGGCAATTAATTACCTCTACAAAAACAAAGAAATCTTTGGGAGGTGGAACTAATGACATAGGTGGAACCAAAATAAAACTCAAGAATTGCAGTAATGTGAAATGTGAAGTATTTCCTGTTTAAAATGTACACAACAAATTTGTCCAATTGAGGTGAATATAAGTTATCAAAGAGAATCTGCACAAATATTAGGTGCAGTTACTTAGTAAGAAAATTGTGAGAAGCTGAAATAAAATCAGATTCAGTTTTTAGCATTTCCTAATGAAAACTTATCTTGCCTCTCTAAAACTGCAAAAAAAAAAGTCAAAGTCTGGGGCAACAAAATCTATCAAGAACATGTTAAGCACCTAAACACAAGCACTTACCTAATACACCACTGGGCTCAATAGGGTACTCAAGGATTGATGTAGCTGGTGCCAATGTATAGGGGTATTCATAGGGCGTGTAGATTAACCCAGCCTCGGGCCCTGGAGGGACTATTGCAGCAGTTGGGTGAGGAGTTCCGTTTGGCATGACAGCGGTCTGTATTTGTCTGATCAAAGGCATTATGGTAGGGCCAGCTGGCGTAGGCGTACGCAGGGCAGCTGGTGGGAGGACAGGCGCAGGCCCAGTAATGATCCTTGGAGCAGCCTGGGCAGTTGCTGCAAGAGAAAAGGCAAGGGCTGCTACAGTAAGCAAAGAAATTTAGAAAGAAGTATAGGGATAGCAGTATAAAATATGGGAAAATGAGAGGGGAGTAGGGAAAAGAAAGGAAAAAGCAGGAAAGGAGAAAAATAAAAGGAAATCATTAGTACATGCACTGATCACACAAAAATGCCAAAGTACACCAATCAAATGCAATCAGCTTCCCTTTCCCAATCAGATTAAGAATGTGCAAAAAAATAAGGCGCTATAAAAAAATGAATGAGACTACCAAAATGTTATATTTAGTTCCTGTATCTGATATATGTATATAAGATTTAATGAGACTAAAGGTGCATGCAAAAGCATAGGAAAACATTTGTATTAAAAGATGTTATAAAAAATGTGTAGTTAGAGTCCACAGAAATCCAGTCTTGGTACATCCTACAGTGTAACTTGAGTTCCAATAAAACATTTTCTCATGATAGTAAGGCAAATAACCACTAGATGCAAATAAACTGAATCTTTAGTAATTACTTCATAACAGTACAAAACATCCTCTTTCTAAACTCATGACTATTAACGATATTCTCACTTCTCATGAGTTAAATGTAATCAACCACTTGTAAAGTAACTACTTCTAAATTGACTGTGTTAGCTAACATTTGAGAGTTTCCTTAAAAAAGTATTATTTTAAATATGGTATTACTTTCATATAAATAGCAAGTAAATCTTAGGTTGTTTGAAATGACAAATTTCACATCAGTTCTTTTTTTTAATATAAAAAGCTATCCTTTCAACAGCTTATAAAAGCTATCCCTCCTCTCAATACCTTATAAAAATGTGCATGGGGAAAACTTTGATGTACAAGTCCACCAAGGGGAATAGCGTATAATATTCCCCACACACTGATCTCTGTGAACTCACATCTGAACTTAATAGGGAAAAAAATACTGGAGAGGAAACATGCAAGCCAGGGGAAGGAAAAGAACTTAACAGAAGGGCCATTTCAGTCAGATACATTCTGTCTTCTACATTAAGTACAACAAAGTAAGCTGAAAGCCTTATCTATGTAGTTAACAGAATAAGACATTTCCTCAAAGACACCTTTGAATTTAAAGGTTGAAATTTCATCTGAACAATAAAAACTTACAAATTCAAAACTTTCATATGCTAGCATAAAATAAAGCCAAGGGCAGCCAGGTACTGGTGGCTCACATGTATAATCCTAGCTAGTCAAGAGGCTGATATCTGAGGATCATGTCAAAGACAGCCCATGAAAAGAAAGTCCACGAGATACTTATCTCCAATTAATCACGAGAAAAAGTGGTGTGCTTCTTATAGTAGAGCACTAGCCTTGAGCACAAAAACTCAGACAGCACCCAGGTTCTGAGTTCAAGTCCCAGGACTGGTGCTAAAATAACAGAAAAAATAAAACCAAGAGGGCTATAGTTCATTACCGTATTAAAAATGGGACTGTTGGGCGAGGTGCTGGTGGCTCACACATGTAATCCTAGCTCCTCAGGAAGCTGAGATCTGAGATGGTGGTCTGAAGCCAGCCCTGGCAGGAAAAGTCCCCAATAAACTTGTATCTCCAAATTCACCACTCAAAAACTGGAAGTGGTGCTGTGGCTCAATTAATAGCGGGCTAGCCTTGAATATAGAGAGGCTCAAGGACAATTGCCAGGTCCTCAGTTTAAGACCCATAATAGATACCCTCCAAAAAAGGGGGGGACTGTTGGTCTCATATTAAATGATATAGTTTAATTTGTCAATCTAACTGTTCATGTGCTATGATGCCAAAAGTACAAAGGTCTACAGACAAAACAGCTGAGACAGCTGTAAGCCTGGGCCTCGGCCTCATTCTTACGTGATTTAATGTTGGCATCTCTGTAGGTGCCATTCAGAATGGCAAGCTCCATCAGCTGCATCTTCTTCAGGCTATCCTCTCCTTCTGCCTGTAAGAGAAACACGAGAGCAGAAGCATTAGTGGCTATCCACATACACCCACATGTATCTATAGAACCTTGAACTTACAATAGAAAATGTTACTATAGCCAGTGGTTCCAATCAGAAAAAGAAAGATGGAAACACCAAGGATTTTGACATTATGAATCCTGTGTTTTCCTCAGTGATAGTATGTTCTACGTAATATGCTCCCAGTAGTCACCAGCTACATATCTATTTGAAAAAGTAATTTTAAGGCAAGTTATATTGATACATAGTTCTCCTAAAATCCTTTAATTTAAAACAGAATGTGTTATACATAGGCCCAAACTCAGAATCATTAAAAAAAAAAAAACACACATACATTTACAATACCACAATGAAACAAAATTTTATTGTGGCATTTAAGTGAGTATATTGTAATCTAAACTCAACAAAAGGAAAATTTAGTGAAACTCTAATATTAATTTATACAATTAAAAAAACTTGCATTTCTGCATGTTTATTTATGCACTACCTCCATTCTCTTTCAATATAATTAGCAAGTGTGAGTAAGTTGATGGCCCTCTATCTCTAAGGCTACCATGATTTACTATGCAAATGATGGAAGTATTTAAAAGAGTAAAAAGGCACTAAATAACTATGCTACTAAGACAGACATAAGCCAGTATCATCTGTGATCATGAACATGTTTGCCTTCCATATTCACCTTAGATTCATCTGCCTTTTCTAGTCATTAATAAAACATTCTGCTAATGGTACCTATCACTCAATTTATAAACAATCTACACAATCTATACAGAGCAGACAAGACTAAATACCTGAAAACACAACCATGTTTCTCAACATTCTCCTATCTCAAACCCTTTCATAATTTTACCATCAAAAAGTGTAAAACAAATTAAGATTTCTATGATCTGGCCTCAAACTATCATTTCAGTTGACCAATTAATTTTTTACCGTTTCACACACAAACCTAACATTAACCATATCACTCCATTGTCTGTGCACATTTATACACTTTTCCTCCACTGCAATACTCTTCTGCATGTTATTCTCACCCTCTCTTTTTCTAAAATCCTATGTCCTACCTTTCTTTAGGGGGCAGATTATATGATTTCAGAATAGAAGTTTAGAATTACTGTTCAATATCAATACTCTCAAAGTGAGCTTCACTGGAGAGATCTCCTTCCTTCCTCCTTTCCCCTCCTTGTCTCATTATCCTTAGATAGCTGTACAAAGGGGTTTCAATTTAGCATGTCAGTTTCTGAATACAATGCATACTGATCAATGTCAGCCCTTTGATAATTCTCCCCATCTCTCCCAAACCCACTCATCCCTCCCATTTATCTAGTTCCATTTTTACATATGTACAATGGATATGATTGCATTTGCCCACCTTTCCACTAACTCGCCTGCCCTCCTTTGACTACATACCCCCTAACAACACATATTCCAGCTTCCTGGTATTGACTTTGTTAACCTATGAGGTAACTGTGCAAAGGAGTTACACAACTAAATCCTCCTTGGGATATGCCAAACTTTTACACACACACACACACAACTTTGACATGAGAGAAAACACGTGTTGTTGTTTTTTTGTCTCTCTAGAGACTCACGTAACATTTTTTTCTAGGTCCATCCATTTTCCTGAAAATAATATAACGTTCTTCTGGATGAGTAAAATTTCATTGCGCGTGCGCGCGCACGCGCGTGTGTGTGTGTGTGTCAACATTCTCTGAATCCATTTGTCCATTAAACGGCATCTGTTCTGTAGAATCTATTTATCATTTATCACTGCCTTATCACCATGTACTCACCTCCAAATTATTTGCTGAGCTTTACCCTTTAAATGATTGGCATGGGAATTTTAACTTTTATTTCTTGAACGTCTAAGTCCTACAGAATAAGCATTTACTCACCACAGTAAGAATAAAAGATGGGGGTCTATTTACAAAGTCTGCCTCTGAACACAGTGGAAGGGATGGAACTTAAGTCCCTCTCAATTTAATTTTTACCATGTCCCCAGGATTTAATATTTAGATAGTTTGTAGGACAAAGGGTAAACTAATGCAGCAGTGATACTCAGTAGACACTATGTTGAAAATGAACTATACAACGTGGGGGAGGTGAATCTGGAGGGAAAAAACTGGGGAAAAAAGGAGGGAAGCGGTGACACTGTTCAGAAAGAAATGTACTCGTTACTTATGCAACTGCAACTGCCCTGTACATCACCTTTACAATAAATTTTTTTAAAAGAAAGTGACTCAATAATGTATTTTTCTGATGTAATTTTGTTTCTTGCAGATTCAAAAAGAGGTTAAAACTAGGACAAGTGTAAACTTCTCAGTCATTCTTTTCCATTACAACTGTGATAACATAAGAGTCTTCAGCATTAAAACAGGAAATAGTACGCTCTAACTGGGAGTGAATGTAACTGGTGAGTAATTTAACAAATGACAAGTGAAAGCCAAGTGCTGCTGGCTCACACCTGTAATCCTAGTTACTCAGGAGGCTGAGATCGGAGGATCACGGTTCAAAGCCAGCCAGGCAGGAAAGTCCGTGAGACTCTCATCTCCAATAAACCACCAGAAAACCAGAAGTGGAGCTGTGGCTCAAGTGGTAGAGTGCTAGCATTGAGCTGAAAGCTGAGGAACAGTGCCCAGGCCCAGATTTCAAGCCTCATGACTGAGGAAAAAAAAAAAAAGAGAGAGAGAAAGAGACAGAAGTGAAAACATTATGAAAATAATATTTATTCATGTCACTGACAACTTTTAAAAGGCCTACTGTGCAGTATTCAGAAAGAAGATACTGTGTATATTTGGGATGATTGTATGTTTATGCCCCATCAACTTGTACGAAGATGAAAATTAGTAAATGGGAAAAATTAAAAATCCATTATCATTAAATGCAATTAAATTTGTTAACGAAACATAATAGTATTAGAATTTTAAATTCATCAAGAGTTTCTAGGCACTAGTTACTGACATCTGTAATCCTAGCTACTCAGGAGGCTAAGATGAAGAAGATCATGGTTCAAGTCCAGTTGGGACAAAACAATGTGGTAAGATTCCATCACAAAGCAGAGCAAATGGCAGTGGTAGCTCAGGCCTGTCATCCTAGCTCTTGAAGAGGCTGAGATCATGGCCATACCCAAGTCTGAGACTCTTACCTCCAATTAACTAGTAAAAAGCTGAAACTGGAGCTGTGGCTTATGTGGTAGAATGCCAGCCTTGTGAAAAAAAAAAAAAAAAAATCCAGCCCCATAACCAGCCACCCCTCCCCAAAGGCAGACCTGAAGGTATGGATGAAGTGGTAGAGCACCAGCTGAGCAAGAAATCTGAGCCAATGTTTAGAGGCCCTTAGTTCAAATTCTAACACATCTCCCTTTCAAGAGCTGACATAAGTTTAAATCTATAGTAAGAGAAGAATAAAAAATATTACATATTATACTCTAGACAAACATTTTAGAAATGTTTATCTCCAGCCAAACTAAGAAGTAGTGCAAATGCGAAAATATCAGCAAGAAGGCAAATTTACCTCTATCAAAACCAGGAAAAAGACAATATGGTGCAGAGTGAACATGATTAAAAACATATCTGAACTCAGCTCGTTCTTTGGATATTAAACATAAACCAAAACAACTACTCCTTAGTTGATAATTCAGTGTCAAGGGGGGAAAAAAAAACAAGAAACGCATGTATGGCCTGCCAGTGTACATATAAGCAGTCTTACCTTTTGCAAGACAAAACAGGGCAGAAATCAGTGAAAAAGATTAACAACTGAACTACCAAACCTTTCATCAGGTGTTTGAGCCACCTGATGATGTTGTCACTGTGCGTGACAGTAACATGACAATATGGTAGGCCTTGGTACACTACAGAAGGCTATACTAACACTTCCTCAGAAAAATCACAAAAGTCAGTTGCAGAACTAGCATTCGAACTTGAATCAGATGGCTTGATATGGTATGAGTTCCACCCTTCCAACACTGTATTCCAAGAGCAGAGGCATCTTGCCTTAAGAGACAATGAAGTTCATTCTAAAATACCTGCAGACGTGGGAGTGGTGATTCCACCGTAATGCCTGACAGAAGTCTGGTCTATGTTCCTACCTTAATACTACTGAGGGTGTATGCTATTAAGTTTTTTCTATGGTTCAGAAGTCCTAGAGCTTCTATAGTAAGACTTGAGATTTCTCTTTAAGTTTTGATCAAAAATGATATCCTGAAGTTGTATGTTTTACTTAGACATTTCCCAAGGTACTTATAGAAACTCAATTGGGGTCCAACATACTACATGCAACATTAAATTAAAATAATTTTCTATTATGATTAAGTGATTACATAAACGTCACAAATTTCACAGTATTGTGAGATAGTGACAAAGTCACAAACACATTTAACCTTCATGAGGCAAACTGTCATTATGGTGGTCTTTAACAAAGGAAAATGCTCTTATGCAACCAGTATAAGGTCAGTCATAAAGTCATATGGTACGCTGCTCAATTCAAGAGATTCTCTGCAATCACCTTCTCATTCCTTAAGTATTTACCTTGTGCAACACTGGGATTGGTTGTTATGAATGGGCATCAAGATAGAACATTCCCAATAACCAAATCTCCTTGGACCTCATACACCAACCATCTGATTTCTCTCATACTGAAATTCAATTTGCCAAAAGCAAATTAAATATAACTTTTGTGTCAATCTTCCATCCATATTGTGGATAGCAGTAATACATTTGTTTTAATAGCTCAGTAATATTTTATCAATGCTTCTGCTACAGCCATTTGGTAATTTCTGATTCTGAGACACTGCAAATAAAGACACCATGAAAATACCTATTCAAGACTTTTTTGTGAATGTATGTTTTTTCATTTATCTTAACTAATTATCTAGCAGTGGCTTTGCTGGGTCACAGAGTAGAGGAATTACATTGGAAATATGCTATGAAGAGAAAGCACTATGAATAACAACTTCATTTTTGAGACACAAGGGCTAAAAATAAACACTTGCTAATAGCCAAAACCTCAGGCATCACAGAAGTGTCTTGAAATTAAATTTAGAGGTTTACAGAGTTTCAGAAATAAAATATACCGCAGATGACATAACATCTCTAATAGGGTCTAAAAGAACATACTTAACAATCCATTCATAACACAGAAAAATACACTAAGTGGGATAAAGATGTATTGTAAGTATCCATTCTGGGTTTTATAATTAGATGACAGATTTAAGGATGTATATAACTTTAAACTTATACCTACCTCACAGTAAGATGAAAGTATGTCATAAGCTATGCTTAACTGTGAAAGTGATAGAAAATAGGCCATGTATAAGAGTAAAGAGTTCTAACATTTTAAAGAAGGATTTATATGCTTTTCAGTAACTAGATACAAAGCCTCCCATCTAGGTGTTTTTGTTCTTTAGAATGAAGGCGGGACTATATCATGGCTGAGCCTTGGGCAGCCTAGCTTATCCCATGGTGCAGAAGGCCAACCGCAAAACTAGCTCCCAAACCAAAGTACATGGATTCAAACTCCTCCCATTTGACAATTACATTGTATCTTTGTCAATGATGCAATGCCTTCATGTTCAATTATCTTTTCACTGAATATCTCATACTAGAAATGATAAAAGCCATGTTATTAGTAATTTAAGGAAACTATAAATTACACACAGAAAACTATGACAATGTATTATTTACTTACTACAAAGAACTAAAATAAAATGGGTATTTCTAAACCAGTTTTTATTTTTTAAAAACTCAAATGATTTCCTATGAGATGTTCAAACTATAGTTTTAGCACCTAAGAAACTGAACAATTTAACTAGCCAGATTTACAGTTATGCAATCAAAACATTTTTTTTTCACAGCCCTTTAGAATAGTCCTAGTGCTTTTCTAGACAGGCTAGAGAAACAACTCATTTATTCTACCTTTTATTCTACCTTTCACCAGCCCTAAATGATATTCTCTCTCACAGTGCAGACTGTTCTGATGATCCTAGTTTAACAATGTTACTTTCTGTGGACACAGGAGGATTCATCACACATGGGTGTGTGGCATCTCATCTTTTACACTTTTGGGTCCTTACTTTTCTACAAACTTAAACAGCTAAAAAACGGTGTTCTGAAACATCAAAAACATATAACTAACTTTCTGGGGGAATACAAGCTTAACAAGTTAGTAGAGAAATAGGGACTAAATTTTACAAAGGATTTTAGTATTAATAAACACCATCAATTGTCTTGTCAGAACTTAACTGAAATAAAAGGTCTTAAACAGGGGAGTGACAAAGTTGTCTTTAAGGATCACCCTGTTATCCGATACATGGATGGCTGGAGGCCTGGATAAGATTTGTGACAGTGGCCACAGGCCTCACTGTCTGGACAAAGTACAATGAACTGTGCTAGAGTAAGGTAAGACTGGAAATCACATGGCTTGATGCTCAGGGGGATGCAAGGGATAAGGGAAAAGGAGAAAATAAAGAACGTTTACTTTTTGCATTAATCAATAAAATATATGATTCCATTTAATGAGATTAAAAACAAGTTGGAATCACAAGTTCTGTCTTGAAAGGTTAGGTTTGAAATGCCTGATTTTTATCATCTAAATGGAGATGTCAGGTGAACCTTAAATTGACTTATTCTGTAAAGCCAGTAGAAGAATTATGCTCTCACAATTCAGAATTTTTCTCTGAAATGATGCAGTAGTTATTAAGTTTCAAACTCATCTGCCATATGCTTTCAAATGCTTGGTCTAGGGTTCTACAAATATTTCTATTTTGCCAGCTGTTCTTTCCTATAAGGCTCTCAATGAGACACGGGTGGGATATTAAGTCAAGTCCAAAGAAATGGATGGGCGAAGAAGGGCCAGTTCCCTGCCTGTGGAGCTCTTCTCGGCTCTATACTTGCCAGACAGTGGTCTCTAGCTTCCTACATCTCGTTCCCAGCACCCCTAGAACTAGCCTCATTGTATAGTCCTTTCCATCACAAACTGCCAGCACTAGCTGGCTACTGTTTACTCTTCCAGATTCCAGACTCAGCTGAGCCATTAGATGCCAGAGGTCTGTTCCAACCTGGCATATCGCTTTCTCAAAAGTGAGATCTAAGATCTCAAGTCAGCTTGAGCAAGAAAGTCCATGAGACTCTTGAACTTTATAAAGACCAAAAAGCCAAAAGTAGAGTTGTGGCTGAACTGGTAAAATAGACTTAGTAAAAAAGCTAAGGAACGGCACCCAGGCTCCCAGTGTCAGCACACTCAACTTAAAAAAAAAAAAAAAAAAAAAAAGTGCCTAAGAGCTACAAACAGCACTCACCTCTTCTATTCTGTCCCAGCCCTAGGGTTATAATACTTCTAAATCTGAATGATGGCTTGCCCCCTTCTTTATTTCTTAGTTCTCAGTACAAGTTCAATTCCTCTGTTGCTGCCATCAGTTGAAACACTTAGCTGCTTTCTGTTTTCCTGAGTGGTAAGAAGCCAAGTGGCTCTCTATATCCATTTTCTACCATCTGAATTTTTTTACATTAAAATTTTCTTTATTGTGGTAAAATGGATAGAACATAAAATATATTACCTAGCCATTTCTGCCAACAGTGCAGTGGTATTAAGTTCATTTTAATTGTCATAAGCATCATAAGCATCTGTCTCCACAGATCTTTTTATTTTGCAAAACTGACTATAGCCGTTAAACAGCAACTTCCATCACTCCCTACCCCAAACCACTGACACTCAGTTCTACCTCCTGTCTCTGTGATTTCTATTTAGCTCTCTCATGTAATACTTTCCTTTTTGTGACTGCTTTTTGTGACTGACTAGCTTATTTCACTCAGCACAGTGTTATTACAGTTACCCACATTGTAGCATAGGACAGATTTTTTTTTCCTCTTTGAGACATGAATCATTTTCCACGGTGTGTGTGTGTGTGTGTGTATGTGTGTGTGTGTATATATATGTATATATATATGTATATGATAAGTGATTTGTTGCTGCTGTTGTTTTTGGTAGTAGGGTTTGAACTAGGACTTCAGTGCTGTCCCTGAGTATTTTTGCTCAAAGCTAGTGCTCTACTACTTTGAGGCATAGTGACTTCAGGTTTTCTGGTGGATAAAAGTCTTAAGGATTTTCCGCTTGGGCTGGCACCTCGATCCTCAGATCTTACCCACCTGAGTAGCTAGGAGTACAGGTGTAAGCTGCTGGTGCCTGGCTTATATCATAATTTTTACAACCTGAATTTTTAAGATTGGTATATATGAACCCTCCTCTTATATCACTAACCTCATTCACAACAAAAGTCTATGTTATCTTTCTGTGACAATTGCTACTTCTAGGTAATTTAGTTTAAGTAAAAGATTTATTTATTTATTTGGTGCCAGTCCTGAACTGAGGGCCTGGATGCTGTCCCTGAGCATATTTTGCTCAAGCCTAGCACTCTACCACTTGAGCCATACATATAGCTCCACTTACAACTTTTTGGTGGTTAACTCCTCCACTCCCTTGCTTTCAACTGTGATCCTAAGATCTCAGCCTCCTGAGTAGTTAAGATTACTGACATGAGCCACAGGTGCCAGCAAGTACAGGTTTTAAGTAGATAGGTTAACTATGTGTACTGAGCTCTCCCAAGAAGATCTATGATAAACTTAATTAACCCCAGTCGTTTTTGCAAGACTTCAGAGGTAACAATAGAATGTCCTTCTTCCTTACAGGTCACTTCAAAGTAACTATATTCCCCCTAGGAGATACTGCTGAGATTTCTGAGTTATGAAGTACAATCTTGATGATCTCAAAAGAGTATAGAAAGGCTATTGGTACACCACAATTTTAAGTAACTACAGCCATTTTCACTTACATTGAAACCTTTTTTGGATGTAGTCATCATGATGACATTGAAGGCAATGAAGGATGTTTCCCATCTTAACTTTTCCTTTATTGTTGCAAGCTATTTCAAAAGACCCATTTTCAATACAAATAATTAAAACTGAACCTCAGAGTCAGGTTAATGCAGGACAAAGTAAGGAAAGGAAGGCAAGGTGACATTCATTCACAAATCATCTGATAGCATCTGGCCTCTATGAGTGAAGTCAGTTAAGACCTGGCCATCTGTACCTACAGTTCTTGATCTAGAGGTAGTGAACCTATTTTTTTTTGCCAAGGACCAATCCGGACAGCACTTAAAATACACCTTAAATAGCAAAAAGGCAAAGTACAGGAGCTGACTACAAAAGTAAGAGTCAAATGCACAACTAAAACTAAGAACCACCTATTTAGTTCTTGTACCTAAAAGCAGGACCATACATGAGCCAACGGCCTTAGTACTAGTGGGACCACACTTTATAGGAAAGGTGTATGCATAACAAGCTCCTCTACTTAAGAACCTATAATCTTAACATTTAGCAGCCTTCTCAGTCATTTTGAGTCTGGGCCATGTCTTTTCTTTGTGGTTACTGTTCAGCTTGTATTTCGAAATCTTCTGAAAATTAAGAACATCTCCACTAATGTGACAATGATTCTGTCTATGAATTTAATTATCAGCAAAAGCAAATTGGAAAGTATCGAGGAAACAATAAAACATGGAGAGCAATATTAGAACCAGAGAATTCTATCAAAATTCTCTAAGACATAGACCAAAGGATTCTAACAAAGAACTAATGAAGCTGACAAGCCACCACAAAAACAGTCTGTGACTTCAAGGTCAGGAGGAATGTTTAAGATATACAAGGGATTAACACAAATGCTGAGAAAAGGCCAGGGCATGCTGAGGCTATCAAGAAATATCTCACAAACTCTGTTGAGAACAGCAAAGTAGAGGGTTACACAACTGGTGCATCTCTAAAAAGGTATCAGCGATATGTCACTGAAGTGACAGCAGTAAGTTCTTACATTGTAAAGGATAGTGATTCTATCATTTTTTCCCCTTGAAGTAGGGTCTACACAGTTGTAGGGTCAGGTCTACATAGCTAAGTCAGCCTTTGTCTCCTAAAGTACTGGGCACTGGCAGTACCTAGTAGGCCTCCAAATCCTGCTGGAAGGTCATCTAGTAAAATAGAACTACATAAGAACTGAAAGAAAAAACTTTTGAAGTAAATGGAACTTACAAACAAGCTTAGATAGCATCATTCCAAATCTAGGAGCTTATATTTTAAGAATTATCGAAAATGTTAACTTTTCTAGGGAACATTTTTAGTACCAGCTACATTTTATCAAAAGTGAGACTTTTTTCCTTTAATAGTTGTAATAACGTCTTTATTAAATAAGCAACTAAATAGTTTTTCATACTATAATCATTCAATCTTTTAAATAATGAGTCCTTAAAAATATAATTATATAAACAATATTCTTTGGATATACTTTAATAAAGTGATAAATTTTCTTCTCCTGGGAACTCACAGAGCAAGAGAATAAAGAAAAAGATAGTTAGAGAAGTTGAGAATTTAAACAATTCACTGGTAGGGACCTTGTAGGAACATACTAAAAATGTACTGAGCCAACTCTGGACTGGAGGTAACCCGAGTTAACAAGACCCTCAGAGCCCTGACAATGTCCCAGCCTGTCTGTTCTGAGGGCCCATGTATTGTCCCTAAAAATAATTTACTATTGCTCTAAAGTTTACTATGAAAATAAGCTTCAATTCTCTGGTCCCTCTTTTAAGTTTTATACTCTTTGTAACTCCCTGTGCCTGTGTATTAATAAAACTGGTATGCTTTTTCTCCTGTCATCTATTCTTAGTTTGCTGTAAAAGGTGACAGTAAGTTCCTTTAGCCATTCCAGTGTGTGTGTTTTTTCCCCTCCTTTAAATCTAAACAAAAATTGCTCCCTGAATGGGCCAAAAAATGCTAGTTCTTTGAGTGGAGGCTGAAACAGGCTTTACGAACTACAATTTCTGACTTCACAAAAAATCTATTATTGTCTAGATTGCATTGAAATATGCTAGTTCCACAAAGGCTACAAAAATGGTAAACTGAGGGTCACTCTCCGTGCCTGGCACTACTCATACAGCACACCAGCCAAGGAACCATGAAGAAATCCTACAGTGCAGTTACTAAGTGTAGGATGGCCGAGTTTTAGTATTTACTACATCTTGTATATTTGTGTGTGCAGGCTAATATGTACAGTTTTAAAACGTTACCTCTGTATTACTTTTCATTTTGGAAAATATCATTATGTATGCACACACCCAGGCAAGAATAAGAATTACAGTATCGAAAGCTTAGTCTTATCTGACATTACTGTTGTGATGGCTAGAGCTTTAAATATCTGATATGAATAATAAACATCTTGTTAGTGGTGAATAGAAAGGCAAGTGTTCAGTCCCAGAAGTAGAAAGAATTTGGTGTAACTGTACAGTAACTCTGTATTTATATCCTACTTTTGTAACAGATTTCCCAAAAATCTCTGACTCCTGAAATTCTCAGAAGAAAAGCTAACTTTGTTATTATGCCTTTGGTTCCAATACCCTGTGGAAACCTAAACATGAGTAGAGTTTGACCATACCCTCTTAGAAGCACATCTCTTCATTTACTATAGGAGAGATTACAGTTTAAAGTCTATAGTTAGGGTCCTGGTATTTAACACATAAATCAGTATTTGTTTAATAAATTCAGCAGATGATTAAAACACCTTCTAACAGTCACGTGTTAGATAACAAAGCTGTATTTATTTCTTTGAAGAAATTCTGATTAACCAATGGAAATAGTGCTACAATTGCACATTAATATACATCCATTTACAGTTACAGAAAACTAAAAGATATAGTGTAAGGTTTTTAGGGAACATTTTTTTTTCAATTTTACTAGTCTCTTATAGGAGTCTTAAATTATTCCAAACACTCAAGTGAGAGGACAGCTCTCTCTCTTGGTTTATGTTTCTCAAGTCTTTTCCTTTCTCCTCTCTATCCATTTCTCCACACCTGTTTCAGAACTGCTAAGAAATTTCACCTTTACAGCAAACTGACCTGCTTAAAGTTCTTTAGGTCCTTATCCAATGGGCCTTCACTTTGCTGACCTCTCCAGACAAATTTTCTGTGCTCCTCTGGTCTACATCTTCCTGGACCCTTTCGCCTTCTTGTGGGTAGATTGGGGGGAGGTGTCTTTCTATGTGTGGTTACTTTCTCAAGAAGTTTTCATATGCTGAGTACTGGTGGCTCACACCTGTAATCCTACTCAGGAGGCTGAAATTTGAGGATCACAGTTCAAAGCCAGCCCGGGAAGGAAAGTGTGGTGCTGTGGCTCAAGTGGTAGAGCGCTAGCCTTGAGCTGAAGAGCTTAGGAAAAGTGACCAGGCCCGAGTTCAAGTCCCACAACGGACCAAAAAAAAAAAAAAAAAAGTTTTCATGAGCAATTACAATGTCTCTCAATCTCTCTCTCCCTCTACTGTGTATCTTCCAAATTGAAAACAAATCTCTCATCCTTAAAAAAAAAAGCTCCAGATAATATGTCTCTACAGGTCACTGCTTATCTTTCTCCTTATCTCTGTAACTGCACAGTTCTCTACACAATCCATTCTTCCTTTTACTTCCAAAGAGGTTTCGTTCTCATCTTTCTCATCATTTCTCACCATGATTATTAACACAAACTTTACAAACATTACATCAAACTGGCAGCTTTGGTCAGTCTTATTATTCTTGCCTCTGTAGACTGACTCCTATCTAAAGTTGACTCCTGCCAATTGTTGCTCCATCTTATTCTCCTGGTTTTTCTCCTTTGTGCTTCATGCCTCCACATCCTGGGAATTGCTATGTTGAAATGCTTTAAGTCAGTCCTAAGGTTTTTCTCTTTCCTTAGCATCTTCAGCTTTTAGCCAAGATCAACTCAAACTAACATTTGCAGCTTAAACTTCTTCCATAAGAAGACCTAGGTAGATGAATGTATCTTTACCTGATATGTTCAAGTGTGAATTCCTATTTTGTTGTGAAAATCTAGTCACTAACCAGGTTCTGTCTTAATAATAGTAGCACTCTATATTTAGTTATATATATTTAGTTACATATAGGAACAGCCAGTAGGAACAAGATACTACGATGAAATGGGTTCCATGTGTACTGTACCACTAAAATGCTCCCAGGTAGTGGGATAAATAAAAACTCAATTGCAATAAAAATATATAAGTATTATATTATTGGCATAGGGTGTCTAATACTAGGATTTGAGAGAAGTGCTTATATCCTAGGAGTTGTTAGAGAGATTTGTTCACTGCACACATCATCCATTTGGATACTGTATTAGAATCTCCAATTCTCATTTCCTAAAAACGTAAGTAAACTATTGTACACTAAGTATACACAGACTGCTTTAGGAACTGCATGTTATTTTAATATGTGTGGGTTTAAATAAGGAAGAAATTGTATGAAACAAGATGGCAATACAACACACATAAGATGAACATGAGCTATTAATGTTATATAATTTTATCATGTGGTGACAGAAACACTACCACAGGAACAGACTCAGTACATTAGGAAAGATATAGATATGTGTAAATGCGAGAAGAATCTGAACTGGGTGATAAAGTAATGGAAAAGAAGCAGGGACAGCTTATCCATAATAGAGGTGGAATGAAAGTAGATGACTCCTAGGCAATGCCTAGGCTTTTTTTTTTTTTAGGGAGGAATCACAAAAGAGGCAGAAAAACATGTGATATGGTTTCTGACATGCCTTAACTGCATACAGACAATGAACTGAATATACATCTTATCTGGAGTTCTAGACCAGAAGAAATGGTAACTGAAGGTCCAGGAACAACAACTTGGAAGTGAAGGGTCACTCTGAAAAGTATCTAAGTATAGAACATGACATTGCTGAAGAGCAAACATCAAGTGATCAAATGAGAAATTAGGTAACTCAGCTAACTGCATTCTTATTTTTATTACCAAAAGTAAGTCTTGGTTTCTAACCTGGTGAACAGTTTCTCAATAGAAGTGAATTGTTTTGGCTTCTTTCAATCTCCACAGATATGCTGAAATTCTACAAATGATAAACTCAGTTTTCAAAGTTATTTAAACCAAGCATATTATCATCCTTAATAGGAAAATTTATAAAATATTAGTATCATAAAGTAAACTAATTTTCAAATTTTCCAAATTGCCCAGATATTATATACTATAAAGGGTTACTCAAAACTAAGCTAATGCTATGTCAGTTTAAAGGCATAACTAAAATCAACAGTTATTTTTGTATTTTATTTATATTAAAAATTGTTTTTCTATATACATAAAATATTAAGAAATCAAAAAATATCTATCTATATTTGTCAACATAGTTTTAAAGGCAATTTCCATAAAGGAATCTTGTTTACTAATAAATGAGATAATTTAAATTAATTTTGAAATTTTTAAAGATTCCATTATAAAATTGTCAGAAGAAAATCAAGGAATAATATAAGCTACCCAGTAAGTTTTATGAAATAATCTTTTGTATTGAAATACTTATGTGAATCATTAATATACCACTGAAGTACATTTTTAGCATGTTAATAAAAACAATATAGGACATTCGAAATGTCAAAAAATTGAGTTAAAACTGCAAACAAATTAAATAAGGGACATTTGGTTTTCTTAACTTTTGCCAATCCAGTAAGTTAGACTAGTACAAAGTAGATGGATTATAAAGGTTTTGCCTATATATAAGGAACATGATGCTACTTACCAACCATCAGAAGGGCATGCAAACAAATTAAAGGGAGGTATGAAAATAATTGAACTGAAGAGATATTTTACTCATTTTTCTATTAAATACACTTTAATTACCTAGAAAATTAAATTATCAACATATATTTTATATTAACTTTACAGTGGCTACATGGAACAACACAATGTACATTTAGCAGGGAAATGTAAAACATCTAAAATGCATTATCCTGCCACTGTGGAGCTTATTCAATTATGATATATAAACACTAATATTTAAGAATTAATAGTTTAAAGCACATATAAAGTGCTCTACAATAAATTCAACAGGAAAATTCTGAGAGATTCATGGAATGTAAGGTTGAAAACAGGACTTCCTACATAAACAATAAAGGTTTTTTGTTTTTCTCTTTTTTTTATTTTTTCCATTGTGGTACTGAGAATTGAACCCAGGGCCTCTTCTATGCTAGGCAAATGCTCTAGTACATGAGCTATACCCTCAGTCCCATATAAATGTATGAGACTTTAAGGAACATATTTTTTTTTCTATGATCAGAATATCTTATTTTATACTTGCAACACCTCAAATCTAGTGTTATAAGCTAAATGAACTATTTGTAAAACTGAGTAGATCCTTACTTCAAGGAATTGTGCTACAATGAATTCTTATAAGACTGAAAAAGGGTGTTATTCTTGCAGAGTCTCTTTGTAAAAGCTGTTTCATTACCAAAGTCATGACATATTATTAACAAGTAGTTTCATCAACTAAAACTCCATTGTAGTTTTAAGGACAGACAATAAACAGCTCATATAGCTGCTGAGTATCTTACCTAATTATGTATGATGCTGATGCTGACTTAAGTCTTAAAACATAAACTGTGCTGCATTTCTTAACTGTGGCTATCTAAATTGCTATCCAAAGAAATAATACTTTTAACTAATTGCCAAAATTTTAGTTAAAACAAATGCTGTTCTAATATGTAGAACACGACTATAAAGCATAAAGAGATAGTTCAAGTGGTAAGGTGCCTAGTAAGTGAAAGGTCCTGAGTTCAAACCCCAATATCATTAACATACATAAACACCAAAGGGGAGAAAAAACAAATTGATATAAAAACCTGCACTGAATTTTAGTCAGACTTGAATGATTTAAAAAAAAAGAACTTTTTAATTTCTGCAAGTGCTTTTCCCTCTCTTGTTTCCTAAGCTATCACAGAGACCCTACAGGAAGCTAGCTCAGCAGTCTTACAGAACTTGATTCGAAGGAGTTCAACAGACACTCAAGAGATCTTTGGTAAGGACTTGCATAATGGCCTCTGTTCTACACTTAAGTAACATTTGTGTGTGTGTTTTAAACTTATGGGTCATTAAGTTTATCAAATAGATTAACAAATCTTACGAGTGCAAGATTTTTAATCAGATAAAACGGATGGGTAATCACATAGTAAGTAGTAAAGATCAATGTATACACGAAAAAGTGTTTACTGAACTTATAAAAATGTTTATCATTGCTCCAGTAAATTAAACAACCATTCTATCCTAATATATCTGAATCTCTTTTGTAAAACACTTTTTTTTTTGCTGGTCTTGGGGCTTGAACTCAGTCTGGGAAATGTCCCTGAGGCTCTTTGTGCTGAAGGCTAGCACTCTACCACTTGAACCACAGCACCACTTCCACCTTTTTCTGAGTTGTTTACTGGAGATAAGTCTCATAGATTTTTCTGCCAGAGCTGGCTTTAAACTTCAATCCCCAGATCTCAGCCTCCTGAATAGCTAGTGAGCCACCACCAGCGCCCGGCTTGTAAATCACCTTTGAAAGATGTATCTACATTTTTAGGCTACCAGATTTAGCAATAACCAAATTACTATTTTAAGAAACTGTAACCTAGTAGGCTCTCCCAATATGAATTACTTTGCAAGGTAATTGTACAATCTCAGAATTTAAATACTTCAGGTTTACTAAACACCAACAAAATTATATTGTTACTAATATCTCAAGGGCAAGTAAGGTAACACAGGCTAAAGTTATGATTCCCCACCCCCCACCAAAGGCATTTAGGGGAGCATTTTTCAGTCATATACTAAAATCCAATTCTATTGAGAAAAAGGGGCAAGTGAAACTCCTAAAGATACTTACATGCAGCCTCAATAATACATTGTCAGCCTGAATAACATACTTGTTTTCCAAACAAAAAATGCTTTGTGAGATAAGATAATTTTAAAAATATATTTAC
Source organism: Dipodomys spectabilis (assembly GCF_019054845.1). Lineage (NCBI taxonomy): Eukaryota > Metazoa > Chordata > Mammalia > Rodentia > Heteromyidae > Dipodomys > Dipodomys spectabilis. The sequence goes on from NW_024870803.1 coordinate 2,035,022, forward strand.
TATCAATACTGAATGAGACTCAAATTAGTGTCAGTTTAAGGTGAGTAAAAGCAAACAAATAATTTCAATATCTTTAATTATACATATGCTTAATGTAGGAAGGACATGTATGTCTAGAACTGTCACCTGTTTCTCCACAGATTTGGGAAAAAGTGTTTTTTTGTATGCTTCTGTATTACATTTAGTGAACAAGCAACTTTAATAAGCTGGTGGCCTGCAGAGAAGCTGGGACTGATTTATTAAGGATTTAAGAGGCTATCCTCCTCCTATCTAGCTTTCCCTATAGGACCTAAGAAAGGACTGGCTTCTTTCAAACACACAATTTATGAGTTTATGCAGACCCGCCAAATTGCTTTAAGTAAACGCCTCTCACATTTGAAAATTCCCATGGCAACTCATTTAGTTTGGCAGACAGGCAAACCCAAATTCAATCCTTTTATCCTGCAGCTAAAACCATTACAATGGTAATTCTGCTCTGACATTCTGAAGAGACTGCTAATTACTGTACTCAGGTCCCTCGACAGATTTTCCATTCAGATTAAAATGGCTGTGCATGGCACAAGGAATAAGGAACACCTCCTTCATAAGTGCTCATGTTGAAGTTCCACCAGGCACATCACCAGCTACACATGTATTTTAATACTTGCCTTCTTCTCTCCCAAGAAAATCAAAAGAGACCGACAATAACATAGATTACAAATAGTTCGCCAAGAGTAAATGTGACACCATCAGTTCATTAACTTATATTTAAATTTTTTTTCTTAAAATTATCGTGTAGTCAAGTTGTCTCATTTGTGAAGTCAACAAAGTTAAAAGTTTATAATTAACACATTTATGAGAAATGTGCATAGGCCATTAAACAAAAAGAGAACCTATGGAAGACATGACAAGTGGACATGACTTATTTTTAGGTTGGTATGCGTGTATGATGTATGTGCTAGAATTTGAACTATGGCTTAAAACTCAGGACTTCATGCTCTAGATAGGCTTTCTTGCTGGTTAATTGAAGACGGACTCTTGTAGACTTTTCTGCCTCAGCCTGGCTTTGAACTGCAATTCTCTAATGTAAGTCTCCTTAAGTAGCTAGACTGCTAGTGTGAGCCACCAGTATCTAGCAAAAAGGGAACTGTTAAGCATGTATTTTGTGAAACATCTTATTTCTCTAATATCTTCCTAAATTTCAATGAAAGTGACACCTATAGTATTTCTAAAATGTAAAAGAACGATTTGCTCTGATAAATACTTTCAAATTTTATAATATTCCCTGAATTAACAACTTACATTTCAATATTCTTAGATGGAAGTTTACTTTTTAAGATCAATTATTTAATTTTAAATAGTTATTTCTTATGTGTGTAAATGCTTTTATTGAAAAGATTCTCTGTAACTAGGTGCTTGTGGTTCATGCCCTAGCTATGAAGGAAGCTAAGATTTGAGGATCATGGCACTAAACCAGCCTAGGCAAAAAAGTTTGTGAAACTTGTTATCTCTAATTCATCTGCAAAAAAACTAGAGTGGAAGTAACACAGTGGTAGAGCAGCAACCATGAATGAAAAAACTTTGTGAGTACCCCACATACATGATCAAATATATATTAAAAATGATTTGCTTTCAGGTTCTTGAATACCTGTAAGTAAACATCAAGAGAAAGTAGCAGAGAGGGACTCTAGCTACCACAAAGTTATACAGGTAGACTAGTTATACAGCTCAAAAATAATTTATGAATTGTCTAATGTTGGTAATATCTCGCTTGTTGAAGTCTGTCTTAAATTATGAGACAATGCAAACTTGTACTGCCTGAAATGATCAAGTTACCCAATAAAGACTAGCACTACTTTAATTCTCCAGCAGAAACCTTTTGCCTATATTCTTATACAAAGGAGGAAAAATATTATACAGAGAACATGCAAAATTAAGTATATATCCCTCATCTCTACTTTCTTAGTCTTCACACCAGCAGCAATTTTCTAATTTCACTATTCTTGTATTTTGTATTTCACTATTCTTGTATTCTTCTTTTCTAGAAGGTCCAGAAGAGAAAAAGTCAAAGGATATGTATCAACATAAACTCTTATCTAATAATTATAATTATTTTAATATTTTTCAACAAAATGAAGTGGGAATCAATTTAAAAAGCCAAAGATATCTGACACCTGAGGCATACTCACAGAAGTATGTGCCTGTGTGAGACATACTTTGACACACACTGAAAATTTTAAGTAATGTTAAGGGATATTTTTTTTTTTCGGGGGGAGGCTACTATCTTACTGTTAATAATAATGTATACTGATGGACTAGCAAAGCAAGCACATTTTGTGGGCCAAAAAAGAGTTGTTTTGATTTTACTTAGTGCTTCTGTGCAATTACAATGATCAGATAACAGCTGCAGAGATGATGGATCCAAGGCAGCTTATAAGAACATAGGGAGGAAAGGAGGACATGAAAAGTGCACTTCCAAAGGCTAAAAGAGTAACTAACTGCTGCTGCTACATGTCCATCTAGGGCAACTAAACCTTACTTGGTACTGTCTCTTGAAAATGGGCTGCATGAAACAATGGTATTTTAGAGGGAAAAAAATAACTTCAAACTTACAACAGGAGGAAACTTGCTCTTAAGTCAAAAAATAAACCAGACAGGCGCTGGTGGCTCACGCCTGTAATCCTAGCTACCACCCAGGGCAAAAAGTTTGTGAGGCTCTTATCTCCAATAAATCATCAGAAAACCAGAAGTGGTGCTGTATGTAGCTCAAGTGGTAGAGAGCTAGCATTGAGATGAAGAGCTGAAAGACAGCACTCAGGCCCAGAGTTCAAGACCCAAGCCCCACAAAAATAAAATGAAGCATAATGAAATCTGTTTAATTCCAAAACCTGTTCCTATAGACTGAGTTATAGATACATGAATATATGTGTGACCACACACACACACACACACACACACACACACACACACACGTGTAAACACGTTTATGGCTCTTTTAATGCCATCAAGGAGAAAAACTAGTGTGAGTAATGACAAATGAATGGATGCTAGTCTACTTAAAAAGTCATAATCTAGGTACGATTTAGCTGTCATAGAATGTCTACTTAGGATGTATGAAGTCTGGGTTTAATCTCTAGAACTGCTCCTCCTCAATAAAAAAAAGGGGGGGAAGCTCCTTATAATTAGATTCAAAAAGGCTAAAAAGCACATAAAATACAATACATTTTGCTGCTAAAATAAAAGATTTTCAAACACTTGGAATAAACATAGATGAAATTAAAAAATCTAGAAAGAAACTCAAAAACATTATGAATGAATGATGTAAATAAATATAAACATTTATGGGACACAGCTACAATTTTTACAAAAGGTCTAAATCATCAATCTTCTATTTTTGAAATCCCCAAATAAAACTACACTCAAATCAAGTAGAAGAAAAGTAGAATCTATCACACAAAAACTGAAAAATCTGGAGCTGAGAAGGTGGTTCAGTGGTAGAGTGCTTGCCTTGTTTGTATGAGGCCCTGGGTTCGATTTGTCAGCACCACATAAGCAGAAAAAAGCCGGAAGTGGCGCTGTGGTTCAAGTGATAGAGTGCTAGCCTTGAACTGAAAATCTGAGGGACAGTGCCCAGGCCCAGAGTTCAGGCCCATAACCGACAAAAACGACAATAACAACAACAACAAAAAACCTGAAAAATCAGCAAAACCAAACAGAAAAGCCTTCTAGCATTAATAATATTCTTGAGCTAAGTTGATCAAGAAAAATCAAGTCATAAATATTTAATAAAAAATCACGACTACAGATCCTACAGCCCTTATTTGACAAGCAAGATGACAATACAGAGAAAATCCAAATAGCTCTTTAATTATTCTGGTGACTGTATTCAAATGTAAAAGCCTTTCCACAAAAACACAAATACAACAGAAGGTAGGAAGACAGAAAAAAGGTTTTGTCTGACAAATGACTTAAATCTAAAATATATACAAACTGAAATATACTCAAGAATTCAGAAAGGATGGAAGGATTTAAATAGACTATAGACATATTGTTGTTACAAACATCAAACTGGGAGTTTTTAACAAATTAACAAACTAATGCAACAAAAATTTTAAAAAACCTAGATTTGTGAATTTGTGAGAATAGTAAATTAGGAGATAGAATCAGATTAATATAGATTAATATATATCATAGTTATTATATTATCCTATGAGGACTAAACATAAAGTAATTTGATAACTACTACATAAAAGTAACATTATTATATAACTCACAGAACTTTGTAGTTATATTTGTGAACACAGAAGGGAAATGTCAAGATGAACTTTTAGTTAAACAGGTCAACATAGATATAGATACTGTGAGGGTTCACAAGGTTTCTAGCTGAACTAAATCAGCTGAACATGTTTAAAAGCCTTTCTGTTCCAAGTGCATAGTCTTCTGTTCAAAGTGTATATATGATTATTAATCTGTTAGGCTTAAAATGTCATTTGTCTACTGAAAATTATAAGGGCTATATTATATTAGCAACTACATAACAGAACTGTAAAGAAACTTGTAAAAAAGCAAAATTAAAAATACTTAAAGCACTTCTTTGTATCAGTGTCTACCCCTGACATAATGAAAGGGGGGTCTGGTCGTGGGGCCTGAACTCTGGGCCTGCGTGCTGTCCCTCAGCTCTTCAGCTCAAGGCTAGTGCTCTACCACTTGAGCCACAGCGCCACTTCCGGCTTTTTTCTTTTTGCTTATGTGGTGCTGAGGAATCGAACCCAGGGCCTCATGCATGCAAGGCAAGCGCTCTACCACTGAGCCACCTTCCCAGCTCCTGTTGCTGTTGATTTTAAAAAATCAACAACTAGTAATTTTACATTTTAAAACTGTATTACTGGGGAGGGAAGTGATAGTAGGGGTAAAGAAAGGAGGAAGTCACAATGCTCGATAGGAAATGTAGTTATCACCTTACTCGTGTAACTGTAACCCCTCTGTTCAGTATTTCTACAATGAACATATATATTAAAAATTTTTTAAAACTATGACACTTGCTAACTAATGGGAGAATGGCTTGAAAGGAATGATGGAAAACAGGAGACTGCTTCAACCAAGGAGAATCATATGCAGGAAATATGTGAAGGTAAACTTCAACCAAAGATGACCTTTACTGCAGATTAGCACCATCAGGACACTGTCTTTATCAGTCAGTAAAACTTAAAGCTTTCACAAAATGCTGCAATGTAATTAATAATATAGTGGACCTAGAGATATAGTTTTTCTAATGAAATGGAGATTAAAATAACTAGACTAATTGTTCTTATGATGAAGAACATTTTTGTGAGCATTTGAACAGATACAGAATTGTAAGATAAAATTAATACTACTACTCCGTATAATTATTACACAATTTGTGATTTAGGAAACAAAAGGATTAAAGTTAAACCTAATATCACTGTCTAAATAGATTCTACCTAAAATAAAAATGTTATTTCCATGATAAGTTATAAGTATTATTTGATTTCTAAAAACCTTTATTAATTTTAGTTGAATTAGGACAGTAGACTATTTTATGGAAAAATACCAGTATTCCTAATAATGTTGAGAGTTGATTGTATGCTGCTGTTTAAAAAGAGAAGGCTGTACTTTACAGTGTTATTTAAAAACCAATTCTTTTTTTGGGGGGGAGGGGAGTGGTGGTGAGACTGGGACTAAAACTCAGTAACCTATCACTTTTGTTCACTGGCAAGGACTCTGCAAACCAAGCAATACCTCTAATCCCTAAATATCCAAATTTAAATTAAAACAATCAGAATTTATTTACTAAACAGTTACATGTAAAATACAAATTATATTCAAATCTTCAAAATTATGAGAAAAAAATCAGAACTACATCGTTAAGGAGTAGAGACACAACTTATCAGATTTATGAAGCTTAAAAGTCAGCAAATATTCTCACACTCTTGGATTTAGATCTCTAAACAAAATGGGTACAATGCTGTCCAACATCTTTCCAGAAAAGAATTATCCCTATGGCATGGTAAGAAATTTAGGACATTTCTAGGATTCAGCTGTAAATTTAACATTAAATGGTAACATAAGAAAGAAAATACTCCACATAAAAATGATATGAAACTATATGCTGTGTATAAGTTGAAAAGTCAAAATTTTTATATAATGAAAATATCTATAACACACAAGTTCTTCCTATACAAGATAGCCTGATCATAGTGCCTCATACCAATAGTCCAGAGGTTATCTGGTAAGACCTTATCTTCAAAACAAAATGAAACAAAACAACACAACCCCCTGGTGGGTGAGGGAGGAGAAAGAAAAGGCTAATATTAAATAGTTTTAAAAATCATGAACAAAGATTTAACACCCTAGGATTTGACATTGTGGGACAACTAGGATTTTCATGCAATGCTGGCCAGACTAATTAGTGTAAGCACAAATTTTCTGCAATGCCATCTTAGAAATTTTATTAAGTATTAAAAATTAAAATCAATTTGCTTTTAACTTAGAAATTCTATAACTCTACTTCAAGAGATGTATCCTAAGTACATATAGACGAATATATCAACTGCTGAACAAATTTATACAGCATCTCTTCACTGGTACGAAGGGAAATGTTCACTGTTGCAAACTGCTGTGGAGGGGAGATGGAGAAGAAAAGAAGATAAAAGGAATGAAGTAAAGAAAGAAAAAGAAGGAAGGAAGAGAGTACACTAGCTAGCTACCTGCTAAGCTAGCGTGGTCAATTGGCTAGGCCAATTCCAGTTCTATTCTAAACAAATTGTATGAAAAAGGGATTCTACTACTAGGACTGGTTCCTGGTTTTCCTCTACCCAAGAGGTTCCTCCTTTGTGGCCTTCCTTGCTGATCTCTCTTCTTTCTGACATGGAACACCAGTTCAGACCTTGGACATTCCTTCTACACATCTGATCTCCCAGTTCTAACGATTTTCCAGATTCTGTATGATGGTTCCTTATTTCCTTCCTATACCCTGGGGGTCCATGTCCTCACTGAATTACTCTCTGTTATAATGAAATGTCAGCATTTGATATTTCAAGTTTTACATTTCCAAACAGTTGGCTCCAACTAAATTAATCATCAAAAAAAAAAAAAAAAAAAGCTGGAAGTAGAGCTGTGGCTCAAGTGGTGGAGTGATAGTCTTGAAAAAGAAAAAAAAAAAAAGGTTAAAGACATTGCCTGGCTCTCAGTTCAAGCCCCAAAACTAGCATTCCCCGAAAAAGAAAAAAGGTTCAAGTCACCATCACATCTCATTATCACAAAAATCATAATCCCTGTCCATTTCTTCTCCAAAGTACACTTGCCATGCAAGAGCCTCTCAGCTCCTCCAACTTAAGTTACTTTCATCTCTCATTCAACTACAAAAACTTCCGCGTTGGCTTATTTACTACTTATTGCCATGATACTTTCAAATTCTTCCAATAGCTTTTCTCATGCCAGAATAAAGCCAAATATCACAGATCCTGCAATCTGTCATTGTTAATTCTTGCCACAGACTTGACCTTTCACCTTTCTTCACCTTCCTCACTAAACTTGCTAATCCAAATGAAGTCACATTTCACTCAGGTATTTCTTAAATGATGCCATCTCAGAAGCATGTTGTCATCCTCCTCCTCCAATAAAACATTATTTTCTTATTCCATGGTTCTTGATCTCTTCATTCCCTTTTATATTTTTACAGTATTTTATTACAATCAATACAGTTTATCTGTTTTTCTTACTATTAATAATCAAACTCTAAAGGTATGTTTCAAGATAGCAAGTATCATATTGGTCAGGTTTATCTAACCATTTAGTACACTCAAAACTAGAGTGTCTAGGAAGTGGTGCTGTGGCTCAAGTGGTAGAGCGCTAGCCTTGAGCTGAAGAGCTGAAGGACAGCAGTGCCCAGGCCCAGCGTTCAAGCCCCATGATCAACCAAAAACAAAAACAAAACTAGAGTGTCTAGCCTATAGTAAGTATGCAGTAAACTTGTTGAAGATCCAAAATATTAAAAATGATTCAGTTTGTTAGTCTAATATGCAGTGAGACCATATGAACTTACGTTTTAGGGACAGATAAGAATACAAATTAATCCTGAAAAGCATAGCAAATCATAAAAAGGAACCTATAGGCTATGCTAATGTATTTTACATTCTTTTCTCAGAGTAAAAGAGAACCACTAAGGCATTTTGTGTGTATATACATATACACACACATACACAAAGATAGATATATACTTATTAACTTGTTTTTAAGCAGGGGAAAAATCACAGAGACTAAAATGTAAAGATGGGTTTGAGGGTTTTAAAGACTAAGTAAAAGCATGAATTGTGAGATTCTGTGGTAACAAAACTGGCTGGAATAAGGGAGAGGAAGTGGATGACAGAAGTGAACACACATGAGATAAAAAGTAACTCAACTGAACTTGGGTTTTTTTTCTGGCATGATATGTGGTTATGAACTACAAAATGTATTAACAGAGCCTAAGAAGGGAAAGGCAGAAGTGATTACTGCAAACACAAAAGGCCTATAACTTCTACCAATCCCCATGGTTAATATCTATTACTGAAAATAACAAATTTTCAAGCACCACTATACTCAAATTAAATTTTGAGAGATGAAATCTACAGCAAATTTTCAAATATTTTTCATACAATAGTCAAGAAAATTAGAAAACACCTGTTTGGAGCACAATGGAATGGCAACTCAAGATATCAGACTAGAGATGGTAGGAGGAAGGGAAATCGGGGTGGGTTAGTGGTACGGAAGGGTAACTATAATTAACAGTAACTTATTATTTCAAGATAACTAGAAGGAAAAGTTCCAATACAAAGAAATGATAAATATTTGAGGTGGAAGATGTTAATCTGATTTGATCACCACACATTATGTACAAATACCAAGTATCACACCTATTAACATGTATATCTATGTTTCCATAATAAAGAAACAATTGCAACCGTTAATTTTGTTTTCAAAGTAGGATTGGACAGTGATTAAATTAATGGATGCAAAGATAAAAACCAATGAATTAAGTTCTTATTGTGAGGAACTTCTCTATTTCACTAATTCGAGGATCAGTAAATCATTACCAAATACAGACCAGTTTTTCTCAAGCAGTGAGAAACAGTACTAATTGAAATTCAGTCAGAATTAGAAAAATGGCCAGTTAGGTACTGAAAATAAGGCTTCCCTTTCCTGTCAATAGCCTCTCTCCTGAATATGAAATGCTTACTTCCATACTATGGATTGCAAAAACATGTGACTGGATGAATGCGGGGTTCTGCCAAGGACCATGATGGCCCAGGGTTAACAGCCATCCCAGAACAATAAACAGGGTCCCTGGAACTCCAAAAGTGGACAGTTTCATCAAGCTGACAACAAAATACATAGGATATTCACAAAAGCACACTTAACATCATGTTAGCACAAATATCATTTTGTATAAAAGTCTAATTCAAACATCTCTTATACAGAGGTAAGAATCATAGAGGCAGTACTGGTTAATTATAGTAAATACAGTAAAGTTATTATACTAAATATAGTAAAGTTCCTGTTTTGTTTAAGCTTCTGCTTATTTTGGTATCATCACAAGTATGAAAATATTCAGTTTAATTAAAATAAATGATCTAATATAGACTCATAACAAAGTAGTAAATAATATGAACAGGAATAAGAAATTATTGTAAGAAATATTGTAAATCACTATATAGAATCCATACCTCCAAGTATGTCTTTTTTATTCTATCACTTGTAATTATAAGAAAGCTTCAGGGTAAATAATTTCAAGGAGTACAATTTAAAAGTACTATGAGAGAATAGTCATCAAAAATGCTATTTTCCTTTAATATATAAATTTTAAGAATTTTCCTGTTTCCCTTTATCTACTGCATGTTTTCATATTCAAAGACAATTTTTAAAAAAAGGGTTCTTAGATATCTTTTCCCCAATCTCATTTTATAAGAAAGTATACAGAAGCATACAGAGAAGTTAGAGCTAACTTTCTGAAAGACCTTAGCTAGTTATTAATTATTAACATAATCTTCTAATTCAGAAGTCTTTCTCAGTTAGAACTAGTTATCTATAGAAAGGATAATTAGAATAATCTAACAGGTACATACATTGGTCTATTTGGTCTGATAGGTGAACTCATTCATTTAGTGTAACACAAAACTATACTCTTGGTAACAAACAGCTAGCATTATGTTTTCTGATCATGAAACAGCTGTGTTCACAAAAAAAGAAACAACTTTACTCATATATTTCTTCAAGAACAAACATTTATTAAGGAAAAAGAGGAAGCCTACATGATTTAGCAAATAAGGGCTTTGGTATACATTTCACCTATTGTTTTTGTTTTAATATGACCTACCACTAGAATTTACGTGAACTTTTTTTTTTCTTCCAAGGAATTAACTTCATCAAATTAATGGAGAACGTTTGGGATATTTGTTTATTTCTACCAACAAAATAAAGAACAGACTCTCTGAGAAAGAAAAAACAGAAGATGTGATACTCATTTATATAAATGCCAACACATATTTATTTGGACAAAATAAATACTAGTAATATTCCCAGTTGTTTTGTTGGTTTTGTTTTTGTTTTTTTGCCAGTCCCTGAGATTGAACACAGGGCCAGGGTGCTGTCTCTGAGTGCCTTTGTGCTGAAAGCTAGGGCCCTACCACTTAAGCCACAGTGCCACTTCCAGCTTTTCCTAGGCAGTTTATTGGAGATAAGAGTCTCATACTGCCTGGGCTGGCTTCAAACCATGAACCTCAGATCTCAGCCTCCTAAGTAACTGATTACAGGCATGAGTCACCAGCATCCAGCTATTCCCAGTTTTTTAATGTAGACAGCTGGTGTCTCGATAGATACCTAGCATTTTCATTAACATGAAATTTTAATAGTAATGCAGGAAAAAAATGAAATTTACCTTCCAATTCCCATTGAAAAAGATAATGCTCTACTATTATCCAGCAATAATGAGCAGAGGCAAGGAAGGGGAGCTGAGGGAAGAGAATGGGAAGAGTTGGCAGGCAGTGGGATGTCCTGACAATTACTTATGTGTTATCCTCCAGAAAGTATTAAAGATTCTTAAATATGAACTCTAATAAAAGTCTTATCTTAAAAGAGTAACATACGAAAGTGCTCAAAATAGTGTCTTCTAAAACAAGTAAAATTCAGCCCCTATTTTTATTTAGAAAACATTTTGCTGTACTCTGAGGAAGTTCCACTATGGAACATTAATCTTGCCAATGATGGGCCAGGAAAACTACCAGGCACCCACTGGCAATTCAAGTAAGTTGGTCCTCCTACAAATTCAGCTCATCAAGTTATCATTAGTTGTATATACTTCTACACAATCATCAGCAATCGCTAAACAAAAGTTTCCATCTGTCTACACTTTCATCATGACAGGAAGATTCAAAAACTGACCATTACTTTTCTTTTTGGTCGGTTGTGGGGCCTGAACTCTGGGCCTGGGCACTGTCCCTCAGCTCTTCAGCTCAAGGCTAGTGCTCTATCACTTGAGCCACAGCAACACTTCTGGCTTTTTCTGCTTATGTGGTGCTGAGGAATCAAACCCAGGGCCTCATGCATGCCAGGTAAGCACTCTACCACTGAGCCACCTTCCCAGCCCCCTGACCACTACTTTTGAAAAGTAGATTAACTGATTTTTTTATCCTCCCCCTAACCAAACCCCCCCACCACTTCCGTTCCAAAATACGCTCCCAGTGAAAGATCTGAACAATGTCTGTTGTTCACACTACATTGAATGAGCCATGTTACTTTTACAATCTAAAAAAAAAAAAAAAAACAAGTAACCTATATTTCATTAAGATTGGGAATCTAATAATTTAAGACTAACCTGAAAAAAGGAAATAAAGCTGAGCCCCAGTGGCTCATACCTGTAATCCTAGCTACTCAGGGCTGAAATCTGGAGGATCATGGTTTAAGGCCAGCTTGGGATGAAAAGTCAGAAAACTCCTTCTATCTCCAAAATCACCAGCAAAAAGCTATTCTGGAAGCATGACTCAAGTAGTAGAGCACCAGCTGGGCAAGTATGCCAACTAAGTGCCAAGAACCAAGTCCTGAGTTCAAATCCTGATACTAGTGCTAAACAAACAAACAATCAGGAAAAAGAGACCCAAATCTGAGATTTGGAAATAATTACTTACTGCAGGTACCAGTAATTTCTTCACTTCTTCAACTGCTCTCTTCAGTTTGATTTCTGCTCTGTTCTGAGCATCTTCTACAGTGATTAATACATGTAAATCTTCATTTAGATGCTCCCAGTTGGGCTTGCCTCTATTTTGTTCTTCCTACAAAAAAATCGTAAGGTACATTATTACAAATGTCTTTCTTTAAAGAGACAGTACAACTTTCATAAAATGAACATTTGTCAGTTACTTAAGTCATACTTCTACTATTTAACTATGATAGTATTACAACAATTTTCAATTATTTTCCTGACCCAAAGTAAACAAAGATTGTGTGAGACTATAGAGCAAAACAAGAAAAAAAACTCAGCAGGTATTCATAGAGTACCTGCTATGTGCCACAGTTATAAAATTATCATGAAAAACACAAGAAGCCTACTGTTTCCATATTTTCCTTAATAGTGAACAGAAAGTCATCAAGGTAAAGGAAGCCATCTATCAGGATCACACAGCAAATACTTGTCAATTCAAGAGAAGAAGCAAAACAGTTTCATTCTTCAGTTTAGTGGTATTTTCACTGACTTACAATTGACTTTAATAATTGGTTGTGTTGAACATTATAAAAACCATTTTGCAAAGACTTTATACAGGAAGTGTTAGTTGATGAGGTTCAGTGGCTCACATGTCTGTAATCCTCCTACTTTCAAGGCTAACATGGGGAAGGATCAAGATTTAAGGCCAGCCTCAGAAAAAAGATCCAAAAACTCTACCTCAGATAAAAAACTGGGCACAATGCTATGCATCTGACATTCCCAACTACTTAAGTATACAACTAGGATTGCACATTCAACCAACCATGCTTAGGCAAAAATCAAGACCCTATTTAAAAGCAAAAAGTGTGGGAGCGTCGGCCATGCAAGTTCCGAGTCCTGTATTCAAACCCCACTACTACCATATACACACAAAATGGTGTTAAACGAATACTAGTTTCAGACAGAATATCCTGTTCTATTTCCTTGATGACTTCTAATCACCAAGTAAGGGATAACCCCATACTGAAAGCTTTGCCAGCCTACAGGGACGATTTGGAGATGTGTCCGTCCATAGTCTTCTTTCAGAGATGCTATTAGTTATATAATACATAATGTCATAGATTTATTTTAGAGACAGTACATAGTATAAAATATACATTCCAATATACATTTAGAAACTAAAAATAAGTAACATGCAAATGTTAAACAGTAGTACACAGCTCAAAACAAAGTACCACAGATAAACAAAGATAGTACATGTTGACAGACCTTTACTTTCCTGTTAAGGAAAATAAAGCAGGTGATTGAACTTAACCAATGAGAATGGAAATAAGTTCTAATACTCAAATATATGATTCTACTCTTATGTTCACTTAGTATCTTCAGCAGGAAAATTAATTTACTTCTTGAAGGACTTATCAGTATTTCTAACCAGTGAATTTGAAGTCAGTATTCTGAGATCACAGGGCCCAAGAGATAGTTGAAATTTCAAGAAAAACAGGTATCAGAGTCTTATAAACTACTAGCTCAAAGTATATCTGTTTCAACATTTGATACTCCCACCTGTCTTAAGAATGCTTCTTAGGAGAGCTAGATTTTTAGCAGTTGCTCTAATAAAAATCAAATTACAACTGATGTAAATACAAGTTAAACTATATGGGAGGTAAATAATAACTGAAACTATGAGCTGGGTGCTAGTGACTCACACCTGTGATCCAAGCTACTCAGGAGGCTAAGATCTGAGGGTCATAATTCAAAATAAGACTGGGCAGAATAATTCCCAAGACTCTTATTTCCAATTTTCCAGCATATACAAAAAAATAAGTAGATCTATGGCTCAAAGTGGTACAGCACATGGGCCCTGAGTTCAACCCCAGTACAAGCACAAGAAGAGGAAGAGAGGGAGTGAGGAGGGAAGGAAGAAAGAGGAGAGGAAAAAGGTGAGCAGACAAGACTATATTTCTTTCTGCCTAGGGAATACCATGGAAAACTGAGTGGCTAAGGCAAAGAATATAAAATAGGCATAAACAACGTCTGTGGCAAAAAAATAAAAAACACCACAATTTTAAATCCAGATTTTTTTGTTGTTGTTGAAGAACAACCAGTTATATTTTAAGATTACCTTTTCTGCTTTGGTAAAAGGGAAAAAAAGCTACTCGTATTATCTGGTGAACTTAAAATGTGCCTTCTTGTCTAAGCCATACATGTAAGAATATTGTGCTTCTTGCTAAGCAAAGTAAATACCAAGAACCAGACTCAATCAACCTGATACAACCAAAAAGTATGTGATGATGGTTTCAAGCTACTGGCAATCAGGCCACAAAGAACAATGATAATGGCGTTTTAATTGCTCAACAGACTGAGAGTATCCTATCCAGAGTTCCAGGAGACCAGAGTGAGAATCCAGGGACTTACGAAAGCAAGAATAATGACCCCACTAAGGGCCTGGCCAAGTACAGACAAACAGTCATGACTGTGACTACATGCCTATTAGGAAAGTCCAGGGGCCAAAGGTTAATGCTAAAATGCCTAGTCCTCACAGTCTACACCAGCCTGGAAACATTTTTATGATCACTAACAGGGGACAGTTTTGCCATCAGCAGAGGAAACAAACCTAATCCAACTATGGTTGGACAGTCCATTGTTCCTAAATACATTTTAAAAACAAGACTTAAAGAAATAAAACTGTTCCCAACTAAATTAACTATTGAGAATAAAACTGAAGAATACAAAGATATTGGCATTACTGCCCAAAGCAATCTATAAATTCAATACCCATTAAAATCCCACATCCTTCTTTCAAAAGATAGAGAAAGCCAGGTGCCAGTGGCTCACGCCTGTAGTCCTAGCTACCAGGAGGCTGAGAACTAAGGACCATCAGGGTTCAAAGCCAACCTAAGCAGGAAAGACCATGAGATTCTTTTCTCCAATAAACCACCAGAAAACCACAAGTGGAGTTGTGGCTCAAGTGGTAGAGCACTAGCCTTGAGCTGAAGAGTTCAGGGACAGTGCCCAGGCCCAGAGTTTAAGCCCCATGACCAACAATAAAGAAAGGGAGAGGGAGAAGGAGAAGTGAGGAGGAGAGGGAGAGGGAGAGGGGGGAGGGAGAGGGGGAGAGGGAGGGAGAGGGGTAGGGGGAGGGGGAAGGAGGAGAGGGGAGAGGGAGAGGGGGAGGTATAGGGAGAGGGAGGAAAGGGAGGGAGGGGGGAGAGGGGGAGGGAGAGGGAGAAGGAAGAGAGGGAGGGAGGGAGAGAGGGAGAGAGAGGAGAGGGAGTGGGAGGGAGCCCCAGCAATCAAAAAATTTATATGGAACAAAAGGCCCCAAATAGTAAAAGCAATCCTTAGCAAGGAAAATAAGTGTTGGATGAATAACAATACCAAACTGTAAACTCTAGTGCAGAGCTATAGTAATGAAAACAACTTAGTATGAGCACAAAAACAGGCCTGAGGCCCGCTGGTACAGAAGAAAGACTGAGAAATAAACCCACAGACCTACAGCCATCTTTTGTTAAGGGTGTCAAAGAACAGGCTGGAAGAAAGACAGCCTCCTTCAAAAAATGATGCTAGGAAAACTCGGTTTCCACATACAGAAACCTAAAACTAGACCCTTATACGTCACCTTGTACCAGAATCAGTTCAGAATGGATTAAAAACCTGAATGTAAGACCTGAAACCATGAAAGAGTGGGAGAAACATTAGGACTCCTTGGCACAGGAAAGAACTAAGTAAAGATCCAGAAGTACAGTATATCAAAGATAGATTTGATAAATGAGACAGCATCAAACTTAAAGTGGCCTAATACCTAGAATATATATAGAACTAAAAAAATTAACCATTGACAAACTAACAATCCAATTAATAAATGAGCTAATGACTTAGAGACTTCTAGAAGAAGCAGTAAAAAAGGGCAATAGACACATGAAAAGACCCTCGGTATCTCTGGACATAAAGGAAATGTATATCAAAACAACACTGAGATTCCACTTCACGCCAGTTATAAAGGCCAGTATCAAGAAACCAAACAATAACAGATGTTGGCAGGAATACTGCCAAGAAGAAACTCTTAACACACTGTTGGTAGGAATGTAAGCTTGGTTCAACCACTCTGGAAAGCAGTATGGAGTTTCCTTAAAAAACTGCACACTGGTGGCTCATGCCTGTAATACTAGCATAGTTCGGATCCAGCATAGGCAGAAAAGTCCACCAGACTTTTATCTCCAATAAACTACTTAGAAAATGACAGAAGTGGCTCTGTGACTCAAGTGGTAGAATGCTAGGCTTGAACACACATAAAGGTTCAGGGACAACACCCAGGGCCAAAACAAAACAGAATAACAACAAGAAAAACACACAAAACTACCCTATGATCCAGCAATTCTACCCCTGGCCATTTATCCAAAAGATCACAACCAGGTTAAAATAATGCCACCAGCAACCATGTCACTGCAACAGTATTCATACCATAGCCAAGGTATGGAATCAGCCCAGATGCCCCTCAATGAACAAATAGGTCAAGAAAATGTGGAATTTTACTCATACATTAGCAAGAATGATGCTTGGAAAAATTCTATTGAGTGAAGTAAATCAGGGTCAGAGAGACAAAGATTGCATGGTTTCCCTTTTATATGGTAGCTAGAATTAGTCTATTAACCCTGTGAGTAAAAACAGTGTGAGGCCTAATTAGTCAGAAATTTATTACTGGAAATATGGTAGATTCAAGTGAGACCTCAAATCGTGGAAGTCCTTAGAAAAGTAAAGGCAAAGCCCAACAAAATAAATACCAAGAAAGGGGTAATTGCAAGAGGGCAAGTGGGGCCAAGGAAGGATAGGTGGACAAATGAAGCGGTGAAGAATGTTAGTCAGGAATTCAGAGTGCAGACTGCACAATGTTAAAAGGGAAGGGTAGGCAGAACGTTGAAAAGGGTGACACTGACCAATATACACTGCATTCATAAACTACTGTTAAATGGCAACCCCTCTGTACAACTATTAACCAAAAGAATCCATCCAACAAAATAAAATGTACACTAGTTTTATCTAATCAGAAATTAAGTCATTCAAAAAGTAGACAAATACAACACCTATGAGGTTAAAAAATACTCATACTAACCTATGACTGATATTATAATCAATAGGCAAAGGCCTTAAAAGCAATTGTGTTTGAGATAATTAATGAGTACAGAAAACTGAGGAACATTTATAATTAAAAATATTTCCAAAACACCTCAGAATAAAGACTAAACTTATGACTTGACACAGAAATCTTTATACATGGAAAATACAAAGAACTTAAAATGGAGACATTTACATGACAGAATCACAGAACAAAATTGTGTTCTAGACCAGGGGTAGCCAGGAAAAAGGCCTCTAAGCGCGGCAGTGAGAAAGGTATCAGTAAAACTAGGGGAGACCAGGAAGGTCCCCCCAAAATCAGACAAAGCTATTTGGGCCCTTTCTAGTGTCAAAAGGCTCAGTGGAAGAAAGATTTCCCATGGAAAAAAATGGGAAAATAAAATCTTCCCAAAAGTGTAACACCTAAGGTTACCTTCAATATAACAGAACAAAGTTACAGCAAAAACAAATACAAAGATAAGACAATAGAAATATAAAATAAAATATGTAAATATGAGTTTACTCCCACAGGAAGAACAGGAAACGTTTCTCCTTCCTTTATTCTGATATATTAAAAAATTTTTGTGGGGGGGGGGGGGAGGATGGGAAGGGGAAACAAAGGAGGCTACAATGCTTGATAAGAAATGTACTCATTATCTTGCCCATGTAATTGTAACCCCTCTGTTCAGTATTTTCACAATAAAAAAAAAATTTTTGTGTCAGGTGCCGGAGGCTCATGTCTGTAATCCTAGCTACTCAGGAGGCTGAAATCTGAGGATCACAGTTCAAAACCAGCCCTGGCAGGAAAGTCCATGAGACTCTTGATCTCCAATAAACGACTAGAAAACCGGAAGTGGCACTGTGGCTCAAGTGGTAGAGTGCTCACCTTGAGGGGCAGCGCCCAAGCCCAGAATTCAAAGCCCATGATCAACAACAACAAAAAAATCTTTGCTACAACTTAAAAAATGTATAAACATAAATTCAAAGCTTTGACTGAGGATAAAAAGAAATGACAGGATTTAAAGCGACGAAATTAACCATATACAGTAAATTAAAATTTAGATGTTTTAACATTTTATACTATTCTTAGTTAATCAAAGATATATACAGACAACTAATAATGATAATGATAATAATGAGCATAGCATATACAATGAAGTATCAAATAACAGCCTTTCAGGTGATGAAAAACTTAAAATTGAAGTTGATGATGATAATTATGGGAGGTTCTACTAAACTCATACTGCACGTGAAGGATGGCACTAAGCAACATAAATATATAAATACATCATCTCATTTAATTCTCCAAACTAAACTATAGCATTGTGCTAACTAGGAGATCGAGGCAGAAATGGCTTAATCACGTCATGCCAACAAGTTTGTATGTAACCAGGCAGAACAACCTCAGGGCCTTCAGTATTAACTAATTTTTAACTAAAACACCACACACACACACACACACACACACTCTTCGTAAAAAGAGCAAAATGTCACACACACACACACACACACACACACACTTCGTAAAAAGAGCAAAATGTCACACACACATACACATACACACACTTCGTAAAAAGAGCAAAATGTCCCCAAGGTAACATTATGAATAAAACCCCCAAAACAACAGCATTTTCGAATCTTTAGAGTTCTAATTTACTACTTATTTTTATATTCTAAATATATTCTCTTGTCCTGACAGAAACTTTCAGTCAAATATAAGAAATCTGAATACAGATGAAGAAACAGACTAATGAGAGTTATTTAGCAAATGTGTCCCATCTCCAAGTTCCAAGACAACCCGTTCCTGAAAAAGTTACATGAAGGATGAACTCAGAGAAAAGCATCCAGTTAAACGGATCTCTTACACGTATATAAATTTTGTTCCCCTAAATGGTGGCTCATCTATCAAATTCTAGTAATAGCAAAAGGATAAAACTTTTATTCACTAATATATAGAATTCCTTGATACTTTAGTTTCCAATAGGTGACATTATAAAAATTAATATGTGGCTTTCTACTAAGTCGGGGTTAATGAATACTTTTACCTGTAAATACTAACCATTATTTTTTAATAAATCCACTTCATTTTTGAAGCTGTTGTATATAGTGTCTAAAAAGAGATAAAAACATTCTCAACCTTTGAGATACTACTTATGTTTTTGATTTTTAAAAAACTTGATGAGTCACTGCCCCTCTGAAGTTTAAAATTATGCTCTAATTACAGAATCTGTTTGAACAACAAAGTAATCATCTAACATGAAGCATCAGAACACACTGATTGTCCCAACCCCTGCTGAGACACTATCTTAACTATGCATTTGTAGTCAGAAAAATGAGCACAAGACTTTCATACCTACTGTGCTATGAATGTGAAAGTTCACAGGCCAAAACATCTTGGAAAAGAACCCATATCTATTAGATACTGAAGTGAACTATAGCATCAATAACTTTTATTATGAATGTATGCATGTTAAGCCAACTTGCAAAGCTGAGACATCTTGGGTTAATATTTATAATCTTAAATTAATAAATGTTTGTTGAGAAACTATCCACAAAGGAGACTTTATGTACTTTAACTCTTCATTGACTACAGCCCATAAAAATGACCTAGAAGAACTTTTCTTAAACTTAAATCAACTAATCATATTTTTGAAGCAAATTATTTTTAATAACCTATGAACTTAAATAATATATATTTAGTTTACAGATACAGTTATCTAAGAAAGGTCTTAAGAGGAACAGGCACTCCACAAATGCTAAAGCATAATGAAAACAATTTGCTAAGTCAAAGAACTTTTTGTTTTATGCTAACAGGTTTCACAAGTTCCAATGCTTTTCTTCAGAAGAATTACCATCTCCTACAAACTCAATATGAAGATGTCAGACATTCCCTCCTTGGAACTTTTATCAATCAATTATTGTATGGCCACTTAAAACAACTCATCTGAGCCAAATAATACCGGCCTAACCCCATGATAAAATGAGATCAAAAGAACTTATATGTAGAAACAATTTTGATTAAGATTCTTTGGAAGTAAAATATTATTGATTAACAACACAGTTATAGTTGTGAAGGCTGTACAAAAATGTACATAGTCCATAAAAAGTGAAAAATGACAAAGGGCTTGTTAATTTTATTTCTTACCAAGTTTATATTGGCTAATGTTAAACAACATGAAGGATCTAAGTAACAGACTACCATGAAAACTCATTGGAAACACTGAACCGAGTTTCTGTTGCTAAGGACAAGGTGAAAGTAGTCACTGTGCATGGCAGTAGAAGAACTCACAAAATCATAGGAGCTTTGCACCAATTTATGTGTGAGATCTGTATTCTGGGACTTAGTCTTGCCATCATTTACCAGATCTAAAAAAAGATTATTGAAGGTATGGAAGACTGAAGTGACAACTTGTTTTAAAATATTATTTTCAGGCAGGATATCAAGAAGATAACCTTAAAAAATAAGAGTAACTATGTACCTACATGTATACCCATTTTCCTTCCCAAATCAAAGTAGCAATTTCAAGTCACTGTTTACCAAGATCTATTGTCAGGTCCTCCCAGATAGGATGTTGCGTTCATCTTATTCTGTGTTTATTTTTACATAGTCTGGTGTCCATTACTGCTTGGAGCTGAAAAGCTCCAGGAAGTATGGAGCCAGACTTAGCTTCTTACCCTTAGCACTGACCTTACCATTGTGCTATTCAACAATTACTAGAACAGCATTAATTCAGACACAATAGCTGCTAATATTGTTAACAAAATCAACAAAAACAGCACACAGAGCTTTATACTCAGCACTCTGTAAAATTATTCACTCCTTTTAACAAACTTAAAGGCAGGTATTAAACAAAATGCTTCTGTCTTTGAAAACCTTACAACTAAGTCAACAAAAACAATAAAGCATACAATAATTAAAAGAAAAAAATGAATCAATTAGTTCCGCTAAAAATGGGTTATATACTCCATCTCAAATTAAGGTCATTAAGAGAGTTCGGTAATATAACAGTATTAAGATGAGAATGAGAGGGGAATGAGAGCTACAACGTATCACTCACTGTACAAAAGCTACTTTTTCCTGAGGAAATTCTATTTAGACAGAACTTCCTCAGAAACTGAGAAGATACAAATCTTTTTTTTTTTTTTTTTTTAAATTTCTGGCAGTACTGTGGATTAAACTTGAAGACATCATCACTTGAGCCATATCCCACAGTTCTTTTTCACCTAAATAGTCTCAAGCTTGTCCTTGGATTGGCCCACAACTGTAAACTCCTTTCCTTCTACCTCTCAAGTATTTTTGATTTCACGCACAATGGTTGAGGAATCATTTGCTGGCACTCTAGGGGTCTTGTGACACTGCAGCTGCACCGTTAAAATTACTTACATCACAAACCTATGGTGAGCTTTAAATGTGGAAATGTCCACACAGCATATGGAGCAATGTACCTAGCATATCTTTAAAGCTATGGAATTCATGTTTCCACAAAGTACCGAAGTTTGGATATGCTGCAATAACCTAAGGAAAAGAACAGAACCAGAAATGTGCATTTTGGGGTTAAAGAGAACTGGCTTGGCACAGTGTATTTTAACTAAGCCAGTTAAATATATTAAAATATCACATAAAAACATGAAATTATCTTTAAATAGGACATTTAGGAAAAAGAAAATAAAGATATACCTATAATCTTCATGGTTTTAGACTAGAAGGAAGCTCGGTTGGTCAAAATACTTAACTGCCCTCTGTAGCATAGAAAATCCCACATGACAAGTACAAGATGATTAGTTTTTTGGAAAGGAATAAACCATGATATTATTATTTCACAGGCTATACTACACAAAACGGATAAAAGAGGAATAAAAAAATATTTAGAATAGTGAAACTGCAGTATTTCAAAAAATTAGAAAAAACTGAAAATACTATGACTTCCATATTTCCCTAAGCTATTAGCATTTACCTTTTTTCTTCATGAAGTCTTTCCTAGTATTTTATCACTCTAACAAAAAACTAACTACTGTACGCTAGAAAACAAAGACAGTTCCTTTTTACTTCTTTTTCTTTTTGTCGGTTGTGGGGCTTAAACTCTGGGCCTGAGCGCCGTCCCTCAGCTCTTCAGCTCAAGGCTAGCACTCTACCACTTGAGCCATAGCACTACTTTTTGGCTTTCTGGTGGCTCATTGGAGGTAAGTCTCATGGACTTTCCTGCCAGGGGTGGCTTTGAACTGTGACCCTCAGATCTCAGCCTCCTGAGTAGCTAGAATTACAGGTGTGAGTCACTGGCACCCAGCTTCATTTTTTTTATGGTGCATAGTGTGTGTGTGTCTCAATCAGTGTGGGTGAGACAAGGTACATTCCATATTGTGAACTGAACCACAACAAACATAGGTACACAGGGAGCTCGCTTATATCCTAATAGATTCCTTTAGATATATAGCTTTTTTGAGGAAACTCCATACTGGCTAGACTAATATACATTCCCACCAACAATGTGTATGTTTTCAGTTTTCCCCAGCTTTCTAACTTTTGTTCACTTTAGGTCATTTCATTTGTTTTATGATAGTCATTTTGATTGGGGTAAAATGAAATCTCAATGTCATTTTAATTTTCATAGAAATGGGGAACATGTCTAAAGATATTGAACACTTTGCTATTTAATGGCCACTGTACTTCTTTTGTTAGGTGTTCAGCTGGTTTGTCCATTTAGATTTTCGAGAGTCAAGTTTTTAGAATCCCCTGCTGAATGAGTAGCTGGCCAAAAAAAAAAAAAAATTTGGTTTTTCTTGTAGGCCATCGCTTTACTTTGTTGTTTTCCAGTGTGCAGAAACTTTAATTTGACTCAATCTTACTATATCTTAAGGTACTGGAGTAGTAGTATTGAGAAGATCATTACTTTGAAGTGTTCTATGTTTTTCTTCCAGCCCTGTAGAAAATGTATCGGAGACAAAAGGCATGAAGGAAGGGGGCGGGGAATGGGATGTGAGGGTGATACCGGGTTTATATTTCCCAGCCTTTTATTTCACATTTTGTTTTTGTGTTGGGGGTCTTGTTAATTTTGTACATGCTGGACTGGAATTCTTGCTCCACCTGCTTTTGCCTCCCACATGTACATGAGACTGAGAGATGCAACACTGCAACTATCAGTATAATTTTAAGTTCAGGTATTCTACTCTATTCTATTTGCTCAAGATTAATTTGGCTAAGTCTTTCTCATGCTTCTAGGTGACTTTTAGGATCCCTTTAAGAATATCACTGGGATTCTGACAGACACTGTACCACATCTACAGATCACTGTCGGTAACATGGACGATTTCACAATACTATTTCTGCTAATCCACGAACATGTGACGCCTTGCCCACTTTTTCCAACAGTTTGCAGTTTTCATTTTCTGTTCTTTCACTTCTTGAAGGCTTATAACTAGGATTTTTTGTGGCCGGGGAAGAGTAGTGATATTGTGAATGCGATTTTACTGATTTCTTCCACAGGGAGTTTGTCATTTTAGTGTTTAGAAAAGCTGATGATTTCCTATGTTGGCTATTGTACTCTACTACTTCACTGAAAGTATTTCTCTGATCTAAACTCTGGTGGAGTTTTCAGGGTCTTTTAAGTATAAGGTCATACAATGTGGATCATCTAACTTCTTTCCCTGTTAGGCATCTGTTTTATTTGTTTCTCTTCTATTATTACTCTAATTACTCTTAAGACTTTAAGCTCTATAAGGAGTAGGAGTGGTATGATTCCTTATTAAATCAAAGACACAATCAACCAAACTTTTTGTTGTTCAAACAGTGATGCACATTTGTAGTTCCAGTTACTCAGGAGACTGAGAGGCAAGAGGACTGCTTCAGTCTAGAAGTGCAAGGCCTGTCTAGGAAATTAAAGAGACCCTACCTCTTGACGGGAGGCAAGTACCAATACCACATTTCTTGGTGATAGCTTTCAACTTCTGGAAGTTTTAGAAGATCAAAATAGTAGATGTAAATCAAATCCATGGTAGCCGGTAGTCTTTGTATGTTGTAACTAAACCGATTTTATAGATTATCCCTTAATTTCAACTGAAAATATAGATAGGTACGCACAATATATTATAGCAATATTGCTGTGATGGGTTTCAAAGCATCTGTATTCTTAAGAAGTTCTACAAATTTTTTTTTTTTTTTGGGGGGGGGTCTGGTCGTGGGTCCTGAACCCTGGGCCTGGGCGCTGTCCCTCAGCTCTTCAGCTCAAGGTTAGCGCTCTACCACTTGAGCCACAGCGCCACTTCCAGCTTTTTTCTTTTTGCTTATGTGGAGCTGAGGAATCGAACCCAGGGCCTCAGGTATGCAAGGCAAGCGCTCTACCACTGAGCTATCTTCCCAGCCTCCATCTTCAAATATTTTTATTGAACAGCCAATAATTTCTGTGACTAGCATATTGCTCTACATCTTAATTATTTGAAGATATAAAATATGAGAGATACAAATATGTAATATTTGATGGTTAATGTACTATGGAGTACTTTTTTTCCTAATATTTTCAACATGTTCAGCTA
Source organism: Dipodomys spectabilis (assembly GCF_019054845.1). NCBI lineage: Eukaryota > Metazoa > Chordata > Mammalia > Rodentia > Heteromyidae > Dipodomys > Dipodomys spectabilis. The sequence continues at coordinate 2,059,836 of NW_024870803.1, forward strand.
TATTTCACACTTACATTTGTCAGTAGGTTAAAAGGGTAATTTCAACTTGTGAGTTGAAAACTCACTTTACTAAGATCCTCAGTGTACGTGTCACCCATATGTACACTATTTCTATCATTTAAAACCTATAAATCCAACAGTTTTTCCATTAGCTTTTTATTAACATTTGGCTAACAAAATACAATTTTCCATAATTTAGCTAGCAAAATACAACTATAAAATAATATAATTAATGCAGCATAATAACTTTTCCCTTTCTCTTTAAGACACTATCTTCAAGTCCCTTGAGTACTTCTGAAATGTAACTTTACCCACAGTAAGAATGATGCACATGTTAGAAGACGTTAGTAACTTAAAACCATTATTTGAAAATCCATTCTCCAATGATGATGCTAGCACAGTTTACAGAGGTTTCAAACAGGTCAGAATAAGAGGAAATGTACTAGGAGCTCACTACACCATGGCAAGGCTTTGTGATAGTCACACCAAAACTGCAATATTTTCAAAACATCTGTGTGGATCTTCCTTCTTAAGTTACAAATTACATATCTGACATTTATAATTTTCCTGAAAACTATTTGAATTTCCAAATTGTTTACTAAAACCTAGTTTGTGATCCTCATTTTACTGCTAAAATGGCACTATACATTACCCAGTTATAATAATTCTTATTAGAAGTTAACCATTTTGTTATTTATTTTTCTCTTATTACTATACAATTCAATTCTATACTACCACTTACCATACAATTCAATCAGCCAATGAATAATAATCTCAGTTGATAAAAAATTCAGAGGGTTTATGTTGTATTTACTTCATTAGGTTACTTCAAGTATGTCTATGTTTTGGAGGTACAGAACTAAAATGTTTGCTTTTTGTTTTTTTTGTCAGTCATGGGACTTGAACTCTGGGACTGGGTGCTGTCCCTCAGCTCTTCAGCTCAAGGCTAGCACTGTACCACTTGAGCCACTGTGCCACTTCCAGTTTTCTAAGTGGTTTATTGGAGATGAGAGTCTCACAGACTTTCCTGCCCCGGCTGGCTTTGAAGGGTGATCCTCAGATCTCAGCCTCCTGAATAGCTAGGATTACAGCGCCTGGCTTAAAATGAATTCTTAAATTCCTCTCCCTGATACCAACTTATACCTCTATCACCATTTGATTAAAAAAATTAATTTTTGCTTCAGAGTTAACAAGAAGTATAAACTGTTTCAAAAGAAACCAAGGAAATATTTCAGTGGCTAAAACAAAAGGTAGTATCATTTGCCCACCAATGATTAAAGATATATCTATCTGACTTAAAGGAAAAACAATGTCCTTCATAGTATCTGTTTCACTTAAATAGATTAAGAAAGATGGTTTCTGTTTCCTAGCTGTAATAAGTATGCAATAGAAAATACTAACAGGTACAAAGCAAACTTTTTGTAACAATATGAAATCACTGTAATGAATTGAGCTCTCTTTAACAATTATCAGTCAAGGGCTGGGAAGGTGGCTCAGAGGTAGAGTGATTGCCTTGCATGCCTGAGGACCTGGGTTTGATTCCTCAGCACCACACAAACAAAAAGAGAAAAGCCGGAAGTGGCGCTGTGGCTCAAGTGGTAGAGCACTAGCCTTGAGCTGAAGGGCTGAGGGACAGTGCCCAGGCCCAGAGTTCAGGCCCCACAACCGGACCCCAAAAAAAAAAAAAAAACAACAACAACAACAATTAACAGTCAATTTTGATAGCAATGACCAACTTAAAAAATAACTGTAATAGTAACCAGCAAAATCAAAGAAACCATCCTTTTGACTTTAACCACAAATACCTAAGCATCTATCAACTGCCTGTACTCTAAAATAGTAAATATAAAAATTACTGGTATTCTTTTAGCATGTAGAAATCCCAAATAGTAAATAAAACAAACCTGAATAGAAGATATATTTAACTAATTTTACCACTAAGGACATGTACATAGAAAAATTAAGGAAATCTTAATCAGCTTAAAGTTACTAACATTTTTCTAACTATTTAAAATATCTACAGTATTCCTCATTTAGTCTTGAGTTTATCTCTACAGCCATTTAATATCATCTACTATAAAACATTTAAGAATCATCTTCCCATTTTTGAAACTTGTCTGAATGCTGTGAAGCAGCAGTATAGCCCAGCTCTCCCTGCTCTACCAGTTTCCATGACCCTGAAAATCCTTGTAGAGTCTTATTCTGTTTGCCCAAACTGAGAGGTTTCTGTAGGCTGACAAGAACACCAAGTAGGGAGAGTACCATCCTGTTTTCAGATCTGCTAAGAAAGTGGTCAGATTCTAGTTCCTACATTCCTCTTCCTTCCAAAACATAGCCACTAGGTATAGGTGTCAACTGGCCTCATACTGTCTTTTTTTAAGTTTACTTTGAGCCCATAATTACTCTTGATTATATATCATTTTACACTTTTTTTAGATTTTTAAATTTTTATTGTAAAAGTGATGTATAGAGGGGTTAAAGTTACAAAAGTCAGGTAAAGAGTGCATTTCCTTTTCAACAGTGTCACCTCTCTCTCATTCTCTCCCACTTCCTGGCTCCCTCACACCCCAAGTTGTATAGCTCATTTCCAAACAGTTTCTAGTGGGTTAGCACACTCGCTCGGGCGCTCTCTCTCTTTCTCTCTCTGACTTTGCCTATTGGCTCAAAAAGATCACAACTCTCTGGGAACTAAGCTGAGTGTTTGTAAGTGCACATGAGCTGGTCCTGATCTTGAACTCAGGGCCAGGGTGCTGATGTTGTCCTTGAGCTTTTTGGCTCAAGGCTAGAACTCTACCAATTGAGAAACAGTTCCATTTCTGGCTTGAGGGCTTACTTGGAGATAAATGTCCCTCAGGTCTCTGCCTCTTGAGCACCTAGGATTTTAGCTGTGAGCCACCAGGGCCAGGCTAAGTAGGAATATCTTAAAGGAAGACTTACATTCATGGGGGTGTGGGGAGAGAGAAGTTTGGTAAAATAAATCCTTTGATCACTCTTCTCCAAGAGGGAAATAATTAACCTAAGGAAGGATACCTTACTTAAAAGAACCTGATTTAAAAAAATCCATCCTTTGTTTAAAGGGAGGCATGCTCCAGGAAAATAGACATCCTATGTCAATGACTCAATTTAGAAAAGTCACCAGACAGGATATTTTGGTAAGACACAAATGCTACAATATCAAGGATGATAACATGTAAAGCAACAAAGACACTATTCTAAGGCAATTTTAAGCTAAAATACTCATTTTTTTTTCACTAAAATATCCCTGGTGTAAAAAACACTCAGCATTGTCTCTTATCAAATGTGCCTACAACCATCTGTGTGTGCTTTAACTCAGGGCCTTCTGAGCTTGCTAATAAATTTTTGTGTGCATAGCTGATGCTCTACCACTTCCAGCCATACCTTTAGTCCAGCATTTTGTTCTCTCTCTACCTTGATGTGTCCTAAAATTCTTTATTGTGACATCATGAAGCAGATAATCCAAGAGCCAGATAACTGACATAAACAGGATTTGTTTGCCTGTGCTGGGGCTTAAACTCAGGACCTAGACAGTGGTGTCCCTTAGCAGCTTTTCCCTCAAAGCTGGTGCTCCACCAATTGAACCGCAGCTCCATGTCCAACTATATGGAGATACTGGAGAGAAGAATGTCATAGACATTTCTGCCCAGACTAGCCTGAAACCTGAATCATCAGATCTGTCTCCTGAGCAGCTAGGAAGCATGAGGCACTACAGCAGAATTATATATTTATTAGACTCGTTTTTTTATATATGCAGTTTTCCTATCTAAACAATTAAGAAGTGTGGCAATTGTTTGGCCTCTTCCTGTCAATGTCTTTTTCTTGCACTTGGTAGGATCTTTTGTGTCAAACAGAATGGAAATGGTGAAATCCCAAACATTCCTGGCTTATCTCTCAGTTTAGAAGGAAAGCATCCAGTGTTTTATTGCTGAGTATGATGTTGCCACATTTTCACAGATGAACTTCATCAAAATGAGGAAGTTTCAGATTAGGTTGCTTACTGGTTAATCATGAATATGCATTGGATTTTGACAAATACATCTTAAGACATCTATAGACATAATCATACAGTCTTCTGCTTTTATTCCATTGATATGATGAATTACACTGATTATCTCCAGATGTTAAACTAATCTTCCATTTGGAAATGATATAGTACCATTTTTATATATAGTTTACTAAAACTTTTTAAAAAACCCCTGGGTCTCTGTTTATGAACACTGACCTGTTCCTAGGGCTGGGCATCAGACTCGGACCCAACTCAATAGCATTAGAATACCCACACCACTCAAAATCCTTTGTTCTTCTTCGATTATCAGTCTGTGGCAATAAACTGATTTAGGAAGTATTTTCCTATCTTAATGGCAATTTTTACATAGAATTAGCACTTTGCTATGGTCTGATAAAGTTCATTAATATAGTCATCTAGGCTTTAAAAAGCAGTGTCACCATGTTGTCCAGGCAGGCCTGGAACTTCTGGGCTCCAGTGATCCTCCTATGTCAGGCTCCTGAGTTGCTGGGATCACTGACATACACCACCACGAAGGGGATATACTATTATCTTACTTGCAGGGAAAGTTTAATTACAAACACAGCTTCTTTAATCAACACAGGAATATTAAAGTTTGCGAGTTCTTGGTGAACATTTGTGTTTTTTATACAATTTTCACTTAAAGGTATGTTATATAAGCTAATAAAAATTAGACAACATAAGTGCTTTTTCTACAGAGGAGGTCCCCTATTTGATCATACAGTAATTAAGTGTATTACTCCACTTTTTGTCATGAATCCATTTATTTAACTCTACCTACCTTATTCATTTATTTTTGGTTGGTCATAGGGCTTGAACTCAGGGGCTGGGAGCTGTCCCTGAGCTCTTTTGCTCAAGGTTGGAGCTCTACCACTTTGAGCCACAGCTCCTCTTCCATTTTTTCTGATGGTTAATTGGAGAGTCTCACACTTTCTTGCCAGAACTGGCTCTGAACCTCAATCCCTAGATCTCAGCCTCCTGAGTAGCTAGGAGCCACCAAAGCTGTGCTTTACCTACTTTAATTTGGTGGTATCAGAGAAAAAAATTTAGCTGCATTATTTTTGTTTTCTATTTTAGTATTTTTAATTCCTAAGCTTACTTTATCTTTCTTTCTAGTTAACTTTAGTCTGGTTTTGTTTTTTGTTTCTAGCATTAGGAAGAATATTAGATAAATGGTCCAAGTTTTCATAACATTTATGTTCTCTCTAAAGAATCATCTCAAATTTTACTGTTATCATCATGCTTCATCATTATCATTATGATTCAGTTCAAAACATTTTCTAATTTCACTTGTGGTATCTTTTGGTCAATGGATTAAAGAAATGTATGTAGTTCATTTTCCAAATATTTGATATCTAATTCCCTCATAGCCAAAATACACACACTATTTTCGTCTTTTTTTTTAATCTATGGCATAGTGTATGTTCCCTCTTGATGAATGCAGAGTGCCCTTTAAAGAAAATGTGAGGGGCTGGAAGGTGGCTCAGTGGTAGAGCGCTTGCCTTGCATGCATGAGGCCCTGGGTTCAATTCCTCAGCACCACATAAGCAAAAAGAAAAAAGCCAAAAGCGGTGCTGTGGCTCAAGTGGTAGAGCGCTAGCCTTGAGCTGAGAGACAGTGCCCAGGCCCAGAGTTCAGGACCCACGACCAGACCAAAAAAAAAAAAAAAGAAAGAAAGAAAAAAGAGAAAATGTGAATTCTCCAGTAGTCAGCTTATTGTTTTATAAACACCAGTATGGCAAAGGTGGCTAACAATGAAGTTCAAATCTTCTAAGTCAGTGATATGTTGTTGTACTAACTGCTGAAGAGGTGTATTAAAATCTTGTTGTGGCTGTAGAATGATCCATTTCTGCTTTAGTTTTAATTCTTGTTTCGTGAACAGGCGACTCATTTGTGATTGTTTTATCTTCCTCACAAGTGAACTTTTTATCATTAGGAAATATCTTCTCTATACTTGATTTTCTTTTGTATCTGAAGATGACACTAATAATTTCAGTATCTGCTTTCTGGCCTCCACGTGATTTTTTTTTTATTCAACTTGTATCTCTTCTAATTAGCATTTCTCTTGTAGGCATTTAATTACTGGGATTGCTTAATTTTTTTACCTTTATAATCACTACCTTTTTGGGAAACTGGGGGTAGATGAAGGTGGGGGTTGTCAGTACCAGATCCTGAACTCAGGGCTTTACCCTTTCCCTAGCCTTGTCTGCTCACTCATAACTGGCACTGTGCCATGAGCCAAGCCTCCATTGCAACATTTTACAAGATAACTGGAGTTATGAATCTCAAGGACTCTCCCCAACCCCCGCCCGGACCCCGGGAGTGGAAATCTCAGCTTCCTCAGTAGCTTGAATTATACAGATGTAAGTAATAGCAGCCAACAATCCTTTTAAATGGAAATCCTACTTCTATTGTTACCTAATACAAGTTTTGACAGGCCTAGATTTACACCTACTACTTTTTCTATCATACACCTATCTGTAATCTCTAACTTTTGATGCTGGTAGTAGTGGTAGTATTTATTGTTCCTGAGATGCTTTTCCAGAACTTTTACTATCCCAATTCTCTCTCCTCGCTTTTTCCATCCCCTTTTGCTCTCTTTCCCATCTCTTCTCTCTTCTGCCCCTCACTATCTTCTCCCTTCTCCTTTCTCCCACACACACCTCAGAATATTACAAATCCATTTTGATTTTTAAGTTATACCTGGCAGGTTTTAATTGATGTCTCTGTGCTATATCTTCTTAATGGTTGCTTAGAAGGGGGCTTACAAAAGAAGTTTTAACTTTACACGTTCTATGTACAGTAAATGTTCTGTATTCTTATGTGTAGAAAACTTGCACCCATATAGTTGCCATATATATATACACACGTTAAGTGAGTAGCTCCACAGGACAGTTATTCTATTAACTAATCATGTAGACTTATGTGTATGTGTATACATATATATATATTAGAAATTAAAATGTATTAAAAACAGAAAAAAGGTCTTTTGCTGCTTGCACAGATATTTACCATTCCTGCTGTCCACCATTTATCTTGAAGTAATCAACTTTCTGTTTCCTCTCCTCTCTACTCTGCAAAGTAACTTCTCATTTCCTCTTATGATAAACTAGCAATAGGCTCTCCTACTTAACTTTTTTTCCACTTGAATTTTAAAAATACTTTTATTAGATGAGAATTCAGAGATGGTAACTTTTTCCTTTTAGTTTTTCAAAGATACTTTACTCTCTTCCTGACCTATTTTCTGTTTAAAACCTAGCCATTAATTGTTTCATTGTACTTTTTTCTCTTGTTGCTTTTGACTCTATGCCCAATCATCAGTGTGCCTCAGTGTACATAGCACTTATTCACTACATTCAATCTACTAGTTTTCAGGATCTTGAGTCTGCATACAACTGTCATCTCTAGTTATACAGTAGGCTGAGATTAGGAGGTTCAAGGTTCTAGGCAGGCTTGGACGTTGTCCTTGAAGTAGGGCACAGTGATACACTTGTGTTTCCAGCAATGATGAAAAACCAAATATAGAAAGATTACACCTCAGGTGCACACCTAATTGGAAAGCAAGATATCTCAAAAATAACCAGCAGAAAATGGAAATGAGGGTTTGGGTTTTTTTGTTTTGTTTTGTTTTTTGCCTTGTTCCCTAATCTGTCTTTAGGAAGACAGGGGACAAAGACAGGGACAAAGGATGAACAAATGTAGCAGTGGTACTCAGTAGCCACTATGCTGAAAATAAACTATGCAACTCGTGGGTAAGAACAGAAGGGAAAACTGGGAGAGAGCAAAGAAAGGGGTGACATGTCTGAAAAGATATGTATTTATTACCTGACATTTGAATCTTTTAACTCTTCTGTGTACATCATTTTTATAATAACCACGAAAAATGTTTTATAAAAGCAGAAAGCAGGGATATTCAATGATCATTATGTAGAAGACATGATCGCAAAGTCTACAAGTAACAGACAGTAAACTTGTTTAACAAATATTTGTTGTAGGACTATTCTACCAAATTCTAGCATTTAATAATGTATTAATGAACGAGGCAGGATCATATTTCCACCCACAAGACTTTTACATTCCAAAGAATAATCATAGGCAGCTAACAAAACATGAACAACTTAGTGTGTCAAGAAGAAAGAGTACTATGGAAAGGACGAGCTGGTAAAGACTGGGTCTACACTTCATTCTGTAGTCTTCAATGAGAAAGACATCTGAAAAATGTGTATTTAAGTATTCACTTAGACTTGAAAAAAAAATTCAAGTGTAAAATCCACTGTCAATATTAATTCTTACAGCATGTTTATCTTCATGGTAAAGGTTAAAATACAACTATGAAAATATGGAACTCTTAGCTAAGAATTAAGTTGCATTATTCTATTTATACCACGGTAGAAAATTAGGTTGATAAATGTAAATCAAGGAATATTAATTTCTCACTTGACAAATGTGTGAACTTTGGGCTAATGAAGGGCCAGTGAAACAAATACTCTAAGTGTGAAGACATATTTTCTTTCCTATAAGTCATGTTGAAGCTGAAAAAACAAACAAAAGAAATAGGGGAAGGTTTGAGGCATGGCTCAAGCCAAGCAAGCAAGACATCCTGAGTTCAAACTTGAGCAGTAGGAGTGAAAAGCAACCTCTATCAGCCAAAAATATTTCACCGATTACTTTACTTCAACTAATGAAGTTTTTAAAAATAGAATAAGTATTTTCATAAAGATAATACAAATGACAATTTTCAGAAGGCCAAGAAATATTTAATAAACCTCAAAGTTCCTCAATTAGAATAAATTTTTTTGAAGGGAAAAGGAACATAGTGAAGTTAAAAGCGTGACAGTGGCAACATTTAACTGCTAAGCTCAACAATAAACACATTAAACCTAATTATTTGTTACACTTACAACAGAGGTCCTGTTCAAGCACAGAACCACCTTCAGGAAGTCAGACCTTTCAATAGTTCTTCCGAAGGCTTGGATAAAAATCTCAGTCCAGCATTTTGTATTTTGCATGGCCTCACTTGAACTTTTATCTTCACTTTGGTTTATAAATCAGAATATATTCCTCTCTACTTGGAGACTGAATGATCAAGAAGCATTTAGTGAGCTGATAGAAATTAAAGCTAGAATTACAAGTATTAAACATAGTTAAATTTAGAAGTCTAAATGAGATAAAATATAAAAAGAGCTTCAACTATTTTGGAAATCTATTAGTGGCTACAAGATATCTAAATAACATTTAAGAATTTTAAAGGTGTACTACCACTCCTTAAATTCATTATCTTTTATGTGAAGCAGTAAGAAATAAATGAAAAATGTTAAGTCTATAAAAGAACGAAAGGGTGTACATTATAGTAAACAGTTTTTTTTTTTAATCCTCAAAGGGCTCAAGAAACAAAGCTCCCAACAAACAGCTAAAAAAAAAAAAAAAAAATGAAGTGAATTTTCTTCATCTTAGGTGTTCACAACAGATAACCTAAACACATGACAGCTGTTTAATACCAATTTTAAGTAAGTGGGTCACTCACTGCAAGATGGCACCAAGTACGGAACCAGTACTTTCCATACACATAAAACGGGTAATTAGCAGCCATTCTGGCACATTCTCTTACCACCAAAATACACAAAGGATACACAGTAACTTATCCCAGAGCCTAGGATCTGTTACAACAGAATGTGTTAAGTGTTTCGAGGTCACATTCACTTCTTTGTTACACAAGCATAAATTTACTGCTCAGTCAGACACCTATAATTAAACACCAGAAGACTATCATGCTAATATTCAGGCTAGCTTTGCATGTAAGGGTGTTCCCCCTCCTCCCCATAAAGATGATTGCTTTTCATTTTAAAGTTTCAAGTAGCTACAGTTCACTTAGTTTTGATTACATAGTAATTAGATATGCAAATGTACACGATCTAGAGAAATACTTCGTCAAACATCAGATCCTTAGCAATCAGGCCCATTCTCTTCTCTGGTATACACAAGCAGTTCATTAAACAAGCATTGTCTAAGAAACATTTTTATTTCAATGCTTTCTTTTTTTTTAAGGTTTAAAACATTCAAAGCACATCTGTGGACTCCATCTCCTTTGCTGACCTAATGAGTATGGGGAGGTGAGGGGTGAGGATACTGTGTTAAATGACCAAGGACAGAACACACCTCAAGTTTGTGTATTTCACTCAGGGTTGTGTATTTCAAGACTTGCCACAGAATTTTTTATGTTTAAGAATTCTAACAATATACAACTTATAATTATATTAATGACACCTATTAACAAAATCAAAATCACAAACTATTACTAAATATTCCAATCATTTTTGATTGAAAAGCTATTTTTTTAATTTATGGGTTTACATTTCAAGTTATAGTATAGAGAATCATCATAAGTTGGGGAGAAGGTAAAAACATCTGTACTTGAAGATTTTAAAAATGTTGCTATATATCCATGACAAAAATAATGTGGTCATCAATGTTCTTTGCAAATCTAGCCTACATACTGTCTCCAGGGTAGGAATTAATTTCACTTTATTCACTTTTGTTGTTATTGTTCCTGGTCATGGGGCGTGAACTTGGGGCCTGGGGACTGTCCCTAAGCTTTTTCACTCAACACTATCACTCTAAAACTTCCAGCCACAGCACCACCTCTAGTTTTCTGTTGATTAATTGAAGGTAAGAATCTCATGAACTTTCCTGCCTGTGCCAGCTTTGAACCTTTACTCTCAGATCTCAACCTCCCGAATAGCTAGGATTAGATTAACAGGACTGAGCCATGGGTATCCAGCTTTATTCATTTTTTTCCACTTTTTTTGGTACCTTGTATCATATTCAGTTGTAGAATTTTAAGTGCTTCTATTGTACTCAGACACTCCTGCAATTCAAAGAATTGTGAAATTAGCTGATTGAAAATTCTGTGACTAAAAACAAAAGAATCTTCTGTTTCCTAAATGTATACCATTATGTCCACATTTTAACAGAGAAATCAAAAATATATATTACTGTTGTTGGAGAATACAACCTGAGTAAAGAAACAAGAGCAAACAAGATAATCAATACAAACAATATATTGTACATTTACAGAACCAACTCTGCTTTGGAAACCCAGAAAGGTGATTAGCAAAGACTGAAGCAGAGGAGGAGGAAGAAGAGGAAGAGGAGGAAGAGGAGAAGGAAAAGGAGGAGGAGGAGGGTGTAGTTTCTAACAGTGTAAAAACAAGATTACAGGCCATCACGATCTCCACTCCAACTATTCCAACAACAGCCTGAAGGATCCCCTACCTCCAACTCTTATTTTTTTTCTAATTGCTCTAAGAGAATTCTTCTTAAAAATAAGTATCAGATAACATTACTCTTCTGCTTAAATAATTAATCTGAATGCTGGATGTGATTGAGATACTTTGACTATTGAGAAGAATGTCTTTGGCTCAAAGGAAATGAACTCTAAATAGAAATGAAAGATCATGGTCTGAAACTTTTACAAGCAAGACATTAGGATTTTGTATACACATGCACAAATGTGCATGTGCACACGAAGTGACAGACATTTATAGACAGTTCTATTCAAGTTACCAGGAGCACTGAATAATGAGTGAAACACTGGTCTTTAAGAATATACAGAGTGAGGCTCCCATGTATGTCTCGTCACAGCACTTTCATTATATCTGTCATATAAGAAAATAGAGTGAGGTTCCCATGCATGTCTGGTCATAGCATTTTCATTATAGTACTGTTTTAGGTATAAAACAACCTATGTTACACACATGGTTGATTCATTAACACTGAGCAGACACCCCAAAGCATCAAAGTCACGACTACACTAAACTCTAATACAAGAACTTCCTCTGGATTGTACGAAAAAGCATATTTACTCTTCGGAACACAAGACATGTACCTCAGCACTATGTCTAGGGCCATTTGAAACCACAAACACCCGGTCCTAAGTACTGACACCATGAAAGGAACACTTAAATGCCCCATCTGGCTGTTTCAACTAAATCAAGAGTACTTGGTGACTCAACGATTTTTGACACTCTGCACATATCTACAAATTACTACAAGTGTCACAGTAAGTTTCAGCAAGTAGATGACATCTGCAAATAATGAGGATCAATGATATATATGTACCCTCAGAAGTATAGTACGCTGACAAATGACAATTTAGGTTAAGGATATACAGAATTTTGTTGCATTCCTTAGGTGTAATTAACACCTACAGTAGGGTTGGGGTAGTAGAAAGACAGGAAAAAAACATAATAAACATTAATATCCAAATAAATAAAAATATATAAGATGTAATATTCATCCAAGTTAACATCAAGTACATTTTTGTTCCCCAATAAAGTTGTATTCCCCAAGATTAGTGATGATTCATTATAATTTCACAGGAAATTAAAATTGATAGTTCTATAAATGTATCTTAATAACGTATGCTCTTCAAATACTAGCTTTCATAGTGAAGATACATTTGCACAGTAAAAACAATTATTTTAAAAAAAAACTCAGCTAGGCACCATAACTCACACATATAATCCCAACCACTTAGAAAATAAAGAGATCAGAATTTCAGTTCCCAAATATGAAGCAAAAAAAACAATTACTACTAAGAGTCTCATCAACAAACAAGCCAAGCACAATGGTTCACACATATAATCTCAGCTAAATGAAAGCCTTGGCAGGAGATTGCAGTTCAGGACAACCAGTTCAAAAATGAGAGACTGTATCTGGAAAATAAGGATGGGCATGTGGCTCAAGAATTAAACCACCTGGGAAGCAGCGCTGTGGCTCAAGCTGTAGAACGCTCGCCATGAGCTGAAGAGTGCAGGGACAGCGCCCAAGCCCAGAATTCAAGCCCCACAACCAACCAAAAAAAACCCACAAAAAACATATATATATATATATGTATATATTAAACTAACTGCCTACCCAGCACAAGGCCCTGAACTCAAACCTCAGTGCTGCCAAAACAAAAGTCTAAAGACCAACACACCTCACTATGCAGTGTACTTCAACTCAGATATGTACAATGACATGTGGTTTTATAGATACTAAAAAGTGCATATGGCCTCAAAACTCATAAACATATACAACAATCTTTTGTATAGAAAAAGATCATACTTTTCAAAATACAAACCACTGCCATTTAATTCATTTTTATGCTGTAATAGACAACTGTACATTTATTTTTCCTGTGGTTCCTTTAAACTCATGATGCTTTAAACATTTTAAATGTTTCTCCCATGAATTTTTGCTCAAATCTCTCACCTTTAAGCATCTATCTACACTTCTAATTACTCACTTGTTTGTTACTATTGGCTAATCTTATAACTTAATTAACACACATAAGTTAGTTCCCTTTGCAAAATGTAATTTTACATAACTTTCTGTACATATATTGTGAAAAACATTAATATTTCCTATGTAATTATTCTTCTGTATTTAGAGAATGGTAGGAAGTTAAACTCAGAAAATTCATGTTAAAAAAACTTACCAAGATTCTTAAAAAAATACTCCTATAGGAAAAAAGGACTTAGAAAAAAATATATTAAGTAAGCCAACCCCCAAGAAACATAGGTCCCAGGGTTTCCCTTATTTGCAATAACTAGTATAAGTCTAGGACAAGCAGAAAAGGTCAAAAGCTATGTACATATGACCAGATAAGACGATGTTAAGTGAAATGAAACTCCAGATAGAGACATAGTGGTTTTTCCTTTGTTGCTATTGTTTTTAACCTATTTAAAATGTACTATATGATTTTTTTTATTTTTCTTGTATGTTCTTGTCCCATGGTAAAACCCCTGTTTTTTCACTGTATTTGATGTCAGTGTCTTTCATCTTCTGTATACATTTTACTAATTTGGAGAAGGGAAGGGAAATAACAAAATGCTGAAATAAGGATACAGGCTGACTCATTGTAACAAGGAGATGTACAAGACACTATGTTGAAAACAAACTACAACTTGGGGAGTTAGGGAGGTGGGAAGGGAAGGGATGGTAGGGGAAAAACAAAGGAGGAGTTAACAATGCTTAATAGGAAATGTACTCATTACCTTACTCATGTAACTGTAACCCCTCTATACAGTATTTTTACAATAAAAAACATAAAAAATACTATCTAATAAGTTTTTATTTAACCTTGGCTTAAAAAATTCATAATAATTCAATAATCTTGAGAATCACATTTTTAGCTTTTTTGGACATATAAGTTCTGCTAACATTGTAGCACAGTAACAAACAGTGATTTAGGAAACAAAAACTTAAGAAGGGACTAGGGCTTTGTATGTCCCTCCCCCACGATATAACCCACGCTTTCACTGTATTTGATGTTGGTGTAAGTTGTGGAGGGGAAGAGAAAAAACAAATTGTTTAACTAGGGATACAGGTGGACCATTGCAACAATGAGATGTACAAGTCGTTAGATCATCGAAAAACAAACTTTACAACTCTGGTGGGGGTGGGGGTGGGGGGGAGGATCGGGTGGGGGCAGGGGTGGGAGTATGGGAAGGGATGGGAAGGGGAAACAAAGAGGAGGCAACAATGCTTGATAAGAAATGTACTCGTTATCTTGCCCATGTAATTGTAACTCCTCTGTATGGTATTCTCACAATAAAAAAAAAATAAATGAAATTTTTAAAAAAGAAAGAAGGGACTAGAGGAGAGGCTCACTAATAAAGCACATTCTTAGCACATACACCGGTTTGAGTCCAACCTCCAGAAATGATTATGCATTTGTTGTACACATATACACAAAACTGAACATCTTTAACACATCAAGAGAATTAACAGGCATTTTGAAATAGAAATGTTTTAAAAGAAGAACAGCAAAACAATGTAATAGTAGTCTTTCATAAGGAAAGGAGTAAATATAAATCTAGTAGGAACAAAATAAGATAACTCGCTAGCATCATAAAACTGTCTAATATTTGCTATTCATATTAAGAAAATATTTTCCAGTTCAAGTTTCATATTAAAGGATTTTGAAAATCAATTTATACATAATCACATACTATTTATGTGAAATACAGACAAACAAGTACCAGTCCCCTACCAATTCCAGTAACACAGAACTGAAATCCTCTACCAAGAAAATCCGTTATATATTCAGCGTAACTATGAGGTACTCAAATACCCCTTTACTAAATTGATGTAATCAACACTTGATTTTAAAAGGATCATTAAGAGCATCTAGTGATAAAATGGACTCTGTTTTCACTGAAGCCCAAGTCTCATTTTGTTAGACATGGACAATTAACTTATCTTGGTATGAAAACTATGGTAATTAGCTTATACTTTACAGGTTAAAGTTACTTCATTTTAATAAACAAAGGTTTATTCTCATTGGGTCCACCATTCTCTTATAACCATACTTTCAAATAAACAGAATTTTTAACATGTTGGCTAAGTAAAGTCTATTCTCTTTACTCCAAATTAAACAGCGAATTTTTTTTTTAATTTTATTTTATTTGTGAACATACTGTACAGAGGGGTTACAATTACATGGGCAGGATAATGCGTACATTTCTTACCAAGCATTGCAGCCTCCTCCTTTGGTTTACCCTTCACATCCCTTCCCAGCCTCCCCCCTCCCCCCCTAAACAGCGAATTTTTAATCTACACCTTAATTCTCTATTGTAAATAAAGTAAGGCCATTTAGATCTGTAATGAACGTGTAACCAGAAACAAACTAAAAAAAAAACAATCTACTCAATTCACTAAAATGATTTTTTTCCCCCCAAATCATTACTGGGTCTTGAACTCTCACTCTGGTGTAGCCTTTTCATTCATGACTAGGGCTCAATCACTTAAGTCACATCTCCACTTCTGGATTTTTGCAAACTAATTGTAGGTAAGAGTCTCAATTTATCTGCACTGGCTGGTTTAGAACTGTTATCTTCTAATCTCTGCTTTCTGAGCGCTATGATTACAGGAAAAAGCCATCAGTGACAACAAAGTTTATTTCAAAACAGTAACAAAAAAGCAGAGGAGTAGCTAGTTTATAGCCCTAAAATGTCAGCAGGTCACTGGTTATATTTAAGCTAGTGTTACTTAAATATATACTGCAAATACCTAATTGAAATATTTTTAGAAAATTATATAGAATGTTGGATAATTAATTCTAAGCTGGAATAAAAGGTTGTTTCTTAGTGCCAGTAATGGGGCTTGAATTCAAGGCACTGAGTTCCTACTTGGCTTTTTCACTCGAGGCTGGTGGTAAGCTAGCACTTAAACCACACCTCCAGTTCCAGAAATAAAAGTTTTAATATTAAATTTTTGTCTTTTTAAAAATTCCATTTTCGGGCTGGGAAGTTGGCTCAGTGGTAGAGTGCTTGCCTTGCATGCATGAGGCCCTGGGTTTGATTTCTCAGCACCACATAAGCAAAAAGAAAAAAAGCCGGAAGTGGCGCTGTGGCTCAAGTGGTAGAGCGCTAGCCTTGAGCTGAAGAGCTGAGGGACAGCACCCAGGCCCTGAGTTCAGGCCTCATGACTGACCAAAAAAAAAAAAAAAGAAATATCTAATAGCAGCCCTGAATACACTCATTTAGACTAGTTTAAAGAGAAAAATAATTTGCATTCTTGTGCCACTAAGATTAAAAGCAAAGATGAAATAACTTATGATATGCAAAAAATGTGGAAAAAAAATCATCATTATAAACCCAGTACCAAAAGACAATTGTAAGTTATGTGGTCAGATGTAAGTGGTTGCTGACAGAAACACAGCTTAAAAAAAAAAATTCCATTTTCCTGACAACTAACTTTATTGTATTTTACAAAAACATTGGCTAAAATGGATTGGATTTGTTAAGTCATTTAATATAACTGGTTTGACCAGCATACATGTAATTTATTCTCTTTTTAAAACCAACTAATCACTCTTAAAATTGAATTAATACCATGTACCCTGACCAAAGGAAAGAAAGACAGAAAAGAGCTATTAGTCAATTAGCAAAAGAAAGACATTTTAAGGCAATCACTATCAGCATGTCAAAGCCTGCTATGATTTAAGAATTCAGTAAGAATTAAAATTCGAATTGCTAGAAGAAATTCCTAACAAGAATGAAAAAGGTCTGTGGTGACATATGTGATTACTCTAATCTGATCATTACAAACTATTTATATGAATATGTAAAGTTATGTTGTCAATTAAAAATAAAAATACATTAATACAAGATGAGAGGACTCCTGTTTCAAAGACACTGATTCTACCTCACTAGTGACAGGAAAAACTTTCTAGACTAAGTTATATGTAAGGCCTCATCATTTGTGGCCTCTGGTCACTTCCTTTGGCTCATCTTTTCCAGTACAGCCAAACTAACTCTTTAAAATAATAAATATTATCATAATGCCAAAAACTGTTACACAAAGAATGGAGGTTTGGAAAACTCCCTTGATACAACATTCAAGGTCCCGATCCCTCAGACCCTGTCCTCAATGCAACATTGCCACTTGCTCTGTACCCCCTACACCTTCCGGTGTGGGAGGCCAAGCTGACATACACAAGTGGATCCTGATTCTGATAGCCAGAATGCCACTCCTCTGGTTTGCCTGGTACAATCATTTCTCCAGCTTCCACAAAACACCTGACCCAAAGAACATACTGCAGCACTATGCAATGCACTCTTATGTTCTAGTATCCACCACAGTATGTTTTCATTTGCTGTCAAGATTTAAGTGTCACAAGTTTAAAGTTCCTTGAGAGTAAAGATTATAACAGGAATTCAAAACCATAACTGCTATGTTGGACAGTTTGGCTGGTATTAAATTAAACGTATTAAGGAGACTATGACAAGTGATACTAAAAACTGGGTAACTCTTATCTGTAGTAACATGAACTCACATATCACAGAATTCACAACAGTTAGGACCTACAGTTTGGTTAAGGTCCTCATTAACCAGATTACAGTATAGCATAAATTTTAATTACATACCTATCATAACTCATGGCTCCACAGCTAAATACAACTATTCAAGCAGATTTAGAAGTACTCATTAGTAAATAATTTGTAAGATTAACACTGCAAGAGAAAAAATCTGTATAGATCCTACTCTTGTCAGAAGTTACTAATTAATTAGAAAGCCGGGAAGGGACAAGAATGATGGTGAAAAACACCACTTCCTCTGATTAGAGTCAAATCTTAATGCCCAGCCCAAACATGAAATGAGCTTCTCTCCCCTGCAACTATTAATTCATGGTGAACCCTTCTGCTAAAAGCTGAGTGATTTTTATGTTCTGTGGTTCTGATGAGGAACCCTAGAACTATCTAAGCTTCAGTAACTATATTGTTTGGTAGTAGTTTTGTTATTATTTTGAGAATGTTTTGTACATATTAAGTAAGGCAATCAAATATTTTTGTCATTATTAGCCAATCAGAATGTGTTGGGCAAAATAGACCCACAGATACAATATCTATTTAAAAAGGGACACTGTAGTCTTAAATTTGAATGTGAATAATATTGTGAAAGTATATTTATGTGTGTTCTCATGTATGGTATTTGCATGCATGCATTTCCTAGCTTTGTCCTGAAAATGTTCATAAATATACTACTAACAAGAGAGCTCAAAGTCTCAATATTACCTTCTCTAAAAATCAACAAATTATGTTTAAAACTCAAATTATGTTTAAGCCAAATTTGGGAAGAAATCTTACAGGATGAAGACTATCCTATCACAGTAGTAAGTGTAGGATCTTCGTCAAAAAAACTTAGGAATCAGTCTGAAGTTACACAACTAGCCAAAAATCTTAAAAGTAGGATGTAAGAAATAAACTGGAATACATCAAAAATGCTTAGATGCATGGATGATACTCAAAAGAAAACAAAAACTCATCTGTGAAGGACTTCTAGAAACCAATTCAGTAACAGCTGCTACATGTTTGATTTTTGTTTTTTAAATAAAATGTGTTCTGCCGTGTTCTGAGGGATACATCATTTCAAAACAAATGAACAGAAATGAGGGAAAGAAGTATATACGAATCAGATTAAACCCTTCACCTTCCAATTTGCAAGAAATGTAAGTAACAGACAAATATTAACTACCACCATAGAAACATAACCAGTGAATTACAATTACACAGTAACTCTTTAGAACAAATTACCAGGCCTTCATAAATAAACAGCAAGAGCAAAACATGATGTGGGGTAGTAGCTGAGAACTACTAATCAATTACAATATACACTTACTGATCATCTGGATGCTAATTCAAAACATTTTTTTTAAAAAACATAGCTTATGGGTCCTAAGGGGAATTATGAACATGGGATATATATTTGGATACAGAATTTTCTATTATTAAGGAGCCTTCTAATTTCATAGCTAACCTAGTAAGAGGTTTGCAGTTGGAACTACATGTGTGAAAGTTGCTCTTCAAATAATCTGGCATGCAGCAGGAAGTGACAGGGAAGACCAGGAGTGAGAGAAAGCATGAAGGAAGACAGGCAGTTCTGCTGCTGGCTAGGAAAACGACAGTCCATTTAGACTACTGGTCCTTGTTTGTTTAAAACTTCATTCAATATGATGAAAAATTCAAATGTAAAAAAGAAACTAAGCTGGGTGCCAGTGGCTCACAACTGTCATCCTAGCTACTCAGGAGGCTGAGATCTGAAGATCACGGTTCAAAGCCAGCCTGGGCATGGAAATCCATGAAGCTCTTATCTCCAATAAACCACCAGAAAACTGGAAGTGGCGCTCTGGCTCAAGTGGTAGAGCTCTAGCCTTGAGCTGAAGAGCTGAGGGACAGCGCTCAGGCCCAGAGTTTAAGCCCCATGACTGACAAAAAAAGAAAAAAGAAAGGAAAGAGGAAAGGAAAGGGGAAAGGAAAGGAAAGGAAAGGAAAGGAAAGGAAAGGAAAGGAAAGGAAAGGGAAAGGGAAAGGGAAAAGGAAATGGAAAAGGAAAGGAAAGGAAAGGAAAGGGTACTATGCTAAACTCTTACTGAAAGCCAAATATTCAACAAGATCAATAGAACAAGGTATCTGGAATTACATTTGTATCTGATGCTATTCCACCAGCTGTCAAAGCTTGTGTATGTCAACCACAAAAAACCATTTATTTATTTCTTTTAAAGTATCATGTGTGTATATAAGTACATATATACACATATATACATACGTGTGTGTGTGTGTGTGTGTGTGTGTGTGTGTGTGTGTGTGTGTGTGTGTGTGTGTGTGTATATAAGGAAAATTAGCAGAGGGCCAGACACACACTGTGTGCTTAATGACACCAGCACACCTTCCTAGGAGTGCTTCCCTATCCCCGCCCCAGCAGTCTTACAACAACATACAGCTCAACAAGATGATGAACTGAACTGAAATGAAATAATAGAGTTGCAAGAAGGGACATTATAAAAGTAGCATGGATATTCAGGAGGCTAAGATCTGAGAATTGCAGTTCAAAGCTAGCCTGGACAGAAAAGTCCATCAATTAATCACCAAAAAAGCTGTGGGTCAAATGGTAAAGCCTAGCTTTGAGCACAAAGCTCAAGAACAGCAAACAGATCTTGAATTCAAGCCCCAGAATAGGCTTTAAAAAAGTTGCATTGATAAATTTATTTTCTGTAAAACACTGTATATAGGTGCATAAAGAACAATTTAGAAGTCATCTCAAAGTGATGGAGAAGGGTAATTTCCACAGAGATAAATTTATTATTGTTTTAGACCTTTTGGATACTTTCCAACTCAAACAAAAGCATTACTAAAAAAAAAAAAGGTAATTTAGATATATTTTATGCATAAGATATAAAGCAATGGGGACGTTTCCATAGATCACCTCTAGAATCTTGCTTCTAGGAAGGCAGAGATCTGGAGTATTGTGAGTTGATGTCAGCCAAGTGAAAAAAATGTTAGTGAGTCCCCACCTCAATCAATAACCAATAAGGTGGGCACAACTATGATCCCAGCTACATAGGAGACCACACAAAGAAAGATCACAGTTCAAGGCCCACCACCAACAAAAACAATAAAGCCCCAACAAAACACAAGATCCTTCCCGAAAAATAACTAAAGGACAAACAGGCTGTGAGCCTGGCTCAAGAGGTAGTGGGCTAAATCTCCTAGGGGAAGGTCTCTAGAATCACTAATGAATAGGTAAACTAGTTAAGACAAATCTGTAATCTGTAAATGCTGTTTCCTAGAAATATCATTTATCAGACTCACAAAATGTAAACTTACCAACTTCAGTTATAATGTGTCTAGTTTAGATAAGAAACACTGTTCTATTTAATGGGTACCTGAAAGAAAATGGACAGCTACCTTGTTTCTAAGCATAGGCCATTTCTTCTAACATAAACACATTTCCCCCTACAGTCTTCAATGTGGTAGAGTTAGTCTTCCACAATTTCTAAAAAAAGCCACAAATAATTACTTTCTGTCCCTAAAATGACATCTCTAGCATCTGTAATCCACTCCAGACTTAGGGACCTCTCAGAAATGATTCCTGATAATCAAGTGAATAATAAAGCTGAAGTCCTTATTTGAAAATCACAAAATACTCCCCAAATCCAAACATTTAGAGTTACATGATGCCACAAGTGCCAAATTGTACAAGTGACCTCATACAACAAGTTATATAGAAACCAGCTGTACAACAGAAAGCCATATATTATTAACCTTCAGGTTTTGTGTAATATATATATATTATATAAAACAAATTAATTTCTTTATTTGGACCTGGGTCCCATCCCCAAGGTACCTCATTATACATACTCAAATATTCCAAAAAACAACAGAAAACCATAACCAAAACCACTTTTAGTCCCCAAGTATTTCAAATAGAGGATATTCAACCTGTAAAATAAGATCATTAATTTTTTATGTGCACATATGTGTGCATTTGGTATTTGTTTTTTGGCAACAGAGTTCCTAAATAAGTGTCTTTGGAATAATAACCTAACCAACACCTAAAAGTTCTTAGCTTTCCGAGTGGGGGGTGGCTGCTAGGGGAACTAATATCATAATTGAAACTTGGAGTTGTGGAATTGGAGATGTGGCTCTAGTGATAGAGGACCAGCTGTGAGCAACAAACACTGCTGGGCAAGACCTCAAGCCCCAGTGGTGGGGTGGACGGGCGGTCGGGCAGGCAGGCAGGCAGGCAGGCAGGCACGGAAGGGCACGCACGCATGCACGCGCACACACCACACACACACACACACACACACACGAGACTATGGAATCTATGCTGATGGGGATGGGACCAACAACAAAGAAGTGAATGATTTCTGTTTTTTCATGTAAGGATACCACACAGACACAGACACAGACACACACACACACACACACACACACACACACACACGAGACTATGGAATCTATGCTGATGGGACCAACAACAAAAAAGTGAATGATTTGATTCTGTTTTTCATGTAAGGATACCCCAGATACAATACCCCAGATTAATAGACAAATAACTTGAATATTTCCAGTAAAAACAAACCTACATTGAATTTAATAAACAGATCCATTTGAAATGTTCTTAAATGGCTGCAATCCAAAGATTGCACACGAGACTTCTTTTCCTCCAGGAAAGGGAGGGCAGGGAAGGGGAGGGTTGAATGGGTCACCAATCATCACTCCTCAGAGAAGCCTCCACAAAAACCCAACAGTTCAAAGAACTGAAGCACCAGAGGTGGCACTTCCCAGAGGTAATGGGAAGCTTTGTAACCACTCCCCATGCCTTCCTCTTGGCACCTCTTCTTCTGGCTATTCTTCCAGGTATATTTAGTATCCGTCATAATTAATTAATAAACATGGTAAAAGTGGTTTCCTAACTTCTATTGAGCCTACTTTAGCAAATAAAGCAAACTTAAGGACAGTCTTGGTGGAAAAGAAATTCAAAGTTGATGGGTCAGAAACATAGGTCACAACTGAGGGCTGCAAACAGCTTCTGAAGTGAAACTAAGTGCCACAACCCCTAGGATCTGCTACTTTGTCCTTATAGACAGCATCCGGATGTTTGACAAGTGTTCACAGGGAAGTGAGTATGACATCCAGAGAAGCATCTCCTGAAGAGCTGAGTACTGGGCTGGGGTTGGAATGTGTAAAGAAATCCCCACCATAGCAATACACTCAATGTTGTTAGACAGCAGAAAAAAGCACTTTGGTTTGCATCCTATGTTTAAAACAGAATTTTAAAGCAAATTTGAATTTTTTTTATTTTGAGGACAAAATAAAAACTTAAGTTTACAGAATATATTGCTATTAACCTCACTGTTCTCTCTCATTTTATTTTTCATCTGAGACCAGGATTTGAATTAGCTCTGTGTCAATGTAGGCTCCTTGGCAGGTGCCCTACTAACTGAGCCATACCTCCAACTGTGGCCTCAGTGTTTCACAACATTCAAGTTGTTCTAGTATTTCTTAAGTTATTAATCACTCTTAGAAATAACTATAACAATTAGAAGGCACTATACCAAAGAACAGAGCACAGGCATTAGGTTCAAATCCTGACTATGACTTTTGGGCATGCATCTCTTCAAAGCATACAACCTGCCCCAGCCTCAGTTTCCTCATATACAAAACAGATTTAATAAAACTCAAATTAATCTAAACAAACATCGATGAACTATTTAGAATAGTGTTTGACAAAAGTGTGCACCATAGAATTATCAAAAAATAGCTCATTTTCACTAGCAAAATGTTTTCTAGCAATTCCCTACTGCCACAGACACCGACAGATACAGATGGACACAGCTTTATGTACCAGTACAGACAAGAAGTTCTTAATCATTATTAAAAGTCCTCTCACAACTGTTCATGTCTTCAAAGGTAGTTCCTATCTACAGGTTCCACAGTGGAATAGAAATTTTGGAGGAAAACTGCTTTTAAACCCATCAATAAAGATGTAATATCAAATCAAAAGAATGAGAAATAAAGTGAAATATTAATTCTCTCAAAAGAATTAAAAATTGGGCTGGGAAGTTGGCTCAGGTAGAGTGCTTGCCTTGCATGCATGAGGCCCTCGGTTCGATTCCATAGCACCTCATAAGCAGAAAAAGCCAGAAACGGTGCTGTGTCTCAAGTGGTAGAGTGCTAGCCTTGAGCTGAAGAGCTGAGGGACAGTGCCCAGGCCCAGAGTTCAGGCCCCAAAACCGAGGGGACTTACAATTTTTTTCATTTGCAAAAATCCTTTTCAGGGGAGCCAGGAAGGAAGAGGAACATCTCTCTGTCATTTATTATCTGTCACTATTTTTTAAATACAGCACTGTGTCTAGTGCCTACTCTGTACAAGGTGCTTAACAAACAGCAAAAACGCCATAAAACGTAGTCTATGCTTCATTAAAGGACTCAGACTAACCAAAGCATTTCCATCACACTTTTGTTAAAAGTAAAAGAAGCAATCAGTAAATTCTTCTGGTTTTATAGTTTTAACATGTATTGATAAGTAGATAGAAAGGCTTAAAGTCAAAGAGCTTTTTGTTTTCCTTTGTAACTTAAGATATAATTCTATCAGCCTTAGTACCTCTATCAATGCTTATCTGCTCCCATGTTCTTTGCCCAAATATAAACAGCAAAGACCAAATGACTTTATTATTCACACTTAAAATCTGAGTAATTTCAGCATAAACCATGACGAGTTAATAATTTATTATATTCTACAGAACTAGTATATTTATATACAAATTCTCAAAATTCACAAAGGATAATAACAACTATACAGAAGCCATTCAAGTTAACATCTTTCATCAAAACATGTTCATTTATAGCATCTAATGAAAATAAACATGTAATCTGTAGCTGAATTTTATTCTGGTCTCTTAATTTGCTAATTTGTTTTTATTACATTGTTTATCATTTGTAAGATTTTATTTCAGTAGACAATAGTAGAAAATAAAATATGTGAACTATTTCTATTTGTGGTTAAGAACAAATGGTCAAAACAAAATTTGGAAATAGCAGTCATTGTAGAAACAAACCAGAAAGGCTACAATTATGTAGGACACAGATAGTAAGTTCATTCTCAAAGCTGAAAAAGTTGTCATCTTCCTTATAATACAATGTAAGAGTCTAAAAATAAAATATTGTACCTAGCCTATTGTTTAAAACAAAATACATTAAAAATTATCATGAGTATTAATTGATCACTTTTAGGTGATAAAACCTGTTCTAAGTTCTTTACAATTCATGTGACTCTCATATTCATTAGGAGAGATTAAGTGATAATTACTACTCCCACATTACACATCATTAGGAGGTTACATTTTAGTCCAAGGTCACACAAAGCTTATCTAATGTAGAAAGAAGATTTAAACTTAAACATTTTATGATCAGAGCTCATTCTTTATTATTCCGTTCTTCTGTCCAGGACTACAGAAAATTCTCTATGTATAATGTCTAAACATATTTAAGCTCCAAAACTTGCCTGTGCATATGTGTGGCTGCTTGAAGGGAGCAGAGGGCCATGACTACAAGACTCAGGACAAAGAAAAAGGTATTTTCTTACCTGAGGTATTACTTCTAATGGATATACATGAATATTGTCATGAAGACAGATTTCACTTATCAAGACTGCATGCAATGTCCCCAGGCACTGCCATCCTAAGTTCAAATACGGCAGTACTTTTTTGAGAAGAATACCGTAAGATGAGATTTAAAAGTCAAAATAAAACTAGTGTAAGAACTCACATATTCCCATAAAAATACTTTGTAAATTCAACTGAAAAGTCTAAATTATAATATGACCAAAGAAAATTAGTATTATTGGAGACTTTTCAATTTCAACTTCATATCTATTAAATCATTTTGTCTGCAGGGAACAAAAAAGCTGAAATGCACTCAGCTTAGCCTCAGCTCGTGGGAAGCTCTGAACAAAAGCACAATGAATGGTATCTGGATATCTTTGGGTTTCATGTTCATTCCAGGAACTCCACCTGAATGACACAGTATATTTGAGAGCTCCTCTAAGTTTGAATGCATGTATTTAAAAAAAAAAAAAACCACTCTTCCCCCAAATAATTTTATTACTTCACAATCAAAGTGTGGGTATTTTTAAAAAGTCATTTTATAAACCTAAATAGGAAATATTCTATCTTACAATATTACTAAAGAGAGCTAGATAAATAATGAACTCTTCTCAAAACTATTTTAAAAATAGCTAGGCTCAACATTTGCTGATTAAACAAGAAATGGCAGGAGACTAAACTAGACAATAGAATCAGCGTGTTTTATACTTGTTATAATCAAGACAAAATGTTGGAACCAGTCTCATATGGTTAACTTTCATTTTAACAGATTTCCACATCTTTTGTCTCAACGACTTGCCATGAATCCAGTCACTCATCTGACCCATTTCACTTAAATTACATCAAAAGGACCATTTTTGCTGAAGCAAGACACTTAGGGAATGTTTCCATAAAGGACTAGGGATGTGAGACACTGTCTTAGGAATTTTTTAGGAAAGGGTTGAGAATGCTCTTCTATCATGCGCAATGGTTCCATTCTTAACACAATCAAAAACAAGAAGAGGAAACACTGAGATTTTTCAAACTTTGGGTTGCATGTTTTTATAGATACGTGATTCTCTAATTTGCAAATTATGTTCACAAGTGTATTCCCGAGGTAAGTTAACATGCTAGGATAACTGGTCACCAATTCTTAAATGAAAAATGTGAATAGGCAGGGAAAAATCAAGGGAGCACCTTTAAAATGTTTCTAGTTTTCCAACATGAATATGACGCTCAACTTCTATACGATTTAGAGCTTTATTACTAGAATGACAAACTGTGAGTTAATATAGAGCTTTATTACTAAGAATGCCAAAGTATGAGTTAATCATCAAGACTTGTTGGTATTCAGGGGCTTACCTTCTTTTTATCCCTCATTGAGCCTTTGCCTCGAACCATTATTTTACATCCTGTTTCTGCTTCAAGCTGTTTGGCTGTAAGTCCTCTCGGTCCAAGGATTCTCCCAACAAAATTAAACTGGAATTAAAAAATAAAGTCACAAAAATTATTTACTTTCTGAAGTTTAGGAGGAGAGGAAAGAGCAGTCTTAACACTTGCTAGCATGGCACTTTTAAAGTGAGGCCTTTTTGCTGGCTATTTCTGAGGTAGGGTGTTATCTAGGCCAGCATATCCTACATACTACTCCTGCCATAGTTGGGACAATTAGTGCATGCAGCCATACCTAACTTGTTCTCTAGAGATGACTTCTCATTCATTTTTTTTTTGGCTCAGGCTTGACCTGGAACCATGATCCTCCTGGCCTACTCTTGGCCACCGGTGTGGCTGAGATACAGGCACATACCACTGTGTCCATCTACTGGCTGAGATGAGGTCTGGGGAACATTTTGCCTGGGCTGACCTCGAATTATGAGCCTTCAAATCCTCTCAGATTCTCAGATATCTAAGACCTCAGTTATTAGCCATAACTTCTGGTTTTTAAAATTATTTTAAGGCATACATTTACAACATGTATAAGATCTCTCATAAATTTCTTGCTAAATACAGAGTGCAACTATTCCTTAATTCATTATTTTATATTCAATTTTGGTATGCTTAAATATAACTTATGAATTTGTAACAATATGCCATAGGTACTAATAATGAATTGTCCATTGGTATACTATTCATATACAATCTAAATCAGAGTATATTAAACAGATGACAAAATATTTGATGCTAATTCTACAAAAATGACTTCCATGAAGAATTAAGAAGCACAATACTTCTTCAATCTTCTATATATCAGTGATTCTTACTCTGCCACACAAAGTAGCTCAGTCATAATACTTTCTATTAAACAACTGATTGTAGAAAGGTAGATAGTACAAAGATAAAAGCCTCCCAACCCCAGGATATTGAGACACCATGGTCTTTAACTCACAGT
This sequence comes from Dipodomys spectabilis, assembly GCF_019054845.1. Classification (NCBI taxonomy): domain Eukaryota; kingdom Metazoa; phylum Chordata; class Mammalia; order Rodentia; family Heteromyidae; genus Dipodomys; species Dipodomys spectabilis. Next base: position 2,087,685 of record NW_024870803.1, read on the forward strand.
CAAGACTCACAACCTTCAGTCTGTAAATAGTATTTGGAGAACTATAGTAAGCATCCTGCTTGTAGCACAACACAAGTAACAAGATCTGGCACATCATTAACAATTAATAGTCTCTCAATTCTACTACAAAGACCATTTGAGAGACCACATTCTTTATGATATTCAACAATTGAGCTTAGAATTTTAGAGACATTACCAATAGAAAATTTGAGAACTCAATTACGACTTGACACTAAGAAAGAAAAACTATAGGAAAAGAGCAAAGAACTGATCGTCTAAATCCACTGAAATCCAAGAGACATCTGACTTGCATGTGATAAGCTAGAGTTTTCTTCCTAGAAAAAAACCAAGAGAAGAAAAATTGGGGGGGAAAATAGCCCCAATATTCCATTATTTGATTCCCATCTCAAAGGCTGTGACTTCGATAGCCTAAAATAAAAGCTAATAATGGACAAGCTCTGTTCACACGCATGAACTTCCACTTCAAATTTTCAATGCTTCACACTGAAGCATGAAAAGAAAAATAAGGTTCACCAAATACTTTAGGAAGAGCTCTAATATGAAAGAGAAGACAAGACAAAGAAACAGACTAGGGACTGATTCTTAAGGAAAAGGATGCTGCAGATAAGAGAAATTATGTACATATACATTCATGTATTCATGTACTCATTCACATGCACACACACACACACACACACACACACACACACACACACACACACATCCCCTTTGGATGGTGCAGAAACAATTGCACACGTTTAAAACCCCCAAGCCAAAATTGTTTTGATAAAATTTCTCCCCCGAACTTACTGTCAGCCAAGTGCCATGGCTCACGTCTGTAATCCTAGCTACTCAGGAGGCTAAGATCTGGCTCCAAGCCAGTACGGGAAGGAATCTCCTTGAGACTCTTATCTCTAATTAACTACCAAAAAACCAAAAGTAGAGCTGTGGATCAAGTGGTAGAGTGCCAGCCTTCAGCAAAAAAGCTCAATGACAGCACCCAGGCCTGAGTTCTAGACCTAGGACCAGCATGCACACACACATAAACTTACTGTCAGTGTTTCCTTCCTAGACATTCTGATGTATTTATTGTTTCAATTGGCAGTCCTCTAGCTACTAAGATTGATCCCTTCCCATGTATACTGATATTCACAGTATTCTTTTAAAATTTTCGTATTTGTTTCTACTTGGTGGAAACATGTATATAGCTTCATCCATCCTGTAGCTTGCCTTCTTCCACGTTAGTGGTCTCTTACATTCACGCTTATGGTCTCTTCAGGAGAAATGATAAAGTCTAATGTAATATAGTTAACAATCTTCTCTTCACAGTTATTTTCTGTGTTTTGTTTAAAAGAAGTCTTTGCTCACCCCAATGTCATCAAAATACCTTCTTATATTATCTTTCAGAAGCTTGTTATGCATTTCACATTTAGGTCTATAATGTACTAAGAATTGACTTCTAAAGGTCATTTTATTATGAGATTATCTTTTCTCAATTGTTGCTCTGCAGTGGTATTACAGTCATAAACATTTATAAATACATTCATGTACTATATAATAATATTTCAGACAAGGACGGACCACATGTACAGACAGTTGGCCGTAAGACATTAGGGAGCTGAGAAATTCATAAAATGTAGTGACATCATAGCTGAATACATCACTCACATGTTTGTGGTGATACTGTTGTAAACACAGTGACTGCATTGCCAGTTATACAGAAATAGAACACACACCATTATGCACAGTAATAAATGACTATGTTACTATATTATGTCATTGGCATTTTTTACTGATTGATTTTGGTGATACTGGGGATTGAATTCAAGGTCTCAGCTTGCTAAATCTGTTGAATGAAGCTCTACCATTTGAGCCACTTCCCCATCCCCTATTGCTTTAAACTGTTTTCAAGAAGGCTTTGTGGTTTTTGTTCTTTGGTCAGGGCTGGCCTAGAACTATAACTCCCCTATGGCCTCTGCCAAGGAGCTGTACTTAATTACAAACAATCAAGTGGAACCCATGTTTCATCACTAACTTAAGATTGGAGCCCAACTTACAAGAATTGTAATAGCTTATAGTAAAACAACATGAGAGCTGAGCATGGTGGCAAATGCAACTATTTGGGAGGATGATTCAAAGAAAAGCATGTTATCTGAAAAATAAATTTGAAAAACAAAAAAAAAGTAAGGGGTAAAGGCTCAAGTAGTAAAGTGCTTACCAACAGTAAGACCCTGAGTTCAAAGCCCAAAGCCACATTAAAAAGAAACAAGAATAATAAAAAAAATTAGCATGATCCTAATAGCTCATATTTACCATGTTTCCCTGAGATATGCTATCCTCTACAGTTGTAAAAATATTCTCTTATGTTCACATAACAACCAAACTGTCTAACAGTGTGTTTCTCAGAATATATCCTGTCATTAATACAAACTTTCTGGGCACTCTATTCTATTCCATTTTATTCCATTTCTTTTCCACTTGATCCTTGGTTCACTATCACACTGCATTAACTGGTATAACTTTATGGTAAGCCTTAATATGTAATAAGTACAAGCTTTTCTTCAAAAGCATCTTTATTCCTGGCCTCTTGCAGTTTAACACATTTTAAACTAATCAGTCAGGAGAAGTGGTTCAAACCTATTGTATTTGGGAGGTAGAGACAACCAGTGCATTGAAGTCTGAGGCCAGCCAAAACATAAAAATTCCCAATACTCCATATCTCCTACAATAAATGAGTATGAGTATGGCATGTACCATCACCCCCAGCAACATGGTAATACACAAGTAGAAGAGACCCTATCTCAGAGCACCTGCCTAGCAAGCTGGCAGGAGGCTCTGAGTTCAATCCAATAATGCAGGGGGGAGGGGGAGGGGGAGATACTAAAATTAAAAACTAAAATAGGCCAGCACTGGTAGCTCATGCCTATAATCCCAACTACCCAAGAGGCTGAGATCTGAGGATAACAATTGAAGTCAGCCCAGGCAGAAAAGTCTGTTAAGAGTCATCTCCAATAAACTACTCAGAAAAATCAGGAAGTGGTGCTGTGGGTCAAGTGGTACAGTGCTAGCCTGGAGCACATGAGGCTCAGGGACATCATCTAGATCCTGAGTTCAAGCCCCGGGACCAGCTAAAAACCAAAACAAAACAAAGACTACAGTAAGTAAGTTGATTTCTAAATAAAAATTTGACTTTTCATTTTTTTTTATTTCAATCTTTTGTTATCCTTATATTTTACATGACAATGATCCTACAAACAGCATCTTAACTGCTTTATGTTCTTCATCCAATCAATCTTCTGAATTTTAACTGATCCTATTAACATGGTACAATTTACATGAACCTTTAAATAATATGTTTTCTATATGTCCTGCCTCTTGTAAATTCCTTTGGCTTATGTGCATCTGTGTGTGGGTGGGAGTAGGGGTACACAAGAGAATCTTTGCCTATTTCCTTTCTTTAGCCTGGAAGTTATACACTTGTTCACTCTAGAGCTTACAACATGACTAAACATCACTATTCATTTTTACTTTATTCCTTTCCCATACAAGGATGTCAGATTGTTAACACAATATTCTCAATCCAGGAAATGTCATTATTTGCAAATCCAATTTTTAAACTAGACTAAGTTATTATTATTTTGTCAAGACAATACACATTTATATAAATGTATTTTGATTGCTCTGTATTCCTATTCTTTTTTTTTTTTCTTTTTGGTCAGTTTGGGTCTTGAATGCTGGGCCTGAGCACTTTCCCTGAGCTCTTCAACCCAAGGCAAGCGCTCTACCACTTGAGCCAGAGCACCACTCCCAGTTTTCTGAGTGGTTTATTGGAGATCAGGATCTCACAGACTCTCCTGCCTGGGCTAGAACCCTGATCCTCAGATCTCGCCCTCCTAAATAGCTGGGATTATAGGTGTGAGCTACGGGTGCCCAGCTTGTATTCCTATTTTCATACTCAGCTTTCTAACTAAAGTCATTTTTCTGCCAGAAACAAAATCTTTGGTATTTTCTTAACAAAATGTCTTCTTTCTGGTGGAGATGGAATTATGACCTTTTTTTCTAGCACCTTAAAGATTCTTTACATTGTTGTCTGTATTCTGTTACTTTTGAGAAGAAAGCTAAGAGGGTTATCTTTGAAGGTGCCCTTTTTTATTCTGCTGTTTTTAAATCTGCCTTTTACCTTTTCATTTTCCCTCCCTCTCTCTCCCTCCCTCCTTCCCTACTTTCTTTTCCTTCCTTCCTTCCCTCCCTCCCTCTTTCTTTCTTTTCTTTCAAGGTCCTGGGGCTTGAACTTGGTGGCCTGGGAGTATCACTGACTTTTCTGCTCAAGGGCTAGTGTTCTCACTTGAGCCACACCTCCACTTCTATCTTTTTGGTGGTTAATTTGGAGTTAAGACGCGCGGACTTTAGCAGTCCGGGATGGCTTCAAACACTGATTCTCAGATCTCAGCTTCCTGAGCCCCACTCACAATTTTTAGTAACTATAGTATGATATGCTGAGGTATGGCTTTATTTCCATTCATGGGTTCAGTTTTTCTTTTTACGTAAGCTCCTTTCTCAGGTTTTTAAGGTTCCAAATCACTCAAACTCTGCATCCACTCCATTCCATCTCATTTCTTTAACACCAACAACATAAACATTTAAATCTGATAGTACATTTCTTTTATTTTTCACATGTCCTCCCTATCTTTTCCACCTCTTTAACTCTCTAAACAGAGCATTTTGTGAACTACATTCTAGTTTACCAATTTCCCTTTAAATATTTCTAATTCTCCTTTTAAATACCTCTAACTTTTAGATCTTCACAATGACTATCATTGTGTTACTTCTTTGTTTGACTTTAAGTATAACTATGCTATGGTATTGTGAAGATTATGTAGTCATTTAATCTCAGTAAAAAAAAAATTTAGAAAAAAAATACTTCTAATCTGTCAAAATCACCTGAGTGAGCAGGAATTAAGGAATTTCTTTCATTTTGATTTTTCTTTTGTATTTCCAGGTTTTTGCTTTGTCTTTTTCATTCTGTTCTAAAACAACACAGACAGAGACAATAATCTCCACATCTTATCACCTACTTTGCTTACTTTGGGAATTTTTCGGTATAACAGAAGATGGCTTTCCAAATTCAAATTCACACAAGGAAATATTTTTTCCAGACTTGCTGGGTGGTAAGGAATTAGCCATGTACATTTAAAAATAAAAAGAGTAATACTAAGTCAGTGAAAATACCTTAACTCTGGTTGTCGGCTTGTTTCTTAAAATAAGGGGTAGTACTCTACAAAGGCATTTTCCCAAACCAACTCATAAGCTAAGTGCATCTGAAATATATAAGAAATAGATTTGCTTCCTGTTTTACCCAACAAATAAATCTGTTTCTAAATAGTTATGTTTTTAAATACAGTAAAATATGAGAAGGAGGGGTCGGAAAGGGAGAGGGGAGGGGAAAGAAGAGGAGGAAATAAGGGAGAGAGCTGGAAGGAGGGATGGAAGGAATCTGGAAAAGGGGCAGTCCTATCTTGGATCTCCTTTGCTGGAATTATACACAGAAAAAGGCTCCTAACCACAACTAATGAATTCTTGTAACTATTACTAATTTTTTAAAGTGTTTAAAGCAGAAAAAATAGATTAAATTTGTGACACATATTTTCTCTCAACCTTAAAACCCCAATCATTGCTGTCCTTAAGAAGTGACAGTCCGGTATGGTGAGTGCATACCAAGGGAATCCTTATGCAAAGGCAAATGTCAAGGTCATCCTTCACAAAATGTAAGGGAGAATGAAAAAAAATTAATCATAGCAGCTGCTTTGTCTACTGCAACCAATTTTCAAGTTAATTTCCTATGTCTTGCATTAAAATTCATTCTGTTGATTTATCATGCCAGCTCTGCAGCTTCATTCAAGTAAAACAGTATCAACACTTTCAAAGAAAACAATTTCAAACAGCCTCAGTTAAGTGCAACTTTAAAATCCAAAATGTAAAGAAAAAAAAGAAATAAAAAGACATTCATTAACTCTACCATTTTTAAGAACAGATCTTCTCTATATCTCACCGATTATATTTCTGCCAAGAAGCATGGGAATTTCTAAAAGTTTAACAACAATCATGTCTAATGCTATTCACTGATGCTCACTAAATTTTTAATAGAAATGACAGATTTAACCCAATGACAGAAAGAAAAATGTTTCCAGGAACTGTTTAATAACTAATGGATAAAACCTCCTGTGATACATTAACAGAATTAGTAACTGATAAAAAGTGATTAAAGAATCTTTGTTTGGGGCTGGGAAGTTGGCTCAGCGGTAGAGTGCTTGCCTTACATGCATGAGGCCCTGGGTTCAATTCCCCAGCACCACATAAGCAGAAAAAAAAAGCCGGAAATGGCGCTGTGGCTCAAGTGGTAGAGCGCTAGCCTTGAGCTGAAGAGCTGAGGGACAGTGCCCAGGCCCAGAGTTGAGGCCCCACGACCAGACCAAAAAAAAAAAGAATCTCTTTTTGTAAGTACAAAATTAGAACAACAAATGCCACGCACTTCTTTCAATTGTTTTACACAAGAAACAAATTGGTTTCTAAATACAGTATCTTTTATTTCATATTTCACTTTCGTATCACCTATTTCCAGGGTGGTTTTAATTAGTTCACAAACCTCATATTCTATCACATACAACATGGTCATGTTAGATATTAAACACACCAATCTGAAAGTGTATATGTATTTGTGAATAAAAGTCTTTCACTAAGAAGGCAAAGAAAAGGACCAAGTGGATCTACTAGTGAGCCTATTTGAGGTAGCTATTTAAGAGTAGTGCCTATCCACAAGGACAACTGTTTTTCAAAAATACAAAAATGATTCTATCAAAATGGCTTTTAGGAAGAGAGGCAACAAATGTCTTCTCCCTTTCCCACTTTCAATTAATTCTAAACATTAGATTAATAGATTAATATTAGATATATATTAATCTACTATTAATATTAGATTAATTCTAGATTAAATCCTCAAATGTCTCTTAGAGAAACAAGTAACTTATACTACACAGTTAATATAAGAACAATTTGATAAACCTTTCAGTGTTTCAGGCTTTTTAAGCATCTGTGTTTACTACACAAAACTTACAAGAACTATGTAAGAAAAGAATTCAACTGTTACAAAGAAAGCAAATAAGTGTTTATAACCAAAATTCAAAATTGTGGGCATGTAAACTAAGATATTCTAAATTGTTTGAATCCTCATTCTTTGAATAATTTTTTAAAACTGGATAGGACTCCTCTGTACAGTATTTTTACAATTAAAAAACATACAAAAAAAAACTGGAAAGGAGATTGCTTGAAAATACATAGTGCTATAGGCTTAAACAGAAAAAAGGAAATACAAAGATGAAAGCAGAAATAAATATAAAGCAGCAGTTAATAAAATCGTACAAAAAGCAGTTATATATAAATATATATGCACTAACAAAATATTTATTCAAAGAAAAATTCAGAAAGCAAACATAACTTAAAATAGAACCAAAATGATGTTATCCCATGTTGAAGGACTCAAAAAAATGACTACTTTTAACATGTCTACAGACTCAATGAAATCCTTAATCAAATTCCTAAAGGCATTTTCCAAAGAAACAGAAAATAATTTCTAAAACCTCTTTGCAACTACAAAAGTCTCCAAAATAGATAAAGCAATCATGACAACAACTGAATCTAGAGAAACTACACTTCCTGATTTCAAATTATATTACAAAGAGTAATCAAAACAATACAGTACTGACATAAAAATGAAGTTAACCAAAGGAACAGAAACTTAGAAGTAACTCATTCAGAGATGGCAACTAATAAGGAGATCAGGAATAAACAATGGAGAAAGGATAGTCTCTACAATAATTGCTTTTGGGAATCCATACTGACAAAAACTGCATCTCCACATTCAAATAAAACTGGAGTGACTGCGGTGGAACACAGTAATTATAACGTCACCTACTCAAGAGTCTGGGGCATCAAAGGTCAGACTGAGCAAGGTTAGCAAGAGACTGGGTCTGAAGAACTCAAAACAAAATGGCTTAGAGCCAAGACTCAAGTGGTAGAGTGCCCAAGATCAAACCATAGTGAGGAGGTAGAGGAGATAGAGGAAGTAGAGGAGGTGGAGGAGGAGGAGGAGGAGAAGGGAGGAGGAAGGAGGGAGGAGGGAGGAAGAGGAAGAAGGAGGAGGAGGAGGAGGAGAAGAAGAAGAAGGAGGAGGAGGAGGAAGAGGAGGAGGAGGAGGAGGAGGAGGAGAAGGAGGAGGAGGAGAAGGAGGAGATTGGACCCTTACCCCCTTTTCACTATATACAAAGACTAAGTCAAAATACATTAAAGATTTAAATGTATGACTTGAAATTTTAAGACTCATAGGAAAAAAGTAAGGTTGAAAAGCTCTGATACTGGTCTTGGCTTTTTTTTTAGATATGATATGAAAAACAGACTTACAAAAAAGTAAAAATAGAAACCATCAAGCTAAAAGGCTTCTACAGAGTAAAGGAATCAAAGACCAAAAAGAATGAGAGAATGTATCTGTAAACTATATATTTGGATTAAGAAGTTAATATCCATGTCAAAATATTAAGAACTTAAGGCATCTTAAGAAGGAAAATAATTTCAATTTAAAGATAGGTGACAAACTTGAAGAGACAATTTTCCAAAGAAGGTGTCTAAATGTCCAACAGAACAAAAAAGGATGCTTTCTGTCACTAGTCAAAACCATATAATCCTAGATATATATTCAGGAGACTGAGATCTGAGGATCTCAGTTCAAAGCCAGAGTAGGCAGGAGAATCTGTGAGACTCTTATCTCAAATTAAAACCGCCCCCACCCCTGCAAAAAAAAACAGAAGCAGCACTGTGGCTCAAAGAGGTAGAGCCTTAGCCTTGAGCAAAAATGTTCATGGACAGCACCTAGGCCCTGAGTTCAAGTCCCATGACTGACCAAAAAGCAACAAAACCCTACACAATTAAAATACCATTTCACTGACAAAATAAGGCATTTGCAGGGAAATGGATGGAGCTAGAAGAAATCATGTTGAGTGAGGTAAGCCAAGAGCAAAAAGACAAATGGTACATGGTCTCCCTGATAAGTGGATGTTAAATCCAAAATGTTAGGTGATACGACAAAATTAATAGGACTTAAGAAACAAAGAACTTCCACTCATATGGTCGAACCACTACTAAATAGCCCCATGCTGCTGATCACATGTATGGTGTATATGTGTACACCATTATATGCTACAGATCATGATAGACAATTTGCTCCAGGAAAGTTAGAATGAGCTTGTGACTTTAAATGAGCATCATTATTCCACAATACTGTGAAATTTGGGAAATTATGTAATCACTTAATCACAATATTAAAAAAAAAAAAACCCACCAGAAAACTAGAAGTGGCGCTATGGCTCAAGTGGTAGAGCATGAGCTTTGAGCTAAATTGTTCAGGGACAGCTCCCAGGCCTAGAGCTCAAGCCCCATGACTGACAAAAAAAAGAGAGAGATCTTTCATGCGATTGTTTCTAACATATTTATATAAGATTATGTCTTTGCTGCCTTGTGTGTCCCTCCCCCATGGTACAATCCCTGCTTTCACTATATATGATGTTGGTATATGTGGAGGGGAAGGGAAAAAACAAATTGTTAAAACAGGGAGACAGGTGGACCCATTGCAACAATGAGATGTACAAGTCGTTATGTCGAAAAACGAACTTTACAACTTTGGTGGGGGGATGGGAGGGGGGTGGAGGAGGATAAGAAGGGATGGGAAGGGGAAACAAAGCAGGAGGCTACAATGCTTGATAAGAAATGTGCTCATTATCTTACCCATGTAATTGTAACCCCTCTGTACAGTATTTTCACAATAAAAATATATTTAAAAAAATAAATAAATAAAATAATTTCCATCCAGGAAAAAAAATAAAATGGAATAAAATACCATTTCACATGGTTATTATAAAAAAGAAAAATAGATATGTGTGTTAGCAAGAATGTGAATAGGGAACATTTGTTTACTCTCAATGGGAATATGAATCATAGCCATCACAGAAAACAGAACTGCCTCAAAAAATTAAACCCAGAATTATCGACAGGCACTAGTGGCTTATGCTTATAATCCAATCAAGGGTTTCAATTCAAAGCCAGCCAGAGCAAACAAACTGAAGACTCCAATTAGCCAGGAAAAAAATGGAACTAGAAGGCCTGGCTCAAATAGCAGAGTGCCGCTAAGAGCCAAAGAGCCCAGCAAAGACAACCAAAAGATATGCAATCAGGGGCTAGGAAGGTGGCTCAGTGGTAGAGCGCTTACCTTGCATGCATGAAGCCCTCAGCATCACATAAGCAGAAAAAGCCAAAAGTGCACTGTGGTCAGTGGTAGAACACTAGCCTTGAACTGAAATGCTAGGGCTAGCACCCAAGCCCAGAGTTCAGGCCTCATGACTGACAAAAAGAAAAAAAAAAAAAAAAAAAAAGAAATGGAATCAGATTCAAGTGTAATAATGAGGGGAACTATGTTTATGAAAACCTTTAAGCTGCATTTATCACTGTATTTCCATGGCATGTATAATGTCTAAAAAGAACATGTTTGGGGGGGCGGGGGGGAACCTGGGAAGGGTAAACAAAGGAGGAGGCTACAATGCTTGATAAGAAATGTACTCATTATCTTGCCCATGTAATTGTAAACCCTCTGTACGGTATTTTCACAATAAAAAATTTTTAAAAAAGAACATGTTTTCTTAAAAAAAGGCTGGGCTAAACCAGTTTCACCTCGAGACAAGTATGGGAGATGAAATGCCAAGTTCTGATCATAGATCAGGAAGGCTTGTAAAGCTGATAGCTAAGTTTTTCTGCACAAAAATTATCAACCAATAAACTGTTCTGAAAGTCAAATTGAATATTTTTGAACGCAAACTTTTACATTGTTATGAAGTCAATTTATGTGATTTTTAATATGGTAAGTTTATCACATCTTACTTTTGCTTCCACTATTTTATTATACTCTTTTTCTATATTCTGTCTTCTCTGTTCCTGAAGAGAGGCACTATTAGCTGAGTTTCCCTCACTGCCAGTCTCCACTTTGTAACGGAAAAGAACTTTTCACTGTAATGTCTAGTGCCTGGTCTAGGCCCTTGTTTTCCACTGTGTCTGTGGGAGTTAATAGGAGACTGTCTTTGCACAGTTACCTAGCACACCGTGCACCGGTTTGACTAAAGAAACACAAAAATTTTGCTGTTTTTATCTGTTTCTTTTTCCATTTTTTCCCTTCTATTTCCATTCCTTTTTTTTTTCCTTTTTTTGGGGGGAGGGGATGGTGTTCAGGTCAAAATTGAACTTAAAGCATGTGCTTTGCCAGTGGGCTACACCATCAGACTCTAACTTTCATGTACTTAGTTTCTCTCTAATTTTTTAAATTTTATTTTACGCTTCCCTTAAGTGTCAAATTAACAAAGTTTAGATACAATCTTATAATGTCCTGTACTTTAATCTCAAAAACATAGCATAAACTTATTTTTAAACACAGTCAAAATTCCTTACCACATAATAAGGAAAAAAATTATCCCACAGGTAAAAGAGATGACCAAGTTTACAATATCTAAGTTGCTAACTAGAACTATTTTGGAACTTGAAGAAGAATTTTTTTTTTTTAATGGTGATCAAACTTTAATTTCAGGCCAGGCATGGTGGCTCAGGTCCCTAATACCAGCTATGTGGGAGAGAATAAGAATGCCCATATGGCTCAAGCGGGAGTGTACCTAACAAGCAAAAAGCCCCTTTGTTCAAACCCCAGTACTTCCAGTAAAAGTTTATAAACTTACTTTGTTATGTCTAGGTTTGTTGACACAAACTATGCTTTCCTAATGAAAGAATTAACCAAAATTTTAGTTAATTAACTCCAAGGCTACCTGTTGAAAAGTTTTATTTCAATATGGTAAAGTTAAAGCAGGTTATATACAAAAAAAACTAAGGTAGTTTTCTGTTGAAAATGAGACCATAATAAAGTATAAATGATTCAAATTCAGGTCACCTAATACAAAGTGAAAAACCCTAACACAAAACACCCAGAAGGCTCCAAACTCTAGAACTTCTAATTACAAACACAAATGACACTTCACAAATGGAATATTCCATATCTGACTTCATATGAATGATTGCTGTCAAAATGTATACCACTAAAAAGCAGTGTATAAGCTGAGCACCAGTGGCTCATGCCTGTAATCCTTACTACTGAAGAGGCTAATACCTGAGGATCCAAGTTCAAAGCCAGCAGGGGCAGAAAAGTCCCCGTGAGGCTCTTATCTCCAATTAACCACTCAAAAACTAAAAGTAGAATTGTGATTCAAAGTGATAGAGAGTTCGTCGTGAGCAAAAGAGCTCAGGAACAGTGCACAGGCCCTGAGTTCAGCCTCATGCCCAGAAAAAAAAAACAAAAACAAACAAACAAAAAAAAAACAGTGTACAAAATTACATTCAGACCATATATTCTCAGGTATACATATAATAAATGAGTTTCATGTTCAGATATGGTGATATCTTCTGATATCCCTATGATTTACCATTATATCTATATGTGTGTATAATGTGTATGTGCGTGTGTACACACACACACACACACACACACACACACACACACACACACACACACACACACACACACACACACACACACACACACACACACACACTCTCCAAAATCTGAAAAGTATCAAATCTCTAACACATTGGGTAAGGGATACTCAACCTAAATAAACACACAGTAAGTTGCATGGTAAGGCTTAGGTTGTTTCTCAGCCCATTCAATTTACCAGTCTGGGGAAAGGAGAATTGGGATGTGCAAGTTATCTGTTTAACATTCTTTCTTAGCTCTAAAGACACACACAGCTCTGATGACCCTCATGACATGAGCATACCCTGAATACCCACTGGATCTTAAGTGTAAGTCCAACAGGGATGAAAATGGAGAAGGTCTAGAACATATACAGCTAGCCTAGGCCTGGCTCTTAATTGACAGAACTTCAGCCAAACTACTCAGTCCCAAAGGTCTACACAGACAAGTCCACATACTATCTGTGGCTGGAAATATAGTTCAATAGTAGAGTACTTGATTATCAGTGCTAAGAGGCTAAGGCCTTGGGGATTCCATCCTCAGCAAGATAGAATAGATAGAATAGATAGATAGATAGATAGATAGATAGATAGATAGATAGATAGATAGATAGATAGATAGATAGATAGATAGATAGATTAGAGATAGATAGATAGAAACTACTTCCATTTAATACCACAAATTACACACACATATATATTTATCTATACCTATACTTATATACATATAAATACACACACACACTCTAAATACTTAGCAGGCATCTACAATTTACCAGACACTATTCTAAGCATTTAGAATGTAACAGTGGGATAAAGGAAAAAAGCAACAAAGTCATTCTGCCTTCATAGAACTTACATTCTGTTAACACTTAGATATCATCAAGGTGTTTTCCAAGTATGAACTCACTTAAGATTAAATTAATATCACCACTGTAGAGATGATACAGTGAGAACCAATTAAGAGGGGCAAATAAATGCCCCAGGTACACAAAATAAGAAGAGCTGCTATAATCTGGGATCTGCATTTGCAGTTCTGATTATTATACACTCTGCCACTTGAGTTTAATAAAATTGTTTTAGCCAAATAATATAAATGCACTCACAAAAGCAAGCTTCCATATAAACAGGAGCAGAAAGAGAAGCATATGGAATAATCTCCAAGACAAATTAAGTTTAAAAAGAATGCATATGTTTCATACAGGAAATATGTAATTCACAGTTCTAAAATATATCTTTTTCTTATACTGACAAATGTAGACACAACAATCACCGATTTCATTTTTAAAATGTCAGACAATCTTCCTTGTATTGACCCCTAAAGCAATGACTATCAGTATGTATTAGTAACTTAAAGAAGAAAATTTTCCGTAACAATGATCTATTCCAATTTTGCTGAACAAATTCTTGTAACTAAAACTTCAAGGAACTTTTTTAAAATGTGGAAATCACATTGTTTTGTACCTACTTCTCTCCTCCTATGAATTACAACTCTATTACTCTCCCTCTCTCCCTCCCTGGAGTTTCTGCCCTCATGTGAATGTTTGCTCTCCAGAAAATGCCTCTAATGTTTGTTATTGCCCAAAATGTTCCCACAAACTCTTCTTTAGCTGGCATTAACCTGAATTATTTGCATATTTACAACCGAATATGCTTATAGTAATAAATGTACAAACTGTAAAGACAATGTACAAAAATCCATGTTTATAAAAAGAAAACATGTAAATTATAAAAACATACTGGAAATACAAAACTGTGAAAGTTAAACTTTTTCCTAATTAACCCAGCTTAAGACCCTTATTTCTCATATAAAGATTAATAATCTGTTCTCCTACTTAAAAATCACATTTCTGACATTATAATACCAACTCCTTTTTCCATATGCTTTCAAAGAAGTCTTCAGAAACCAGGAAAGAAGCCACATTTTTCCTTTATCTATTCAACAGGTATTGGATGCTATTATGTGACAACAATATGGGAGATGGAGCAGCAAATAAAAGTTCTTATTTTATGTACTGCTGGGAAGAGAGGAAAAAATAAACAAGAAAAATACCAAAAGTGCTGCTGCAGAGAGCAAGAGACAGACACTAACTCAACTATGTAAAACACAGCCAGATGACTTTGAGATGAACTGGCCAGGAGAAGCTTCTGAAGGGATATTTAAGTTCAATGCTTAGTGAAAAGAAGCCAGTAAACAGCATGGTACAAGTAAATTTAAAGGTCTTGAGGCTGGGAATAGATTTGACTTGTTCTAAAAGTCAATGTGATTACAACTCAGTGAAGAAGAGAGAAAGTCATGTAAGAAGAGGTCAGAGAAAACTAAATGGACTGTATCATATAGAGCTTTGTAACAAACACAGAATCAGGATTTTAGTAATCAGCTGTTGCAGAACAAGAATACTATTTATAAGATGCTTACAGAGAATATTTAAGAAAGCAACCAAGATGAGGAAGCTATTTGTTTTGTTTGGAAGTACTGGGGCTTGACCCCAGGTCTTGCACAAGCCAAGGCAGCTACTCTACCACTTGAGACACAAAGCCTTTTCAGTTGTAGTTATTTTTCAGGTGACTTCAACTTTTCTTTTGAGTCAAGAGTGGGACCATAACCCTCTTACCTATGTATCCTGTATACCTGGATTTACAGACATGTTCCAATATGCCAGGCTTGTTATTCAAGATAAGAGTCTTGCTTTATTTTTTTAGTTTTTGCAGAACTCAGTTTAAACAACAATTCTCTTATCTCTTCCTCCCCAGCAGCTAGGATTACAGGTGTGAGCCATTTGCCTGGTTTACAAAGAACAATTTCAAACTATCCATATAAAATTATTTAATACTTCCAGCCCCTCCTCCATGTAATCTTTTAAAGTAGCTGATTATGCTTATTTATCATCAAATTTATCTCTTCCCACAGCACGTGAAGCAGAAAAAAAGCTGAATAAAGCAACAAAATATACTTACATCTGGGTATTCTTTTACAGGCACATAAAGTTTCTCTTGTAACTGAACAATAGGTCCCACAGCATCAGGCAATTCTGCACTCCTTTTCTCTGTACTGCCATTTAATGTGTCATTGTACATGTCTTTCCGTACTCTGCTAATTTCTGTTAAAAGTAAAAATTTTAAATGTGTTAGACAAAAAAAAGTTCTTGCTAGCCCAAGAGGATTAAAAAAAAAAGAGAGGTAAGGGGAAGATTTCATTGATAAAATGTTAACAACTCCAATGAACAACATCTGGCCTATTCTATCATTCTATCATAAATCAAATTTTACATTTTATCAAATGATACATTTTATCAAAATAAACTTCTGAGCCTGAACTTTAAAACAATATGACAACTTATTTTACCTAAATTTTCATGTTTAATGAGGCAAATCATTTCAAATAGCCTCGGTAAAGTACGTATGCCTGCACACGCACACACATACACACATATACCCACCCAAAAAAACCTAGTACCAAAGGCCCTTTTATACTTTTAAAATCTGTTGGAATGAGATTTAAACTATACATTTAACTAACATTTTAGATATCTTTACAATAGTCAAACATGTTTTATAGACAATAAACTACAAGTTTGGCAGAAGTATATGTAAGATACATAATTTTTTTTTAGCAATTAAAGCTATATGAGATGTAATGTCTTAGAGAAGGCAAAGGAAGAAAGAACTGAATGAACCTTAAGAAAAGCAACATTCAAGGAGAGAGGTAAGATCCAAACAGAGAAGACATGGAGCAGATAGGAGACCTGAAAGCGAGGTGTCATTCATGCTAAGGTGATCCAACAGTGCCAAATTCTACAAAAATATAATAAATAGCTAAAGGTAATACCATGGATTGAAGCATCAAGAAATTTCAAGGGAAGAAAGGTTAAGGAAAATAAAACAATCCTGGATTATTGAAAATGCTAGAAAGACATTTAAAAGGAAACTACATTAAATGCTCATATATAATTTTTTAGGTAGATGACTTTATGAATCAAATCCTATGAAGAAACTTGATTACTACTTCAAGTATCTATTAAGCTTATAGCAGGTCCTAGAGGACAGGATTCTGGACAGTGGAACAAGCCACAAGGAATGTCATTATGGTTAGTGAGCAACTAGGTTAATGCTCACTGCACTCTATATAACAATGCCTACCTACTATCTTCCTTGGGAAAAATACTTTCATCCAAGTAAGCGAATGCTGCATATATTCCAAATAAGAAATTTCAGCCAACTAATATTAAGGAACTATCAGATGGTTAATTTTCTTAACCATTTACTTAAATCAGTTAATATCCAACACAGGAAAAAGGTTTAGGTCAAAGGTGTTCTTACTCAATTATCAAATCTTAACCACTCAAAAAAAGAAAACCCTGCCCATTTTCTGCTTCAGCAACAGCAAATGGGAACAGTATAAAAGCAAGAGAGTACCTTGGATATGACAAGAATTCACTTTTTTAGTACTTTATGTAATAAAGTACATTTTTATAAACTGTACTTTGCATTTGCGTGTCTTATACTATAAAATGTAAAAGTATAGTTATTTTTATACTTCTAGTTTTATCATGAAATCCTTCATAATAATCCAGTATCAAGATAGTGTTTTGCTTAACCAAAGAGCATTAGAAATTTTTAATTAAAACTTCACATATGTTTTAGTCAAGATCTCTGTATAAAAGCATTTTAGGTAATTTATCATTTAAATTTCTTCAGAAACTGCCTAATCCTTGTTATTAAGTTAGCACAGCAACAATACATAAACTTGACAGTAATAGTCTCATAGAAAAATCATACATAAAAATTGCTTAAACTACAGATGGAAAATAAGTAAAATCCACCAGCATATTAAAAATTGCACCAAAATAATACAGAACTTGTTACTATGAATTTAAGAACAGTTCAATGTTTAACAATCTATTGTAATAAGTACCATATAATGTAACCCAATCAGGGAGGGGAAAAATGGTTTTCCAGGTAATCAAGCCTAGGAAAATTAAAAGAATCAATGGTAAACAACTTTTAAATATTAATGCAAATATGACATTAATATAACATACATATAAGTAACACAGAATCAACAACCTTCTATACACATAAACCAAGTTAGATGATAGAATACATTTACTATTTTAGTTATAATTTCTATAAACACCTGTGATTTTTTTTATTAATAACTAAATGTGCCACAGAATTGTTGCCTGCTATGCCTCCAGCTTCTTTTTTTTTGGGGGGGGGGGGTCCGGTCATGGGGGCTGAACTCTGGGCCTGGGCGCTGTCCCTCAGCTCTTCAGCTCAAGGCTAGCACTGTACCACTTGAGCCACAGCACCACTTCTGGCTTTTTTCTTTTCGCTTATGTGGCTCTGAGAAATCGAACCCAGGGCCTCATGCATGCAAGGCAAGCGCTCTACCACTGAGCCACCTTCCCAGCCCCTATGCCTCCAGCTTCTAAAATACTGAGTGGGTTGGTCCTCAGTAAGTGCCTGATGGAACAGGTGAGTGAGGGGGTAAATGAAGGGAGCAATAAGCTAAGCACTAAACGTAAATAAACCAGTCTAATCTGGGAGACAGGTAAGCACTGTTTCTATTATTATTTTTCAGTCTTGAACATATCATGCAACTGAAGAACACAATTGTTTTCAAGACAAAGCTGTTGGGAGTAAGATGACTCAGATATAGTCGTAATCTTTATGAAATGATGGTATATTCTGCAATCACAACTACAGCAGAGGGACAGATAGGGAGCTCAGGGTTCAAGGCCAGCCCTGGGGGAGGGGGGACCAGGGACTTTAATACCCTATCTGGAAAATAAGTAAAGTAAAAAGAGCCAGGGGTTCAGCTCAAGTGACAGAGCTGTTAGTATATAAAAAATATGTTAATTAATACGAGTTATACCTTACAATAAGAATGACAGTAACAGATTAGAATGTGAGGCTATATTCACATAAATAATTGAATAGATGAAATCTCCCCACATGACATTATTATAAAGAGAGGACAAAGTACTTTTATGACAGGTAGCACCTTAACCCAAAGTGATCAAGTTAAAATGTATGTGTGCTCCCTAGTTTGGTGCACTAGTTTGAGGTGACAAAATAGTACTTGTGTGCTCTTTTCTAGCCCAGGATAGATAACCTCAATCTGATCAAGAGAAACTGCAGAATACATCACAAAATAATTCCTCAAAAATGTCTTAAGTCAAAAGTCACAGATTGGAGGCAATAAAAAAAGGAACTCTCACCACATGCAATATGACTTGTAAACTAGTGAACAGTCCTCGATTCGTGTATATTTTCTAATTCCTATACTGTACTATGGTTATGAGTCATGAGTGTTATTTTCTATTTTTCTGTAGGTCTCAATTTATTTAAAAACAAAGAATTAAAATTTTAAAAGCTTTAGTTTGAGCCATCAGAGTTATTTGTTCCAGAGACCAGAGATGGGAAGAAGGAATAACTAGTTGTGGGCAAAGAATGAATGTCACACAAATGCCTTAGCCTATGGAAAAAAAATTTATCCTACTCCATGAAAAAACGCTTTTTTACTAGTAGAACTAAGAAAATAAAAATCAAAATAATTTATTCTGCAATTTGATTAACACTAAATCAAATTAAAATTACAATGTTTACTTTCTTAAAGTACTTGGTACCCAAAATAAACAAGTCTTTTTTTATTTAAGGAAGTGCTTAAATAAAGTATCTACTATTCTCCAGAAAAAAAAAAAACATACACAGGTAAAAGTTCTAATGTTAATCTTAACTAAAGATGGCTTTCCTTAAAATCTTCATAGATTATATGTATAATTTTTAGTTACAGTTTAATAGACGCTATTTAGGAAAAACATACTCACTTAAAACCTCACAGAACAGGAAGATTAAAATCCATAAATAATGACCTCTCCATAGGAAGTAACTGTCAACTCCATGTTGGCAGGGATAAATCCCTGAACCATTTTTCTTATGGCTTTGAACTTAACTTTCTGGGTCTCAATATTTTAATGTGTAAGATGGTCAAGTTATACCAAATCATTTTTGTGGTTTCTATCTGCTCTAAAGTACCAACATTTAGGAGTCTTTGCATCTTCCATCTCCCGAAAGCCAACTCCATTTTGTTTTCTGAATCTCAACATGTAAGGGCAGCCCATATACACTCAATTACCTATTCAGTCCTCAAAGGATTCAATTCTCCTCCTGGAAATGTCTTCCAACTCCTGGACATCAGGATTTAAGTGTTATCTTTGTGAGGTACTGAATCCTCCCACAACCAGGTTCTTTAAACTTAATCATTTAGGTTAGTCCCTGTTTACCTTCTTGAAATCCCAAGTCCCTAACAACTAACTAGAAAATCCAAGTCCCTAATGACTTCAAATCAGGCTAAAAGCAAAACTGGCCTTCTGAGCATTTGGAAAGTTATGTTTACATAGCAGGGGAAAATGCATTGTTTTTCCTAGATAACAATTCCTTTGATTTTTTAATTATCCTTTTCAATTATATTCCAATTTCTACCTAAGTTCAATGAAGGAAAAGTTTCCACTGGTAATCATGTATCACAGGTTAGCATGAGTAACTCTTTAATTACACAAACAAAAGTAAATGATGTCAAATAACATTCACAGGAGTTAGAGCAGCCCAAATAAAAGAGAAATCTCTCATACTAGGAAAAATCTGAGGACTACTTTTAAGCCATAATAAGCAATCTATTATACACAACATTCCAAAAGGTAATGCCCTCAAGCACTCAGATTGAATTAGAAAGGAAAATAAAACCTCAGCAAAAATACCTTAGCTCTGTTTTTGTAACAACAACACAAAGAGGCCCTCAAATATCAAAGTAATTGGAAATGAAAACATTTTAACATGGTAAGCAATATGATCCCCTCTAATTAAGACACAGTTGGTTTATTTCAGAATATCTAAGTAATGTTACAGGAAGGGCAGAACTACATTTATTACATTCTTAATGCCTCCTAAAGTATATGTTTTATTCTAACAAGTATTGGAAATAAATCCTAATATGAGATTTAATATGCAGATTGCAGCACTTTTTTAGATCATTAAAATTCAAATGATTAAAATGGAGACTAAATGCCATCATTTAATAAAAATTTCCAAAATAACCTAACAAAAACCCTAGTAAAGGACATCAGGGCAACCCTCTGCCTTCAGAGCTTAATGATATCCATATCAGAAAGCTTTTTCTGAACACACCAACCTGATACACGCCAAACCAAACTCCAAGAGGCTTCTGCCACTTGATCTCAAAAACAGCCAACCCATTCATACACCTCATACCTCGTTCAAAAGCAAATACTATGTACTCAATTTTCAAAATGTACACAGAACTTTAATTCTCACCACTTCAAACTCTACTACTCACTCTAATTCTGCTGTAGCCACAATTATTTCTTACCTAATCTAATGCAACTTACCTGACTCCTTTCTATCCTTACTTGCTCTATTTTCAACCCTCCAAAATAAGCCAGCTAAAATTTGTGAGAACTGTCAATATCCCCCATTCAAAACCCTGTAAAGGCCAGGCACCAGTGGCTCATGCTTGTAATCCTAGTCACTCAGGAGGCTGAGATCTGAGGATCATGCTTCAAAGCCAACCCCAACAGGAAAGTCCATCAAACTCTTATTTCTAATTAACCACCAGAAAACCAGAAGTGACCCTGTGGCTCAAAGTGGCAGAGCACTAGCCTCAAGCAAAAAAACTCAGGAACAGCACCCAAACCTTGAGTTCAAGCTCCAGGATGGGGAGAAAATCAACAACAAACACCTCTAAGGGAGCTGTGCACTTCAACATTTTGATCTGTGGTTTAAACTTTTAAATTTTATTTTGAAAGCCCAACAAGTTTGTGTTTATGAGTTTTATCAATATTTACCAATACAGAAATTCAAACTGAATTTTTACACAATGAACTCATGACGTTACAAACTCCCCATATATACAGTTGAAAGACAATGTATTTCCCAACAAAATGAAAAAAAAAATGCTCTTTACTTATCTTCTGGCAAATTTCTGTTAAATGTGTGCCTTGGGACAGACAGATTCTCTTACCACACACAGCACTTGCATGGGAGTGACAGTGAAGACAGGATATAACTTCTAATGATCACAAAGATGGTTTGACTTCATCCATTGCCTGAAAGAAGGCACAGAACAACTCGAAGAGCGAGCTACTACTCTGATGAATTCTCATCAGGTTGAGAAGAAAGCCCAGACCTTCACAAAGATCTAACTCTCCCCAACCACAACTTTTCTGACTTATTCTTCTAACTATCTAACCCTAATGCCCATTCACAGCTACAGCTACAAGCTACAGGAATAGAAGAATGTGCTGGTCCTCCTCTTGGAGAGCTGTTCCTTAAAGCAGCATGGGCTCCTACTGTTACCTCCTTCTAATCTGTGTCAATGTCAATTCCTCAAGATTCACCCAGATCTACTTAATATCACAATTTGTCCCAATCCATTATTACTCTTCTAATCTGTATCTTATTCAACTTATTCCCACAACTATAAGTGCTTAATATACTGTATCACATATTTGTGTATTGCTTACTGCCTGTTCCCCCCAAATGTAAATGGAGTGGAATTACAGCATTGCTTTTGCTTTATTTCCCAGTTACATCCCCTCTGAATAAACTGTTATTAGGACTATTAGCACAAAAACATATAAAGCTACAAAACATTCTAATAATTTCACGTCAGCATCAATAGGATATTTGGTTGACAACTCTACTAGCTTGCTCTCCTTCCTTTTAAAGTAACATAATGCACTACTTTTCTTAAAAATATTCATAAGAAAAATGCTGCTCCTACAAATCAATATTGGACCCCAAGAACTGTTACGACTAATTGCTCAAGTTTTTTTTCATTAGCCTATATTTGCAGTCAACACAGCCCTGATCAATACTCTACCCAAATATTTAGTAGAGATGTTCAGAATATAATGAAATAAATGCCTCTTAATTTCCTTAATATCTAGGACATACAGACTATAACTAAAATGGAAGTAGCCTGAATAAAATATCACCTAAATATTTTCACCCAGTGTTCTAATAATCAATAGTCCTGAGAGTACACTAGTATGTATCAGTATATTGACAGAATCAGGCAAAACTCCAAGGATACAGGAATAATCAAATACAGACAGGAGCCCTGCTCCATCGGAACTAAGTGAGCAAAAACCAACAGATGAAGCAAACTAATGGCTTCTTGAAGAAGTGCCTCAACATACGTGTTTCTTCATGTAAAGTAGGAAAGGGGAACCTGTTTTCTACCAGCAGCCATTTATATATTCATATCATACAAAATTATTAATATAGGTAGTTAGACCAGGGCAGCTGACAAAAAGCTCTATGAGAAAACATTGTTAAGCTAACTGAAAAATAATTAAATAAAGTCTGAACTCTGGCTTTATTCAGATGCTACAATGTGAAAAACAAGACTCAAAACGCTTAAACTCTCATTTTAATAATTATAATGGAAAGGAAAATGGAAGTGGGAAAAAGATGCATTAGCTATCTACTTGATAACACAATATTATACTGATGGATCTAATGTAAGAAAAGAGGCTTATCAGATAAGCTTCTGTTAACCTCTGGTACATTTTATCCCAAGATTTGGGATAAACTAAAAGCTCAACTAAAAGTTTGGGGAAACTAAAAGCTCTAGTTTTCTGACTTCTAATCTCATCTCTGTATGAGACTGGCATGCATTACATATGTATACGCACATTCGTATTTATATTTTGGAAGTACTAGGGTTTGAACTCAAGAGCCTTGGGCTTTGGCTAAGCAGGTCCTCTACCAGCACTAACCCTTGCTTTTTGCTAGCTATTTTGAGATAGGCTCTCACCACTTGCCCAAGCCCAGACTTTTGATAGTGATCTGCCAAGAGAAACCAGGTAACAGATGCAAGCCACCATATTCAGCCACCTCTAACTAAAGAATCATCTCAAGGACTTTCCTGGCCAGCTTCTCACATACCTTAGGATGATAAGCATATGCCACCACACCAAGCTATTGATTGAGAAAGGGGTCTCATGAACTTTTCTTCCTGAGCTGACCTCAAACTGAGATCCTCCCATTCCCAGCTTTCCAAGTAGCTAGGATTACAGCTTGGGTCAGGCCATCAGGACTGATTATTAAGTAATGCTGATGATTTTCCAGGCCAGTAGTTCAGTTTTCCTGGATCATGATCCTTTTTTTTTTTTTTTTGGGGGGGGGGGGGGTGGGCCTGAACTCTGGGCCTGGGCACTGTCCCTCAGCTCTTCAGCTCAAGGCTAGTGCTCTACCACTTGAGCCACAGCGTCAGTTTTGGCTTTTTCTGCTTATGTGGTGCTGAGGAATCGAACTGAGGGTCTCATGCATGTAAGCCAAACACTCTACCACTGAGCCATCTTCCTAGCCTGATACTTTCTTTTATATTCAAGATAGTGGTTGAACAATGAATAGTTGTGTATGTCAGAGTAGTCACATACTATGATTTAGACAAGTTACCATTCAAATTAGCCTAAGTTCCTTGAAAAATATAGGAAAATTTCACAGTAAAAAGTTCCATTAAAGATGTAAAATAACTAAGTGCCACTAGCTCACATATATAACCCTAGCTACTCAGGAGGCTGAGATCATGGTTTGGAGGCAGCCCAGGCAGATAAATCCAAGAGTCTCATCCAGTTAACCAGGAAAAAAGCAAAAACTGGAAGTGTGCCTCATGTGGCACAGCACCAGACATAAATAAAAAAGCCTAGAGTGCAAGGCCCTGAGTTCCAGCCTTAATACTGTCACATAACACACACCTATCAAAAAAAAAAAAAAGAATTAACAGTGGAAACTCCTAAAACAGTTTTCTTCTAAATAATGGAGTGGTGGCATACAATCTCTCAAAACCAGGAAATTCACAGGCTCCAAAGCTATTAGTTGTCACCATTAGTAAAAGGTAAGCAGCCCATTTAAATGTAACCAGACTAAAAAAGTAACCCATTTTAAGTACATACTAAATGGAATAAGTCTTGAGAGAAACTAAATAATGTATTTCTTACATTCTGAATATCCAGTGCTTTCTTTTTTCTTGTGAAAAGATTGTCACTGTCAAATAAAGCCAGCCATTTACACAATCAAAGCTTCTTTATAGATGTACTCACAGTCACTACAAATAACTAGTTGTGGTATACAGAAAGGATAAAGCAATAGCCTCTCCAAGTCAGTTTTCCTCTTAACAATCACAAGTTAGGTAAAATTTTACTCTCTAAAAATTCACAAAATAAATGGCATCATAACTGTAAATATAATCTGTGATGAAGGAGAGAAAATAATAGGGAAAAGCAAAGTGTTTTTTGTGGTTTTTTGGGGGGAGGGGGCCCGGTCGTAGGCCCTGAACTCTGGGCCTGGGCGCTGTCCCTCAGCTCTTCAGCTCAAGGCTAGCGCTCTACCACTTGAGCCATAGTGCCACTTCCGGCTTTTTTCTTTTGTTTATGTGGTGCTGAGGAATCGAACCCAGGGCCTCATGCATGCAAGGCAAGCACTCTACCACTGAGCCACCTTCCCAGCCAAGCAAAATGTTTTATTAAAACAAAAAACTTTCAGTCTACTTCAGTTCCTTCATCCATAAAATATATTCCCAATTCAAAGGACTGCTATAAAGATTTCAAAAGATTATAAACTCAAGTATGGTGATATGAATAGTACATACATCTATGCATTCATATGAATCAAGAAGTACATATATGAAGCCGTATACAATACTATATTCTATATAAATAACATTATATTCTGATAAATAGCTCTGAAAGACAAGACAGGTTATCTAAAGTGTTTTAAGCTTTGGAATATTTGCATCTACATAATGAGACTATCTTGAAGACAGGACCAAATCTGAAAAGAAATTCATTTATCTTTTATATATATTTGGGGGGAGGGAGTACTGGATGAAGAGGGTTGAACTCAGGGCCTGATACTTGCTTGGCTGGCACTGGATCATTTCAGCTACATGCCTCCCAGCCTCATATACTCTTGATACAAACAACCTGAAACTTAATTACAATGAGATCCATGGATAGAGGGTTCCAAGGAGACTGTTACTGAAAAAAAAAAAATCAGTAAATGCTCAGGATTCATAGAGTGCAGTACTGCTTAATTCACTGTTCTCATAATGCCACCTAAAGACATTCTACCTTTCCACAAATGCAACTTTTAACTTTTTACTTTGGTTTGGGGCACTTAGCTTTTGGAAGGTATATTTCTGCAAAAGGGTGGGGATGCGGACGATGCAATGATTTAAGCAGACCTGACAGACGACCTGGGACTAAGTGTGAGTTACTCCACACCATTGGAGCTGTTGTGCAACCCAGAATTTAAGCTCTTTGTCTCTGAAATTTCTTCTGGAATTATTACTGATTAATGACTTCCCTTGGTCAACAACAAGATGATCAAGTATCTCCTTCACAGGATGAAGGAGTTAACAATATAGTGCTACAGAATACCAAGATAAAGAGTTCAATACTCTGAACAGATATGGTGGGTCATAAGTTAGGCTACTCATAATACAAGTTTCACCATTCTGTGTTGAAGTTTTACAATATACAGTTTAAATGCAAATAAAACAAAGACTATATTTTAGTAATTATTATTTAAAATTGGAGTATTCTAACTCTTAAGACTGCAGTTCCTCATAAACATGTAGGAAATGTAAAATACATGGCAAATGCCTCAAAATATAGTAAATGGTTTTCAATTCATTAAGATATCATACACTGAAATATTAAAAGCAGTGTTTTAAATATTTAATAAAATAAAAAAAGTCCTAAAGTCTTTATGTATATTGCTTAAGAAATTTTAAACTACCTAATGGCTTTTAGGAATATTCAAGTGTCATTCATCTGAACTAAGCAGGCCAAGCAAAATACTCTTCTGATTCCTATGTTCTTCTCAATGTCGAAATGGGTGGATAAATTTAAAGCCTGTTCTCTCAAGAGTTGCTTTATAGGCAATTTTCTCCCAGTATCAAGGTCTAAAATTTCCATTTGGCTGCCAGTTTGCGATTAAATTCATCACCTTTATTATAAAAATGTGCTTTACTCCATGGCCTGCTGCACAAGAACTGTAAGAAAAACATTTTTCACTGCTAAAGGCAAAATCATTCTAAGCAACCACCACATTCACTTTAGACACTGGCTTTTTCAACCTGATGAAGCAGCCTATAGGTTCCTGGGAAAACTGTGACAACAGTGTAGCCCATACAAATTGAGTTCTATAGAAATGCCATGCTTTACATTTGGGATAAAGCTGACCATATTTCCATTTATTTATTTATTTTGTAGTGCTAAGGACTGAACCCAGAGCCTTGCTCTATTTTGGAGACTATATGCCCAGCCCTTAAAATTCCTTATGTGAAGATTCATTATTATTTTGAGTAAATCTCAAACTGAAAATCCGTATACAGAGCGTATTTCTGAAGTTCAATATAAAGACAATAATTTTAAGTATCAGAAAAAATTAAGTTCCCACCTTTTACTCCATTATGTTCAAGTTCAGTTTGCTTCATAGTTTAACTTTCACCATCTGGGCAAATAGTCAATGGTCAAAGGTAGGTTTGCATCACATTTCTAACTGACTTTAGTTTCCTAATAAGTCACAATATAAAGAGGAAAAAAATCTGAAAGTATTTCCGAAATAATGACATGAAAGCTAAGATATTTAAAGTAGTATATACTCATTTGTGAAATTTAATATTGTAAAGATTATCTATATAATTAACTTTTAACAAACTTGGCCAGTAAATCAAATATTAGAATCTTGTAAATAAACTTGGTGTATTTTTTCCTTTGTAAAAATGCACAGGAAAGAAAATCAGAACTAAATCTCACATTATGTTAAGCATGTACGTAATAAGAGAATTTATCATATTGTGTAATATGTGAACCTAGAAGAAATGTTCCATCTTTCTACTAGAAAATAAGGTGGCACTTTCCACTTTAAGCTGAGCATGCTTCTGTGAACAGCAGTTAAGTCTCAATACTTTCCTGTTTTCATTTTTCTCTCCATTCCATGGGCTATGTCTTACTTATCTTTTTGTATCCACAGCATCCAATATGGTGCTGGATTTTTTAAAAGGGAAAAACAAAAAACAAACACCGTTGGAAAGTGCTTATTGAATCAGAACAGTTTAGTTTGCTAAACTATGTAAGTTACAATCCATTTAACCAATGAATATTAATTTACAAGGAGTATTGTTAATAAGACATAAAAATACTAGATTGGATCACAAGTACTACTGAGAGACAAAACTGGGAAACTTTCAGTTTAGTTCTCTCTCTATATATATATGTATACGCACATGATCTATTTCATAACAAGTAGCTTAGTAATGAAAAAATTTTAGTCATGCTATCTTGGCTCAAGTAGTTAGAACACACTCGTTGATAATTAGTCATAATAACATTAACAATCAAGTAGACTCATTTCATAACACCAAAAATTTCCAATTTAGAATCCCCTTGCTACTGTATTTTCATTCTTTTCCCTTTCTCAAGCTCCAAGTCACCTTCAAGGTAAAATTATAAGATAATTTATAACTTTAATATTCAAATTTGGTGAACTTACACACACCTTTACTCACCAGGTAACAAAACAGCTATGTCACTATGATATATTCTGACATTCAACTAATATACTTCAATTGAAACAAAAAAAATGAAAACCAAGTTTCATTCATATAAAAACTACATGTGAAAAATAATGAACTAGTATGCCCAATCAAATGGCTCAAACTTGTGATCCCAGCTACCAGGAGAGACCCTATGAGCAAAAAAATAAATTTTAAAGCACAAAGGCACAACAACTGGGGAAAACTGTAGGGAATTTGTATAGCAATCCCTTACTACTGCCAGAAGAAAAATTAAGAAAAAAAAAAAAAGATTATCCTGCCCCTTACCACCATATAAAATAATTCCATTTCCTAAACTTTGATTTTTCTAATTCTGATCTGTGTTCCCTAATTCTTATTCTTCCATCAAATTCATTTACCTATCATTTCCCCTTTTCACATTTTATTACAATTTTTCAAAGAAAAAAGCAACAAAGTATTTTTAGACACCTTTCAACCATCTCAAAATTTAAATAAGCTTACTGTCTCTAAAAAGCACAAAACTATATAGAACATGTATAAATATTAGTCAAGCAATGTTGGAGAACTGAAATTAAATAGTCTTATTTAATTTTATATTTTGTCAGTACCAGGGTTTGAATTTATATGTTTGTTCAGCTTGCTTGCTAGGCTGGTGCTCTACTACATAATCCAAGCCTCTAGACCAGCTTTTTTGCCGGTTATTTTAAAGATGGAGATTCTTGAACTTTTCCACTTAGCTGGCTTTGAACTGAGATCCTCTAAATCTCAGCTTCCTGAGTAACTAGGAATAGACACCAAGAAATTTTCTAATACTTTTATATTATTCTAGGGCAAATGACCTAGATCTACCAAAAAAAAATAAAAAAACAAAATGGAGGAAATTAGCAGCCCTTGTAACAAAATACTCAAAATTCTTTATATTGTATAAAATATAAACAGTGAAAAACACTTTGCAAATCTGAAATGAACCACACATCTGAACTTATATACAAAGTGTTGGAAAATGCTAAGAGACTACCATGAACCCAGAAGAATCTCTTGTTTTTATTTAGTTTAACATCGTTTAATGATCATGACTGTACAATAGATGCTTAATTTTATTACTTTGAGAAAAAAGTGTATTTCAAGCAATGAAACAGAACTGAAAATGATTGAGACTACTTACATCAAAGGGTAGCCAACTATAGAAATGATCTAGTCATGATGTAATTCTCCTTAGAGATCAGACCCAAGGGTGCTCTTCCTTGCTGGTATCACACAGAGATAGTATTACCAAAAAGTCAATTTACCTACCATTCTTGAATCTAGCAATACCAAAATCATGTCTCCATACTTTGAGATTGGTGAACTGCATTTACATATAAAAATAACAGATGGTACTGAGATTGTTAAGATTCTTTCCAGCTTTGAAATCTAAGGACTGGAATTTCCTCTGGTCAAAGACAATTTTGGGAGAGGGTAGGAAGAGGCATCCCAAAGATTAAATCCAGAGCCTTGTGATACTAAAACAGCACTCCATTGAGCTTCTTTTTTTCTTTTCACAAAAATACATTCAGGTTTCCAAGTAAAGTGCTAATTTACTATCTCTTCTTGTACTTCCCTTTCAGAAAGACTACTATACAAACTATAAAGATCATCAAAACCTCATTTAATATGATTGCATAATTGCTGTACAACCAAGGGAAAACAGGACCTAAAAAGAAAAAAGAACATCTGAAAAATAAATGAGAAAAACAGTAGCAGCAAGTTATCTATCATGCTTAATATGCCACACTATAATTTAACCCTCATAAAACTAAAGACAAGAAAAACTCCACTAAACACATGATGAAAAGGAAGGAAGGGAACTGAGAGTGATGTCTCTTGCTATCCTAATATAAAGCTCCAGACAATTAAAAGTGTCCCCCTACCCCGAAACTTATTTACTTCACTATTTAGACTCCTTTTGTATCCAAGACACTGTTTTATGTTAAGATCACACACCTTTTCCTTTTCTCCACTAAAGTCCTATGTCCTTGGAAGGTCAAGTGAAATTTTATTACTTCTCCAGAAACATTTCATTACCCAAACTAAAGCACCCGCTTTTAGCACCTTCAATACACCTTTACATTACTTTTCATACCATTTTCTCATCAATCTTAAGGAACAAATCTAAAGCTTTGTTGTAGACCTCACAATATACCATTATCTACTTTAAACAGAATAAAAAATTTCTACTATTAAATCACTAAACTAATATTGAAATAGATATCTTCAGCAAGATTTAGAAATTATACACTATATCATAAAAGTCCATTACTTTTTGTTTTGCAATGCAAAATAACAGTTTGGTATTCATAAGTGCCAATCACAATATTTGGTAAGGTAGGACTTTCTGAAAACTAACGTAATAAATTCTGAAAACATTTGCTATTGTCAAAATACATAGTTTCTAAAAAACAAAGTAGTATGTTCAAAAGAAATTTAACTCTTGTACACTTGGAGAACATGGAATATCACCATGAAAACTGAAATGATTTCAGGATACAAAATCCTATGAATAGCAATGGGAAATACAACATTATTCTTTAAAAAAAAGAATGAAAAAGAAAAAAAAGGATAATAATATGGAAAGAACCCAATTTTCTAACGACTAATATAAGTTTAAAAAATAGAAAAAAATTTTA
This sequence comes from Dipodomys spectabilis, assembly GCF_019054845.1. Lineage (NCBI taxonomy): Eukaryota > Metazoa > Chordata > Mammalia > Rodentia > Heteromyidae > Dipodomys > Dipodomys spectabilis. The sequence goes on from NW_024870803.1 coordinate 2,118,570, forward strand.
CCTAATTCCGAATTATGCAAGGTTTTCACTTTTTAGTTGATACAATTAAGTTTTTCTTAAAAGGAAGAAAATTTTATGAGAACAAATGTTTCTAATACATGATTACCAGAAAGAAAACAGAGAAGATTCTCAGAGGCTCACAAACTAAGAAATAATCTTTAAAGTGACTGAAGGAATAATAGTTGCTCAGATTAAAGGAACCTCTCTAGCCAAGTGCCTTGGCAGTTTATAATTTAAATCTACCAATTATTAGTAAAAGCACTATTTCCAAATCATATATAAGAAATGAGTGTTTCTTCAACACTTGCACAGCATATTTTACAACTATATATATAGATATGCACATATCTATATATATATTCACCTAACTAAACTGACAAGAATGCCATAAAGGCTATAAACTAGAATAATAAAATGAGATAAGATTATCTTTGTACCACTGATAACTTTTTATTACTACAATAAACCAAGATCCTTAAAAGAACTTTCTTTTTCAACTAAACATATAATACTAAACTGACACACACTTTTTTCTGACTCACATTACTAAGCAGGCATCACCTCCTTATAGATTTTTAAACTGCAGATAATGTATAAGTAAGCTTCTTAATGTATATATATTACATAATCCCTTGCAACAACCTTTCAAACAATGAAGCTATGAAAGCAGACAATACCAAGTACTCTGGAAAATAGCTCTAATCAAACTGAAATCCTAAACCAGTTATATTTAATGTAGTTAGCATACTAACATATGGTTTCTTAAAAAGCCAAATTCTTAAAAAAAAAAAAAAAAAAATCACAACTCATTCACATGCCACCCTAAATATTAAACTCAATAACTGCTGTTCGTCCTACTCCTGAGCAAGTATTCCCTTATAATTTAAAGGATAAGAATTTTCTATGCTGGCAAGTTATTTCTCAACACATTTTAATCACTAAAAGCTCTCTTTTGTGTACTAATATCTCCATCTGCTGGAACATAAGTTCTTTACTATTAAAGATTCTTAAGTGCTGGAAAGCTCAGCTCTGTGCTAGAGTACTTGTCTAGCATTCACAAGCACGTGGGTTCCAGCCTTAGGACAAGAAAAAGAAAAGAAAACTCTTAAAGACAAAAACTTTATAATAGAGATTTTTGCAACTTACAATTTTAAAACCTGATTTCTACCCAGTTTTATCTATCTTGAAGACCTGTCTTGTTTTCATAGTATTACTCAGAACAATTCAAATAATTAAATTTTTTGCATGATACTCCTACCCTTCATAGGTAAGATCCAAAGTATTTGCTTGAAGAGAGCAACACGTCCCTTTCCTCTAAGGTAAGTATCTTTGGGAGGCATGCCACCATGAGACACACCCCTCCCACTTAAAAATAGAGACCTGTACTCCCCCTTCTAGGTCTATTGGATATAACAAAGAAGAACTTAGCTAGTAATGACACATTAAAAGGACAAAATAAAGCTTAGTAAAAAGTAACAAAAGAAAGTATACATGGAGTAAGAAAAAAGGGTTGAATACCCTAACAATTAGAATGAGTCACTATACATATCATTTGTAACAGGTCTAAAACAGGCAAGATAGTTTTAATCATACTAATTAGTAGAATTTTAATAGTGTCTTCTCTATATTGTACAAATAAAGCAAGTACTTGTGGCAGTATCAAGAACATTAGTGTTGGCTAATAAAAAAAGATATGATGCTAAGCAAAAATGAACTCCAAGACAAGAACATGAGGTTTTCTTTGTTGTTTTTAATGTACTATGTGATTTCTTGTTTCTTTTGTGTGTATGTTTCTTCCCCACTATGGCTTATCCCCTACTGTCACTGTATTTGATTTTGGTACCCTGGGTATATATTTATCTGAACTAGGGAAGGGGAACAAAATGGCGGGATAAAGGACAAGAGGGGAACCAATGCAACAGCGATACACATAAAATAGTATGTTGGAAATGATCTGTACAACTGAGGGGAAGGGGATTAGAGGGGGAGGGAAAGTGGAAGGAAAATGAGGGAGTAACAAGTATGTCAAGAAATGTACTCACTACCCTTACTTATGTTACTGTAACCCCTCTGTACATTACCTTGACAATAAGATTTAAAAAAAATAAAAAAAAGATACAATTATAACCCAGTCAGGTGCTGGTGGCTCACACCAGTAATCCTACCTACTAATATATGAAAATCACAGTTCCGAAGCCAGGCCAACAGGGAAATCTGTGCGATTCTTATCACCAATTAACCACCAAAATGCCAGAAGTGGCTCTGTGGAGAGGTAGAATGCAAGTGTCCTGGCCCTAAGTTCATGCCTCAGAACTGTCTGATGTGTGCATGTAAGCATATGCACATGCAAAGATAATAATTACCAAATTAACAATTTTGAAATTGAATTAAGAAGATAAACGTGAACTCATGACTTTTAAAATCAATTACTGTCCTAGCTCTGTCCACAGCAAATGGTTTGAAAATAGCCTACACTCAACCTAAATAAAGTATCTTAGCACCTGTGAGTCTAGCACTAGGCCAGACAAGAGTCCTGGAGAAACACCCACTCAGGCTGCATGGCAAGACAGGCAGGCAAGGGAGCTGGGGTAGCACATGTAGGAGCACACAACCCCAGCCCAGAAAGAAAGATTTAAAACACAAAGGAAATAGTTTGAGTATCACTGGTCAAAACTGTGTTGACTTAAACATCAAAAATAATTCATGCAGTTTATTTAAGTCCAGTCTATGAAATCCATCTCATAATAATAACCATGACGGATTAAGCATCACTGACTGCCATTGAGGGCAACTAGTTTATACTTTACTTTGGAAACCAAGATATGTAATAATAATAAGCATCTATCTGGCTTTCCCAGTAGGAACTATTTCCAAACAGTAAGGCTTTCCCTGAAGGTGAGAAGAAGCTCTATCTTTCAAAGAATGCCAAAATAATAACTGTAGAAAGAATGGAAGAATTAGGAAATTACTGTGTTTTAATCCAAGCAAAATTTAGCAACCTTTGAGATTATACTGTGTAAACACCAGGCAATCTAATACTATGGTTACTGTTCATTACCTCCTGGACCAATCATCTTAAAAAACACCCTAACATTACAATGTAACAAACAGTATATCATTAACTACCCCAGATACAAAGCTGAACTTCAGTAATGGTGGAACCAGTCTCTACCTCCAGATGTAAGTATACAATAGTACCTCTGATATACTCTTAAGGTGCTGTATTTCAACCCATTTCATCCTTTAAATCTTCCAAAGTACTAGATACACAGAACACGAAAGAATAATCTTTGAACAGAAAAGTCGTTTAAAAGAGAGATTTGATTTAAGCCAGGCACCAATGGCTCAAGCCTATAATCCTAGCTACTCCAGAGGCTGCGATTTAAGAATCACAATTCAAAGCCAGCCAGCCCGTAGGGAAGTAAAAGTCTGTAAGACTTGACCTTACAATGGAGGTAAGACCAGCTGTGGCTTAAGTGGTAGAGTTCTAACCTTTAGTGAAAAGCTAATGGACAAGGTCCAGCCCAGCCCCCTTTTCCCAAAGAGAAGATACTGACTTAAGATTCTGATTTGAGGAAATCAGTCAAGGAGATTTTGGATGCAACTATAGAAATCTAATTGACTGATTATGTACAGGACTTGCTCATTTTGTTCAACTAGTCACTGTATAGAAAAACACTAAAGAGACAGAAAAACAATGAATCTCTAATGTATTTTAAATAAATATAAATATAGGCAAATAAAAAGAACCAGATGTCAACTGGGGTAAAATTCTCAGAAAGCTTCATTGGTAGTTGGTAACATGTACACACTTAACTGCTGAGACTGGGTCAAACTTTTCCAAGTCAAAATAATTCAGTAATTCCTGACTCAGTCACCTAAAGCTACTTTATTCAATTCTCTTCAACTCTCACAGAAAGTTCAATTCTCCCTTAAGTGACCAAAAATTGTGCTCACTGCTACACAAACAAGCCCCACATATTCTCAACACTTCATGATAAATATACTTATAGGTAAGGTAGGGGAGAAGACCTATACATGTTTTGCATAGTTAAAAACACACTTTAAAAATCTCTTAAAACTTCAAGATACAGAAAGCTCAAAATGCAAACATTTCTGTTCATTATTAATTTTGGAAAACCTAAAAATATTATGAAACAACGGTACTGAAAGTGTCAACTCGGTGTACAGTGTATGTATTCCTATGTTTGAGACTTTAGTTTTATTCTCAGCACAGAAAGAAAAAAAATACTAATGGGCTAACCACATACAATTACAGTCACAATACCTTTACTGGTTTACCTTCAAAGAGTTCAATTATAAGATAACATTCCCTACACTTTTCAGTGAAACTGAAACCCCTGACAAGGCTTTAAGCCCACCATATCCCCACCCTAATGTAATCTTTCTATTCTCCACTTAATCCTTACCATTTCTCTCCATACTTTTGCCGTTCCACCTTCATATATAAACATTTTTTTTAAACAAGCCTTGCTGACACCATTACCCTTTTCTCTCTCCTGGACATTCCTCCACCTTCCTATTAATACTCAGATTCTACATCACAAGAAAACTGTACTAGTATTTCATCTCAATGCAACTTCTGAACTATCAATGCTACTAAACTCTTGCATTTAACAACCTGACAATCACATGAATAAAAGTACCTTTCTCTCCTTTAATCTCTCATTCTCTACAAGTTGCTCGTTTATTCAATTGTTCATCTTATCATAAAGAATCTACAAATACCGACAAATTAGATGCTGCTACTACCTCACAGAATAAGCAAATCTTGTGCACATGATACCTTCAAACCTCAGAATATTTGGATCTGAGGTTGAGAAGACAATTCCTTTTACTGGCTTGGGGTGTGGCTGGTGGCAAAGTGCTTGCCTGGCATGCATGAGGCCCTAGATTCAACCTCCATCACTAGAAAAAAATGAAAAATTCCATTTACTAAGCTCATGTTCACAAATAAAACTAATTAGTTTTATCTATGTGTCCATTTTAGCAGGTTCATGATTCTATAATCCATATTTTCTATAGATCTGTAGTCAATGTATTCAACGTTTCATGGATGGTCTCATCAGCATAGAATGAAAAGATGCACTCACTTTCACCTTTGGGCTCGTTCCTGCATGTGCACATACAAGCTTACTGAGTTAACCACTGACTACCAGCCACAGTAGTGGGAACACCAATTCAACAATAGTATTGCAGATAATTTTAGAATGTTTCTTTTCTTGGGTAGAAAATATTTCCTCTTTAAAAAAAAAATTATGTGCCTACTACTATGTAACAACAATTGTATCCGAGACATAACAATGGAACATAATCAACAAAGAGCCAACAAAGAGCTGTGGTTTATATTTAAGATTTTAATGTATCTGAAATCAGCACTCACCTTTTCAATACTAATATGAGGAACACAATGAGTGCATCACCTAGTGCAGCACCCATTTCCAGTCCTCAGGTCACTCTTCAGTTGCCCACCTGATAAATCACTAAGTTATTTGCCCTTCGCTGAATTAAAGCTGATGCGAGTGTTTATTCCTGACTTAAATCATTTGGCAATATGAAGCCTCTAATATTAAATCTTTCAGTCAGAAATACTGCTTCCTCTACAGGATTAAAAATAACAGAAATAAAAAAAGCTGCTAAATAGGCACTGAATTTGTGTGTACTATAGCATTTAAAGAACTTTGGTTACAAAGGAATTTAACTGAATGGGTTGAAAAGCCTCTAAAAACTGTCTGCATCTCACTTTTAGGCTCATACTCATTCAAATGAGTTTCTCTTTAACCATCTCAGAATACATACTTGAGCTCCAAAAAATAACATGTCACTGAAATTAGAAAAAAACCATGAACTTTTTCTTTATGTTTACAACCTAAGGCAACAGCTGACGTTTTGTGTTTTTTCAGCATCAGGGTTAATATTCTACGATTACAAAAGCACACCACAAAGCAATTCAAAAGGTGAAATTGAAATTTAGGGCACCATTCCACTCTGTTGCTACTCTGCCCTCTTCAGATTTCTACAGTTTCTCTATAGCGATGTAATGAAGAGACATGTCAAGTCTTGTTTCCAGGAAGCTCTGTACACCTTAGAGATAAACTCATGTTTTAAAAATTGTCATTTGGCACAAATGACAATCTGCTAGTTACAATTTATGGTCTTTTATTCATCCTGAACACACCAAAACTTTACTTGAGAGAGAGATATTTTTCCCATCTGCCATGCATTGTGTGTGTGTGTGTGTGTGTGTGTGTGTGTGTGTGTGTGTGTGTGTGTGTAAAATGAAACACCTATACATTGGCTTTTCTAAGTGAATGACAAAGGTTTACTTATTTAAGCTCATAAATATAAAAACTGTCAAGAACTGAGATAAGCATTGATACACTGATATATGTTGGTGTAAGAACTGGCTGGAAACTACTGCTTTAGTAAACTATTTCATCTAATTCTCATACATACCAAGAGTAATAAACTAAAATTAAGATTAAGCACATCTTGAGGGAAAGTACTGAAAACAGACTTCTTTGAAAGTCCATCTGAATAGAAAAAAAATGCCATTACTTTTTTCCTCTAAATGTCCAAGATTATATCACCTATTAAATGCTTAAATTCTTAAAAATATTAGACAATTCCTAGTGTCACTTCCATATTTGGGAGGTGTTCTTTGTTTTTTGTTGGTTGTGGGGCTTGAACCCAGGATCTGGGTGCTGCTCCTTACCTCCTCTTTTGCTTAAAGCTAGTGCTGTGGTTAATTAAGACTCTCATGGGAACTTTTCTGCCCTGACTAGCTTTGCACTTCAATCCTCAGATTTCAGCCTCCTGAGTAGCTAGGATTTCAGGCATGAGCTACTGGCACCAGGCCATATTTTCATTTTTTTTTTAAATTTACCTGCACACTCCAATTTTAGATATAAACATGTAAAGCACCAAAGTATGTGAATTCAATAAACATGTAAGTGTCCACATGCCAGACTCTTCAAGCTGGCACTTTCAAGGACCAAATTCTAACAAGAAACAAATGAGCTGAAAGTTGCACCTAACACATACTGTACTGACCATTATAAATTTAATATTTCACTTCTGTTAAATGAGAAATCTTACAAGGAAATCAAAAAATGGAGTTATTTTGAGCCCCCCCATAGCATACTAGTTTTTATAAGGTATATGCATTACCTAAAAGTTAACATTATAAGAAAAAAATAATTTTACTTGCACATTGAATTTGGGAGGAGGGAGTGTGAGCGGATGACGTGAAATAGGAATTCGAATCTTAGGTCTCACATCTGCTAGGCACTCATCTCTTGTCTCAATGTTGAATACAGAGGGGAGAAAGAACAGAAAAAGTAATGAAGTCTTGTCAACAATGTTAAAAAAATTGACACACTTCCAGTCATGACTTCCTCAGGTTAAGACCACTCTCCGGCCCCACCCTTTTGGCCAAAAAATGAACTCTCAAGAATATTTTCATAACAACTTACTAACAGCAGAAAGTTGTCTAGTGGGCATTTAACTTACTAATAAAAACCCCACAGTGTCACAGCATTTTCCATCTCTGACAGAGAAGCAATTTCTGCTTACAATTGCATCATCAAACAAGTAAGTTGTATTAGCTACACTCAGTTTCTTAAGTGAAATATAATGTAGTTTAAATACAATTATAAAAAGCTGCCCTATGACCACACTGAAATTCTCTTATAACCACAAATAAGCAAAAAACATACAAAAAACCTGACAACAATAACAAAAAAAAACTTGCATGTCTAAATATATATGCCTCAAAAAAGAGCATCTTAATCAAGCTTTAGTAAAGGTCAAGTAGTCAAAGCAAGGTTTATTTTATCTGATACTTCTTTTGCCATAGGAATCTATCCTCTCTAAAAGGGGAAAAAAAAAAAAAGACTATTTCTTGTGGAAAATCAATGAAGCATTAGCGACAGAACAGTGACACAATTAACAGAAATATAATGTAGGAGAATCATTCAAAAGTCAAATGTGAGCCAGAAGTGTAGCTCAGTGGTAAGGCACTTATTAGTAGCAAAGCCCTGGTTCTATCCCGGACCCTATACACGTATGAAAAAGTCAAAAGAACCTGTTTTAATTTTGTAATCTCAAAGCCACTTAAGAAAAGTGTTCATATAAAAAACACTGGTATACTCAACTGGGTGTGAAACTTTTACTATAAAGTATGTAAAGCAGAAGAAAAAGGAATCATCTTCCACTTATTCAGGTAGGCTTCCAAAGTCAGCCAAATGCTGAATCTACAGTGTGATACAAATGACCTGTTTCAGTTACAGGCATATAGAGAGCTGTGGCACTCCTAGAAAAGGCAGTAGAGAAAAAGATAACTTGTCACAAAGTTCTTGCTTCCTTATTAGCACACCTAATTCAAAAGATAAACCTTCCCTCTGAAAGAACAGATTAATGGGATTCCTCCAGAAGAAAAATCTATTTGTCACAGATATTGATTGCTGTCAACAAAGATTCTTTCTTCATACAAAAGATCTAAAATTTTTAAGAAACTATATAGTCGGAGTCCTCTCAACACCAATAGCCAGGCAAATTTTAAATAAAAGCTTTTCAGGACAAAGTTCCTATAAATACATAAATAAAGCAAGAAAACTGCGGGTAAGACACACCAAACAATAAATTCCTAAGAAGCAGAAAAAGGCATTAACATGGAAATGTATTATAGCAAATAAAGTTTTTAAAATGTTTCCTCATGTTTTAAGAGGAAAAATTTACTATCAAAAAAGGGCCTACAAAAAATATTCACAATAAAATCATTTAGACTTCACTTTCCCACAAACCATAATACATTTTTTAATTTTTCATTTTTGAATAAACAGCTTTCCCAGATTCCCTAAAAAAATAAAATAAAAACTCAAAATCTGATGTTAAACTACCTAATTTTTCCTTATTTGGGTCTTTTCAAATTTTTTTTCTTCACTTTTATAAAAACAATTTACATTTAATTTCTATTGTTCAAATGTCAGTTCTATGACAAAGGTCTTTTAAAAAAAAAAACCACAACAAAACAGTGTACTGTTTTAAAGTGGATTGTCTCAATGTACAGTTGAAAACTTTCTGAAGACAGAGTAGTCTAAAGACCCAGGTCTTAACCTGTCATGGTATTCAATATCAACTGAAATGTGTTCTTCATGTAGCTGCAAAACTCAAAATATATTCTCTTACTTCACTTAGTGTTAAACATACTTGGAGAGAAAGATGGGTACTGACTCCAAGCAAAAATTGAATAATGAAAGACCACCAAGATACAGACAAAAAGGTAATTTTTAACTTGACACAGAATGTGTTCCTTCTAAAGCTTCAAGTTTTAATCAAGTAGGAAAACACAACCAATTATTTTCCTAATTTTCTAACAATTCTCAAGCTGACTGGAAAATGTTTAAATATTTATTTCAAAAACATTTTAAACAAAGGGTGAACAAATGGAGCAGTGACACTCTCCAGACACTTATGTTGAAAATGAACAATACAACTTATAGAAGAAGGAGGGAAGAAACTGGAGAAAACGAGGGAAGAAGTGACTGTTCAAAAGGAAACGTACTCATTATCTGACTTATGTAACTGTAACCCTTTTGTACATTACCTTTATAATAAAAATAAATTTAAAAAGACTAAACTACAAAACCCTATTAAACTGATCAATCACTTAAGTAAAAAACTTAGTTTTTCTGAACTTGAAAAATAATTTTTCTGCCAAGCATTATGGACAAACAAAAATATTACTCCTAACCACAAACAGAAGTCATTAATTCGTTTTGGATAATGACCACAGGGGTAAAGCACAACTTGTTAAATACCGCAATTAAATCATCCAGAGAGAAAAAAAAGTGACATAACTAAGATACAGGATTTTTTTAACTCAAATTAAGTTTATAATAATGCTAACAATTACAGGAAGCAGCTTATTCCACACTAAAGAACAGCCCCTTGCACTGGTCTGATAAAAACAATCCAACTTCCTGGTCAGTATACTGCCCATCTCAAACATATTAGCTACCACAGCGAACTAATCTATGCATTAGAGAGCTGAAAAGACTAGAAGGAAGAACAGATCAAGGCAAGTTTTCTCTTTATGAAAAGGAGAAACAGTACTTGGAACGTTATCATCTTGACTCAGTGTTCCACATCTGAAATGCAAATTTCCAACCAAGGAGAAAATATACCTTTGTTAAAGATAATATCAAAAGATTAAAAACTGAAGTCAGAAGTTAGAAACTTTCCAGAAAATCAACTTCGACTGCAGATGGATATAAAAGCAAAAGTGAGATGCCTTTTACAACTAATCAAAGAAATTCAAATTGTTTAAAGCTTTTAGAAATAGCATCTATGTGGTTAAGAGTATTTCCAAACTTTTCAAAATATTCTCGTGTGCCGTTTGATTGAATTTAGCATTTTAATAATGCTGTAACAATAAACTGCAGCAAACATTTTTTTCACCCTAAATTATTCCTACTAAACTTTAACTTAATCAAAATAAGCCATGGAGAAAGTGTACTGTTTTCTATCCATAGACACATTCCTGGATCACAGATGAAATTGTCTCCATAAAATAAATTGCAACTAAAAATTTAGGTCAGATTATTGGGCAAGCTACACATTTTGTTAAACATTTCCACAATTAAAAACACAATAGCTGGCGCCCCTTAGCGCTCACATTTGGAAACACGCATTGAAGAGTTCTGGCTTCTTTTTTTTTTTTTTTTTTTTTTTTTTGACATTCCAGAAAGTTTTCTGCCTCCACAATCTTTCAAATGCCAACACAAATAGGAAAAGCGGAACCCTTAAAGGGGCAGCTCGAGTTTTCTCTGGAGCCGTGTAACACTAAACCACCCTGATCCCAGAGTGGGAACAACGCGAGCTCCGGCGGCGTCTTAGTGCGTGGACGAGGCGGCGGCCGCCGTTTTCTGCTCCAAAACTGTGCCCCCGGTTCGGGGCGAGGGCAGCTCCGGGTTCCTCGTGAGCCACTTTCTGCCAGGGAGAGACTTCCGGCCCTTTGTTCTCTCTGGCATGCCAACTCCGTGAGCGCGACCGGGAAAAGGTCTCCAAGCTCTTCTTGGCCACCTAGGACCCACGGCGTCTCCGACGGCTTCGCTCGGTGCGCGGGCGCCGGCCGGGCGGACGGGCGCCGTCCCGACTCCCTCTTCCCAAAGCACACATAGGGCTCCTCAGATCGGTTTTCCTCTCCCCGGGCTGCCCCGGAAAGTAGCGACTACTCCAGGCCGCAGCCGCGAAGGGGCTGCGCGGCGACCCGGGGCAGGCCGGGCGGGTGCGGGGCGGGGCGGGCCTCGGCCTCGGGCTCGGGCTCCCGGCCCAGCCCGCCGCGCCCGCCCGCCCGCCCGCCCCGGGCGCCTCGCAAACTTTCGCTCCGCTCCCTCCGGCCCCGACAAACTTCCCGCCGCCCCGCGCGCCGGCCCTCCCGCCCGGCGCGCCCCAACTCGGGCTCCGCTCCGGGCGGCGCTCGCCAGCCCCCACCCCCGAAAGTGAAGTTGGACTCCCGCGCCCCAGACAATAGGAGCGGGGAGGCGCCCGCGCCGCGCCGCGCCCGCACCACTTTCGGGCTCCTACGCAATTTCATTAAGTCCCGCGCGGCGTCGGCCGGCGCGGCCGGGCCCCCCGCGTCCCCCGGGCGGGGGGCCCGCGTCCCCGGGCGCGGAGGGCCGGAGGCCGGGCCGGGCCGCTCCGGCGCACAGGGAGGGACCGAGGGAGGGAGGGTCCGCGGCCCCGCCGCGCCGGGCCGCCCGCTCCGCCTCGGACCCCCAGGCCCGGCGAGGACCCCGCCGCCTCCCGCGCGCCCAACTTGGCGCCGGCGCGGGGTCCGCCCGCGGCCCGGCCCCCGCCCTCGCCCGCCGCCGCCGCCGCCGCCTTTGTGCGCCCGCCCGCCCGCCGGCCGGCCTCCCGGGGGCCCCGGGCGCGCGTCCCGCCGGCCTGACCTTCCCGCCGCCCCCCTGCCCCGGCGGCCGGGCCGGGCCGGCGCCTCACCTTCGTCCAGCAGCCGCTCGAGGTGGTTGAAGATCCCGCAGAAGTTGGGCAGGCTGCTCATGAGCTTCTTGTCGTTCATCAGCTGCATCAGGTAATCCGGGGTGGGCTTCGGCTTCTCCTTCGTTTCCATTTCCCCGACCATATTCCAGGCTCCGCCGCGCTCTCCGCCCGCCGCCGCCGCCGCCGCCGCCGCCGCCGGAGAGGAGGGAGGGGCGCGGGCGAGCCCCGGCCGCCGGCCGCTCGGGACGCCGCGTCCCGCTCCGCGCCGGCTCCCGCTCCGGCTCCCGCGCCGAGCCCCGGGGCGGCCGGCTCCGCGCGCCCGCCCGCCCCCCGCAGGCACTTTCCGCCCGGCCCGACGCGCCGCGGCCGCCGCTCCTCGGCCGCCCCTGGCGCGGCTCCCTCGCGAGGCCGGCGGCGGAGGCGGGACTCGGGCCGAGCGCGGCGCGGGCCGCTGCGCCGCGAGGAGCCGGGGGGCCGCTGGTCCGCTCCGCGCCGCCGCCTCGCCGGGCTCGGGTCTCTCCGGCCGGTGCCCGCCGCGGCGCTCCGCGCTCCGACTGCGCTCCTCCTCTTCCTCCCGCTCGCCTCCTCCTCACTCACTTGGCGGCGGAGTTCGCCTCAGTTCAGGCGGCGCTGCCGGCGGCGGCGGGGGAGGGGCGCCGGGCGGGGAGGGCCGGGGGCGGGCGCCGGGCGGGGCCGCGCAGGGCGGCCGTTACGGGGCCCGGCCGGCGCGCTCCCGCCCCCCGCCGCTCCGGGCCCTCCCCGCCCTGGTGCGCGGGCGGGACGGGCGGCCGGGGCCGGGGCGGGAGCGTGGCGGCGGCGCCGGGCGCGGGGGTCTCCGCCCTGCGGGGGCCTCGGGGTCGGGCGAGGGCGCCGGGCCGGCCTCACGGCGGCGGGCGGCGGGCGGGTCCGCGGCCGCCCCCGCACGCGGTTGCGGGAGCCGCGGGCGCGGTCGGGGAGGAATTCCGGCGGGACGCGCCGCCACGCGCGGCGCCCGCCGCCGCCCCGGCCTCGCTCGCCGCCCGTTACTAGTTGTCTCTCCCTCGGACCTCGGCCACCTTCCCGCTACCGTCCAGAGACAGAGGGGTTTCTTTTTTTTTAACGTCCTGTTGCTTCACGGGGGACTCGCGGGGTGGGCGTCACGTGGCCCGACACGTAGCCGTGAGGCCGACGGCGCGTGCGCGCGGCGAGGCCGGTGGCCACGCCCCCCGGGGGTCGCCCCGCCCCGTGGGCCGAGAGCGCGCGAGGGGGAGGGGAGGGGCGGGCCTGGCGCGCGCGCCTGCGCGGGGCCGGGGCTCGGAGGCGCGGGGCCGTGCGGGGCCTTTGCAGCCGCGGAGCCCTCGCTGCGCGGCCTGCACCGTCGGGTCCGCGGGGACGCGGGGCGTGCCCGAGCCCCGACTGCGGTGCGGTAGGCGGGGACGGACGGAGTCGGGCCGCCGTGGTGGACTCCCCGCGGGCTCGCGGGGGCGGCGCGCGTGACGTCGCTGGGTCCGGGCGGGCGGGCGGCGCCGGGAGCCCCGGGCCCCGCCGGGGAGCGGGGGGCAGCGCAGGGCGGCCCGGACCCCGGGGGGCGGGCAGGAGGGCGGGCCGGCCGCCCCCGTCAGGTTCCCGACGCGCCCGCCCGGGTGGTGGCGGCGTGGGCGCCCGCGCGCGACGCTGGTGGTCGCCGCCGGGTACCGAGCGGCCACCGCTTCCCACGCGGTGGCTCACGTGCCGCGTGCGCGGAGCTGGCGGCGGGAGGCCGAGCGGCCGCGCCCCGAGGAGGGTGGGGTGGAGGCCGGCGGCCTGGCCCCAGCGGAAGCCCGCGCGGGCGCACCGCCCCACCCCGGTCCCGCCTCGGCCCGGCCAGGCTCGGCCTGGGTGGGAACCGACGCCCCTTTCTGAGTTGGTTCCCTTCGCGCCCAGGGTACGCCAGTCCCCCGGCCTCCGGAGGAAACCCGCACCCAAAGCCAAGTAGAGAGCCGAAGCTGAGATTCGGAACCTCCCCTCCCCTCCCCGCCCGCCACGGGCCCTGGCTCACCAGGCAGACCCCCACTTGGCCCACGCCCTCATCCTGTGCCTTGTTTGCTTCAGGGGTTGTTACATGTTTTTGTTTGTTTTCCATTTTATCCTAACTATGGCCTCCCTGAGGCATAGAACCACGGCACCTACCACCGCACTGAGCTCACTGATTAAGACGGCACCTTGCTACTTTTTGCCGGGTCTGCCCTTGAACTACGATCCTCCTGATCGCTGGATTACAGGGAGTTGCACCACACCTGTGCTTTGCCTTTTTATCGAAACTGTCCAATAAACTCGTTGAACTTTGTAATAATGTTCCGCCATTCTGACCCCTAGGAAGTGCGTTTTGTAAGGCTTAACTACTTTTCCTAATCTAGTTGAAACTAATTCGAATGGAAGAACATTGTTAGGTTACATTATTGAGTGATTACTACTAGGTATCTTTCAATGTATAGATCACAGCTCTTCATAGTTATTCCATGATTTCTCTCTCCAGAGGGCAGGCCGGGGAAAGGGGGGAAATCTAAGGCCTGTGAGAATCCCGTGTGATTTGACCTCCGTATCTTGCTGACTGGGCTCTAGCTGCCTGAAATCCTTGACCCATCAAACGGCCAGGCATGCTGACCTGTTCCAAGCCATGTTTCCACACTCAGGCCTGCCTACACACACGAACCCTGCACCCCGCAGGATGCCCTTCCCCCGTTGGTCCCATTTCTTCCTCATGTCTGGACCCCTTGGGCTGCACCTGCCACCTACACTACGTTCCATCAGAACCAGAACTTGACTTTCTTCTTCTGTGAGTCACAACACATGATATGTGCATATGTGGTAGTGCATTACACACTTGCACTCATGTATGTTTTCCTGGAACCCTTTTCCACTTGCTGCTTTCATAGCATAGTCACACCAACATTTGGTACAGAGGTGAATAGCTGTACCTCAGAGGTACAGTGGCCATCCCACCTCAGCAGGAAGTAGCTGGCAGAGGCAGACCAGGTCTACCTAGGATGTCTTCCCCAAGCTCTACCATGCTGAAGCACAAGCTACCACATTTCCTACCTCAGCAATCAGGTTTGCATTGTAGTTGAAAATTGTAAGTGCAGAGTACAATAGAAAAGTTCTTAAGATGTGTGGCTTGCCTTCAAAAAGCTTACAATTTTTAAAATAAACATAGCCAGCCTTTTCCATTATTACATGTGAATTCTGCCCCACAGGCCATGAGGCCTGATACGTGAGGGAACAGGCAAGGATGCTTCTGTATGCTCATGCACTGCTCATAGCCAGCCTGCCTGTATTGATCATTTTTATAGCCCTGGAATGGTGTTATAAATATCCAAATGGCCCTTGGCAGAAGAAAAGTTCCCCTGATTGAAAATACGTATGGAGTGAGCTTCAACTTGAAGATCCTTGTAATAGCTTTTTCACTGTGAAAAATTATGTCATCTACTATGTTGACACTAAAATTGGTTCCACATTCTAAAGTCAGTAATTAACCAGGAGTGGAAATACATTTCTGTTCTCTTACATTTCATTGGCTCTATTTGCTTATTGCTGTTCTTGACATTTAAAATAGAAAATTACAGTATTCCAAACACTTCTGTCTTCATCACCATGGAGTTCCTGCAGCAACTAAAATGTTCCCTGAACTTAAGATTCAGTGCTTGATGGCTTTTGGTTCCAATGTTCTTTTTTAAATTCTTAATCCTTAAATTTCCCTGATAGGGAATTGTTTATAGTAATTGTTTATTGTCTTAATGGAGTTCTTGGGTATCCTTTTAAATTGTGAGATGGTTCATACAGTACTATTCAAACAAAAACAAAGTGACACATTTTAAGAAAGACCATCTTGGTTAGATACACTGAATGCCTGCTGTAGGACTGGGCTGGGTGTTAACTAATGAGTGCTAAGTAAAGCCTAAAGACAAAAGCTGCAAGGATGTGGGTGAGAGCCAGGTTCCCTCCTGGAACCCAGGGCAGGAGTGCCTTCCAAAGGAAGGTTTTGATCTCAAGGTTGGGAAGAGCTAGGGGAAGGCACTGACAATGCTGAAAGCATTAGAACATGTAAGTATGTGGAAATAGAATTAACTCCCTCCCTTTATAGCTACTCTAAACTAAAGGAACAAAATAAAAATTTAGCAGCCCCCTCCCTCAAAAAAGGAAGTGGAAAGGTATCAGGATGTCAGTTGTCATCTCCATTGGTGGTAGATTAGATAGCCTTCCAGTGTCAGGCTACCATGTTTGTAGATGAATGGCCTTGGGCTTTAAATTATTTTTTAACACAAGAAAATAAATCAACCATAGAATAACATGGACTCCTTTCAGTGAGGCGTATTCAGATAAAGCATTTGCAAAATGAAAAGCTTTGCCCTTTTAGCCACCCCAGTGTATAACAGCTGCCTTTTTAAACCACAAACACGATACTTCCAGATGCAGTACTACCACTGCACTGCAGCTAAATGTTAACTGACAGTGTAAGG
Source organism: Dipodomys spectabilis (assembly GCF_019054845.1). Lineage (NCBI taxonomy): Eukaryota > Metazoa > Chordata > Mammalia > Rodentia > Heteromyidae > Dipodomys > Dipodomys spectabilis. Next base: position 2,135,069 of record NW_024870803.1, read on the forward strand.
TTGCTACACATTTGACCCTCAATGTAACTTTAGAGGTGAAAACCCTCAGCCAGGATGCAGATCCTTGTGCCATGCAATCTGACCTTCATTCCATATTTAAGAGGAATCTTCAACAAAACAGAACTGTAATAATTACAGCACCGTGAGAGTGAATTAAAATGCATTTTGTTTTGATCGACTTTCAGACTGATGACTCGTGATTTTAATTTCAATAGTGTTCCCCTGGATTCAGTTACATGGGTGCTTTTCCTACAGGATACATCACTGATTAATTCTTTACAATATTAAACAGATTTCATTGGATTCATGGTCTGTGAGTTTAAATAGCTAATGTGGGTAAACATTTTACAAGTGAAGGGTATAACTGCAATGCTCCACACATTTAATCAAATGCCATTTATCTTTTATTGAAATTTAACTCAAAGATAGAATGTATTTTTCCTGATTGGGTTATAGATTGATGTCTTCTAGACTAAGTTTACAGAGAAACCAGGGAGAAAATAAGAAGACTGAAATGTATAGAGTACCTACAACATAAAACACTGCAGTTACTGAACACAAACAGCTCAAAGTTAATGATTATCACCATTTTACAGTTGAAGAAACCAAGGATTAGAAGGTTAATTAGTTAACATGATTCCTGTCCCATAGTCAGTAAATACTGGGGACATAATTTCACATAGACTCTCAAAGCCCTGAGCAACAAAGGTATAGAGCTGCCCCTTCTGTAAGATAAGTTCAGATGCCTAGAAGTTATGTCTTTTCATGAGTAAAATTACCATCATTTCAGTCTCTCTCTTTTCACAGTATTCTAGACAATGGTAACCTTAGAGCTTCTCAGACATTAAGCTTATATATAATTGAAATACTTCTGGTGTTGTCCAAAAAGGAGAAGAAGAAGAAGATAGTTGTGCTGGGTATAAAAGGTCATCCAGGTAGCTTCTTTTCTAACAAACTATGGAACAGTGAATACATTGAGCAAGTAACTCAGTCTCTGAAGGTTGACTTAAGTCTTGGGAAATTCTGAAATCCTATAATTCTGAAATAAGGTGCCTCAGCAATCAGTAAGGCTTGGTTGTAATTTTGTGTATAGGATAATCTTAGGTACTGATGAATAGTCACATAATGATATTAAGAAATGTGTTTTTTAATCTTTACATAGCTGATTTTGATTTTGCACTTACTGAAATTATTTAAAATATGTTTAAAAATTATATTTAAGGGCTTTTGTTTCATTTAGCCAGTACAGTACAATTCTTACAATGTGATAAAAAGTGGAGCAATGAGTCCCTCCATGGAGAAATTTATCTTATAAGTAGAATGTGACAATTCCTTAAAGGCGGGGTCTTGTTCTTCTTTCTGTTCTCTTTCAAAAGAGTTCACATTCAACAGTCACTTCTTCGCATAAAAGAAAGAAAAAAGACAGAAATGTAGACCAACTTGGAGTCTAAGGAGAGGAGCACCCAGCTGTGGAAGCTGCTTAGAGCAGCTTTTGGAAATCTCAAAGGTTCCTCTGTCTTCCAATGACATAAAGGAGACTTAGAAAAGACTCACCCTAGTATTCATTTTTGGGTTTTGCTCTTGCTTTATGTGGTATTGGGGATAGTATCTAGGGCCTGTACACACTAGGCAAGCCCTCTACCATTGAGCTACATTGAGCTGCATTTTGAGGAAGAGTCTAATTACATAGCTCAGTCTGGTCTTGAGATCCCTGTGTCTTCTGGACTGTCCTCAACTTCTCAATCGTCCTGCATCTGCTTCCCAAGTGTTGTGATTACAGGCATAAATTACCAAGCCTGGCCTTCAGAGTCTCAAGAAGTATTTTGGAGTATAAAAGTTACCTCTCAGCAAGAAGCATTTGAGGCAAAGTAGGCCAAAGCACCCATAGTCCACTGAATGTATAACAGGTCAGAAATAAATACCTTGTTTTAATAGTAAAAGAATCTGTATAATGTACTGATATCTTCTCCAATTCACTCTTACTTTGTTATTTATTTGGGTATCTAATTTAAAAAGCAGTTATTCACAGCCCTGGTATTCATTACAGCCTTATCAGTCTTTAAATTCTGAAATACTTGTGTGGTATTGAGTAGTCTGTGCTGAGCTACTCTCCCAGAAGCCATGGGGCTCTTCCCCTAGCCCAGCAGCCCTGACATAACACCTTGCACCTTGCTCCCTTCAGTCCTGGCACATTCTGACCCTACCCATTTTTAGAGACATCTTTCATTTTTGACAGAGTTTGAGCTGAGGGCCTACTGCTTGCTAGGCAGGTGCCATACTGCTGAGCCATGCCTCTAGCCCTAGTATTTGAAATATTACATCTATTTCTATCAACCTCTTTACATACTTACAAAATTATTTTCATGTTTCTATGCCCATTGAACCTGAGTTTACTAGTCTTCACTAATTGCAATGATAATATTTCACAGTAGAACTATTTCTGTTGTGCTCTCTCCAGGCCTTTGTAGCAATTCTTCTTCCCTCACTGCGCTGCACACAGAGCTCTGATGAGGCCAGCAGTTACTCTTCCCTGATTCTGTCTAAGGCAGTCAGTAAACATGTCTCCCATTTTATACATCTTCAAGGGCCACCAACTTGATTAACTGGAGTAATTGCATTGCATTTTTCTGAACATCTCTTGTTAGTAAGCATTGTTTTTAGATGAGAATAAAATGTAGTGCTATAAAATGAGTAACACTTTTTGTCTAACAGTTCTAAAATGTGTGCCCTATATTTACAGTGTAATTCTGGAATTAAGTAGTGAGAAGCTGTAAGCCAGAGCTGTGACAGAGTGGTACGGGGCATTGCCTGTGGTAGCAGCATTTCTCTGTCCAGGTACAGCTGTCAGAGGAGCAGAGAGCCTGTGAGAAGGGAACCAGGAAAAGAAACTGCTAAACTGTGAAGTCAGAAAAAGAACTTGGACCAAGATGTTTGGAGACAAGTCTGGTAAGTTTCTCATCAGCTGACATGCCAGCAATAAGCCGCCGCCTCCTCCGGTTCCTCTCTGGGTGGCCGGGATGTTGGTTCGCCAAGACGGCAGACTCTCATCTGTGCCAGGTCCCTGACCTCTTAGACCAAAGGCCATTCTTGACTTTCTCCTCTCCCTCAGCTGACCAGGTTTCAACACTGCAGCTGGTCCCATGCCTAGTTTCATGAAGACACACTTGCACTGGGTCACACAGCCCCACCCAGGCCCTGTCACTCTGGGTGGGGGGAGGGGAGGAGTCTGAGACAGTAAGAGGCAGGCTGGCCCAAGTCACAGGCACTCAGAAGCTAGGCTACTGGGAGACGGAAGCCTTTCATGTCTGGGCTCAGACAACTGGTTTGGGACCTTTTAATAAGTGCTTCCTTCTGCATTGGGAAAATAGGAGATAATAATACCCTAGCCCACAACTAGCCATCTGCCAGGGCTATAAGAACTACTTCTCCAGATGGTGTGGGAGGATTGTCCTTAGACTCAGAGCTCTAAGGCAGAGTCCTGAAACCATCCTCCCCAGACACTGTACCATCAACCTCGGGGGAGGGTTCGAGGCCACATCCAAGCTTCAAATCTTTGTCTCGCCATGTACCAGCAGCAACTTAAACTATCAACTTCTCTCTTTTCTCACCTATGAAATGGGATAAGACAATGTAAAGGTACTAGGATTGCATGAGTACAGGAAGCAGAAGGGATTGGCAGAATGCTCAGGACACACAGTAAGCTTTCAATAATCACATCCTTTTACAAACGGAAAAGAACAGAACCTGACAGAGCACAGATTTACGTTGCACATGTGTTCTGAAATGCGTGTGTAAACCTCATCCCCTCCACTGGCGTTGTACCCACACAGTCTGCTGGAAGTGCATGGTCATCAGTTTTCGCTGCGCCGGCTGCACAGACCATTTCCTCTCCCCAGGACTGCTGACAGTAGGCAGCAGGACAAACAGCTTGAAGAAAAGGAGCCTGGATCCCAGGCTGGCTGTGCTGCCAGCCTTAGCACGCTTCTGGGAATCTGGCTGGAGGCCTCCAGACCCAAGCTCTCCAAGACCCAGTTGTCAGCACCCCACAAGCAGCTCTGCAGCATCAAGCAAAGGGAAGTCTGCCTCCTCTTGCCCCTGCCTGCCCTGGAAGTGAGTACCTGCTCTGCCAGTTAGGGGAAGACCCAGAGCTCATGTCTGCTGGGCAGGAAAGGAGCCAAGTGTACAGACAGAGGCTGTCCTCAGCGCCGGGTGGCTCGCACCACCACACCTGTGTGCACTGCACTGTGCTACTTAGCCCACACAGCTGCAGGCTGACCCAGGGTTTAACACTCACAGCGGGAGCCAGGTACCTGTAAACAGTTCTTGCCACTCTGGAGGCTGAGATCTGAGGACCATGGTTTGCAGCTAGTGCAAGCTGACAAACTCCACCAAATACCCACCAAAAAAGCCAGAAGAAGAGCTGTGGCTATAGTGGTAGAGTGCTAGCCTTGAGCAAAACAAGACAAGGACAGTGCCCAGCCCCTGAGTTGAAGCATCCAGTCCTGGTACCAAGAGGGGAGAAAAAAAACACCAGCCCAAGGAGGTGGGGGGAGGGGAGGGAGCGCCAGGGTGCTTGCCTTTCCTGCCCACTCAGCAAAGCCGTGCTTCCTTCCCATCTCACCAGACATTTGGTCAGCAACAGCAATAAGTCTGCTTTTTTTCTTTCCAGTTCTAGGGCCTTTGCTTTGCTTTGCTTTTGCCAGTCCTGGGTCTTGAACTCAGGGCCTGGGCACTATCTCTGAGCTTCTTTTGCTCAAGGCTACCACTCTACCACTTGAGCCACAGTGCCACCTCTGCCTTTTCTGTTTAGATGGTACTGAGGAATTGAACCCAGAGCTTCATACATGCTAGGTAAGCACTCTACCACTAAACATTTCCAGCTCCTAGGTTTGAAATCAGGGCTTGGGTGCTGTCCATGATCTGTTTTGGTCAAGGATAGTGTTCTATCACTTGAGTCCAGGCTCCACTTCCAGCTTTTGGGGTGGTTACTTGGAGATAAGAGTCTCACAGACCTTCCTGCCTGGGCTGGCTTTGAACTGCAGTCCTCAGATCTTAGCCTCCTGAGTAGCTACGGTTATAGAAGTGAGCAACAGGAGCCATGCTAACTTTTCTTTTCTCTGTCTTGATTTGTTTTCCTAATCAGACACCATGGATCAAAATAGATCTTGTTTTGGAGAACTTAAAAATCTGGTAGTAGGATAGGAAAAGACAAAAGTGTAGGTAATACACATACAGACGGCTCCTGTGAGTCTTTTGTCAGATTATATGTGAAGCATGTGATGGCAGACCCCTGGTAGGCTCCCTGGCCTCCTCCTGAAGAAGTGTCACCTCTCCCAAGACAAGTCCCCACTCAGCCACACCAGGTCCCCAAGTCTGCCTCCCATTGCTAGACATCTTCCACTACCAGTCCCCAAGGTCATGCTCATGGTCTCCAGAAAGTGTTCACCAATGGAGCCACAACTTTGCCTCAGGGATTTTCAAAGAATACACATGATTTTCAGTGCATTGTTTTAAAATGCAGGTCAGAGCACACAGAGATAACCTAACTGAAAGGAAAAAGGAAAAGCCCAGCACTGGTGGCTCTCACCTATAATCCTAGATACTCAGGAAGCTGAGATCTGAGGACTGTAGTTCAAAGCCAGCCCAGGCAAAAAAGTCCATGAGACTCTGATCTCCAACAAATTACCCAAAAAGAAAGCCAGAAGTGGAGTTGTGGCTTAAATGGTAGAGCACTAGCCTTAAGAAAAAGAAGCTCAGGGAAAGTGCCCAGGCCCTGAGTTCAAGTCCCAGGACTGGGGGGAAAGAAAAGTAAAAGGAAGTTTTCAAATAAACTGTTTGAGACTCGGAAGTCTGGCTTCACGGGAATTGAGTACCCCATTGTTACACTAACATTGAACGAAACTTTCCCTTGCATTGTGTGTTTTTTTCCCTAAGTGTACCACTGTGTCAGTACATCCCTGGACATGATTCAGTCTGCAGTCATTGAGACCCTAACATTGTAAGGGACTTAGGAAGAATCTTCTTCTGGAGATCTCTTTAATACAATAATTTAATGATTTTAATTATTTTAATACAGCTATACCACAGTTATGAAATAAGTAAAGGTAATAGCATACATACACACACACAAAAATCGTGGGTGAGCTGAAATTCACTTAGTGAGTAACACGGTCTTAAACTCAGGGCAAAGCCTACGAGAGTCACATGGTCTGAACTAGTGGAAAGCAGACAGCCTTTTGTCCCCCAGCCTCCCCTCCCCCAGCCTCCAGTCCAGCCGCTTCCTCTTCCTCTTCTTCCACTCTCTGTGTCATTGTGGGGGTTCAAATGCGGTTTCCCATTACCTCCTAGATCTCTCCAGGCACCGCCTGTGAGTGGTTGTAACTTACTGTAATCATGAAACTTGCTTGTAAAGCATGATAGGACTTTGTGTTTATAAGGGATGCATATTAGCACCATAATGTGTACATTGCCTGAAGGCAGACTGTGCTAGCATCTTAATTCAGCCTTTTTAGAAACAGTCTACATGAGACTGGTCATTCTTTGTGCTTTATTTGACATTGTGTTGTGTAGTCTAAGGTTGTTCTTAGAGTACTTACTTGCAATGTCATTCCAATAAGGAAAAAGGGGAGAGTACATGAAGAAGAAGGGAGAAAAAGGGAAAGAAATCAGAAAAGGACAAGTCACCCTTGCAGAGAAATGAACCTAAGAGCAGTTTTGTTTTTCAGGTTCTACATGGGAAGCACTGCTTCTCGCTTGCTCCACATAGGTGTCTCTCAAGCCAGGCGTTCATGTGGCCATGCCCCTTGTCTGTGTCCTAAGGTTCAAGTTGACTCAAAGCAGCTCTACAGAGTCTTAAGTTCTTGTGCCCTGTTCAGAGTCATTTATAAGACTTTCATTGTTGTCTTCTGAATGTGTCAACCCTTGAAAAGTATTAGAAAATGTTCAAAAGAGTTCTCCAATCTGTCACCTGCCTTTGTTGGAATGAAATTACTAGGCCACTCCGCAAAACTTTTTTTAAAAAATTACTATTTTCTCTCAAGAGTGAAACTGACACCTTAGCTCTACAGAGAAAATCCCATGTTAATTAAACCTCACAGTTTGCTCTATCTGGGCCTGACCTGCACAGCAATGCACAGCTCCTATCAGCCAGCAGATCCAGCCAACAAGCTCGGGCACCACTGCTCAGCCCAGGCAACAAATCCTAGACCATTTCAGCCCTCAAGGGGTGCGATCCCCACATTGTAAAAGAGAGAATTTGCAAAGCTGTAGTCTTCCTATCTTGATTTAAACTGCACCTGTGGTAAAGAGGGGATGCATGGCTTCTGGGCGCACAGATGACTTCCGTGTGATGCTGATCCCTGATAGGACTAAACAGTGAGGGCTAGAGGATCCCGGAGAGGTGAGGCCTCCCAGCGCCCAGGCAGCTGCCACTGCTGCTGCCTCCACATCTGTCTGTTTTCCTCCTCAGCCCCAGCACTGAGGGACCCATCTCTTTCCAGCTACTCCAAAGGTTTCTCCACTAGGCCTCTCCCCGAGCCTGCCTCCGGTGGATACCGCTTCCCAGCTTCTCCCCCACCTGCTGCCTCCAAAAACACACAAATTAGTGAAAGGACAGAGGAGTTTCAGTTACACAAAAGGTCAAGGAGTTGTAAAAATGGCCAACATTGGGAAGATTACAAGGTTGCTAAAGAATCTCGGAATTCTCTCCATGGTGGTTCCCAGAGCCTGACCTCATTTACATTTCAGTAGAGACCTGGGTCAACCACTTAGAATATTTCCAGAACATTCTTATTAATCTTCTGCGTAGTTGGAGGTTCCAGGGCTGTACCTATCTCTTGTGGCGTCCAGGCCCCATACCTGACCTTGAAACAGAGAGACACTCTTCCTCCTGCCCTCGGGGCGGGCGCAGGCTTCTCATTCTGCCCTGCCTGCCACCTGGCCCCTCGGGGAGCGCCTCCTGTGGAGGCCTTGGGCTCCATCCTCACTGCCCCCCCCCTGGAGATTCTCCCAGCTCCCATTCAGGCGTCTTCAGGCACCTCCTGGGCTCATGCCTGCCTACTCCGGTGTGGAGAGGGCAGGTCCCTCTCATGCTCACTGGACTTAAGTTTACCTGTCAAGGAAATAAGGCATGGAAACAGAAGGCTGTGCCTCTGCGGTGTGACTCCAGCAGGCCGCCTGAGCCTAGCCACGTCAGTGACAAAATCGGAATAGCAATAATACCACATCATGGGGGCACAGTGACTGAAATGAAGCCTCTGTGGGCTCCGCTGGGAGTGCAGCTCAGGAGCAGGGCACTTAATTACCATGCCCAAGGCCCTAGGTTATACCCCAGCACTGAAAAAAAAAATCAGATAATACTTACAAAGCCCATCTCATATGCCTTGTACATACTGATTGCTTGGAATTGTTTTTTGCGTTTTGTCAGTCATGGGGCTTGAACTCTGGACCTGGGCGCTGTCCCTCAGCTCTTCAGCTCAAGGCTAGTGCTCTACCACTTAAGCCACAGTGCCACTTTCCAGTTTTCTGGTGGTTCATTGGAGATGAGTCTCATGGACTTTCCTTGCCAGGGCTGGCTTTGAACCACGATCCTCAGATCTCAGCCTCCTGAGTAGCTAGGATGACAGGCGTGAGCCACCGATGCCCAGTGGCTTTTGTATATTTTAATTCTTTCTAACATCCAGTAACTTCTCTCAGACTGTATCCTCAGAGATGCTCCAGAAACCTGAGCAACTGACAAAGCGGAGGACCAAGTGTTGTCCTGGGGAAACACTTGAGCGCTTTCAGGAGCATTGAACAGAAGCAACTTGTCACCCAGACAAGAGCAGGGAAAGTGGTGCAGGCAGAGCTGTTGGAGCTGCTGACATCGCTCAGTGGGAGAAGACCAGAAGGAAATCTCCAGCTGAGTGGAAGAGCCAACTTGTCCAGAAGAGGGGAGTAACAATGGGTATGCACAGAGCTGGATGAAGGCCCCATCTCGCTCTGCAGCGGAGAGATGTACTTTCTCCCCTATGTTTCCCTCCCCCTCTCCCCTGTGACACCGCATTCTTGGGAAATCTTCACGGTGATTTTGGTGGCCTAAAGTCATCCACAGCGGCCTGGGCGACTGGTTCGCGCATAGCAGCCACTTGACCCAAGGCTGGCTCTTCAATCCAGTCCCTGCTTCAAGCTTGCTGAAGTGGTCACCCAGACAGGATCCTCCATTTTGGGTGTGATTGTTGGCTAGGGGTGAGGGCACTTTAGGGATCTTGGAATGAAAGTCTTAGCAACCGTGGTGAGAGGTGCCAAGGCAGGAAGCTGCCACCGAGAATAGCACAGCGAACCTGGAGAAAAATGTTCTTGTTGACACCCTTTGAACCCTGCATTCATTAATGTTCCATCCCCTTTTGCCAATTACCTCGGTCCGTAAATCTGCCTCGAGTTTAAGCTGATTAGGGCTAGTTTTCACAGCACTTAGAGTGCAAGTTCCCATTTACCGGCTTTGTTCAAAGCCCCTGCTCTTCTGCCTCTGACTCAAGCTCATCGCCCCTCATCCCACAAGTGCCCCGAGATTGTCCTGACAGTGCCATCATGACATCACACAAAACATCAGAAATTCCTTCAATACGCACAGCAGTGGCCGCGTGGCTTCCTCAGAGGGAGGGAGTTTGAGAGCCACTCCATACCGTTTCCACTGCTGACTTCATTCTCGGAGCAGAGCCCTGCTGCAGGTGCCTGAGTGACAGGCAAAGCCCAGCAGAACCCCACGCCTGCCACATTGCCCAGAACTTCTACTAAGACTGCTTACACTGACTGCCGAGTTTAAGGGACAAGGAAAGTTTCACAAATTTTGGCAAATGCCTTCCACCATATGTTCCCTTGTAATAAAATTGAGAATTTGACCAACAGTAGTTCTACAAGTTGTTGTTTTTAACTTAAAGCTACATAGTTGCAATCTCAGAGAATTGTAAACAGGGAAATAACTATATAAAGTATCTTTAACAACCAATTAGACAGATTTCTTCAATCTGATCAAATTCATTATATCCCCCCCTCGATTGTTAATGGGATTTTAGAAAATCCATAACTCACTTTTTGTCTCAAATACTGGTATACCAGGTTTTCATTGTTTAGCTTTCTTTTGAATATTTTCTCTCTATAAGGAAATTCTTTTTCAAGATGGAGAACTTCCAAAAATCTGCCTAGCTCACCATCGCCCTTTTCTGTCATCCTGGTGGGCAGCAGCCGGGCCATTAGACACCCAGGTTTTCCTTTCTCATATCCACTTCCAGACTTTGAGATTACCATGCACTGAAGCCACTCTGCAGGAAAACAAAGACCTCTAACCCATGTCATCTCTTGTACTTTATCTTTCTTCTCTTCTCTCTTACTCTATATACCCCAGCTCTTCCAAAATCAAGTGCCAGGAGTCCCAATTCCACAGAGTCTTTAAGAACAGAAGCCGTGAAAAGCTCACTCGTGCTGCCACAGAAGTTGTTTGTGTGCAGGCTGTTGGTTGAGAATCACAAGTTCTTTGCAAAGAAGGGTGAAGGTGAGATAGTTGCGCACACCTGAATGTCTTTAGTGCCACTGAATTGTACACAGCCAAAATGGTGGGGTTCTTTTTCACAGTAAAAACAAATGTAACTCCCTGTCCTGTATACTTTATAACTAAACGCAGATGTATCACTTATATGCAAGAAGAATAAAGAAGTTGCTCTGGTACAGGGGTAAAGCAAGGTCGTTCCGGAAGAAAGTGTGGGATCGAACAGTTTGCATGCCTCCTTTGCCAAGTAGCTTTGGGAAAGAGCTCTGTCCATTAAAGCACAGAGAAAAAGCCAGGCACCAGGGTGGTGTAGGCAGGAGCAAGATGAATGACTGTGGGTGTTCAGTTTCCACCTTTCATGCTTTGTCCCCCTTCTTGATTCACATGCAGATTACCCAGACCAACTCCTCACTAAACAGTCTTTCTTCACTCTAGTTTGGAAAGTAGTGGAGCATCTAAATATTTATGAGGCATTTTCCCCAGATTTCTGGTGCTCTTGTTGGATGTTGAAGGATGACTTTAATAAATGTGTGTCTGCACACACCACCCGAAGTAGGCAAAGGGGCCACAAGTGGCCGGCACCACAGTTCCCATGAAGAGAAAGAAAAAGCGGGGGACAGGGGTGCAAAAGCTGTTGCCAGGGGAAAAACAAATGGTACATCTCAATACAAAAGAAAACACAAAGTTCCATCTAGCTTTCTGGAGCTGAAAATGTAACCCTGTTGCCAGTCAGTAGTCATGTGCATTAAGACTTTGTCACTGGTAAAGTCGGGGAAATGGCCCTTCTGGCTCTTCCCAGTGATGGAGAAAAATGAAGTACAGAGTTCCATATTAGAAGTCATTTGCTAGAAAACAATGGGCTAGTCAGCTTTCTTTGAAGCCATCTTGCATACATACTCGTTCATTACAGATTGCTTGTTTATGGAGCCCCCAAAGAATGGGTTAAATTTTTATTGCATGGCACATATTCAGTGTTTTTGTCCGCTCACCCCGCCCTACCCACCCCCAGCACCCGGTCATTTAGATACCATTTCCATTATGTTAGCTAAATTCCACTTCGAAGTGAATTCACCCTAATGTGTTCACTTCAAATTATGTCTAGTTATGGCTTAGATTATAAATCATCTTTAATTATAGGTAATCTTTTATGATAGCCTAATAAAAGAATAATATCTTGGTACAGTAGAACTGAAATGGAGACATTTTGATGACCTTAATATTATATTGCCAGAAACAGTCACCTTTCCAAGCTCTGGTTATCTCCCTAGCTTCTCCTTCCTTTCCCTTCTTCAGTGAACAGCAGAGGCCCCAGAACTGACCATGTGCCTGGCCTGTCAATACCACTCACCCCCCACCCCACCCATCCTCCCCCTCCCCACAGCAAGACAGCTTATTAAAAAGTGTAATGTGCTGGGTGCTGGTGGCTCATGCCTTTAATCCTTTAATCAGGAGGCTGAGATCTGAAGATCTGGGTTCAAAGCCAGCCCAGGCAGGAATGTCCACGAGATTCTTATCTCCAACCAACAACCAGAAAACCGGAAGTGGCTCAAGTGGTAGAGCATTAGCCTTAAGCTAAAGAGCTAATGGACTGCACCCAGGCCCTGAGTTCAAGTCCCATGACCAACAACAACAACAAAAAGTATAATGTTCCTTTTTATAGATTACCTCTTCCTTTTGTATGTTAATATACAGAAAGTCAATGTTTTGTTACTTCTAGAAATCTGTCTTGCCCTCTGTATATCACCATTATAATAACAATTTAAATTTGTTTTTAAAAATCTGTCTGAATTCAAGAAATGTTTAGCCTGACTCTTTTCATCTTTTCATCTTCATAAAACTACAGGAAATCCTTCCCACCTGCCATGGCCCCAACAGAGGCAGAGCAGAAAACAGCTCCTACTTCCCTGTGACATAGAGAAGTCTTCCTTCATGTTTGTGTGACAAACTGAAAATCAGTTACTGGTGGTTAATATTCCTTTCTTGGTAGAAGATTATGCAGAACAGTCTCCTGTTTTCCAGCATTTCATTTCCCTTTACCTTAAAGGTCTGGTAGTTGAAAGGCAAATAATAACAGAGCCTAGTCTATTTGTATACATATTCGTGCATAAATGTGTATTCACAAACATAACTGTTGCCTTTTGATGGCCTATGACTAAAACGCAGCGTAAGTCCACGCGTCCAGCTGCTAGGGGCTCTGTGGAAGCAGCAGCATGCGCCCAGCCTGAAGGATCCACCTGCAGCACCGCCCTGCAGTCAGGGCCGGGCCCAGATGGGGCCTGGCCTTGTGTGGGGGAGCAGGCCTCATGGGCTGCAGTGGAAGGCCACGTACGACCTGAGTGAAGCAGGGCGAGGACCCCCAAAGAAACCTTCACCAAGCCGGGCACCAGTGGCTCACGCCTGCCATCCTAGCTACTCAGGAGGCTGAGATCTGAGAATCGCGGTTCAAAGCCAACCCGGGCAGGAAAGTCCATGAGACTCTGCACTCCAGTAAACCACTAGAAAACTGGAAGTGGCGCTGTGGCTCAAGCGGTAAAGTGCTCGCCTTGAGCTGAAGAATGCAGGGACAGCGCCCAAGCCCAGAGTTCAAGCCCCACGACCGACCAAAAAAGAAAAAAGAAACCTTTACCAAAATGATGCTTTAAGTTAGTCTTCCTTGTAAGCCTTTAGCAAACGTGTTTTATTTTCTGGGGGGATGGCATTATCAGTTGTTAACCACTGACTGAAATGGTCAGGCTGAACCACATGAGCAGAAAGGGGAAAGGAGGAATTTTACAGCCCAGAATTCATAAAAAGAGTAAAAGGTTAGGCCCTGGCAGCAGTGTCCTGTTGCAGAACATACTAGAATATTCTAAGACAGGGTACCCTGGTAGACAAATACAGTGGGTAGGAAGAAGAGCACATGAGAGAAGTTGGGGGTGGGGAGAAGACGAGGGAGCAGAGGATAAGCTCTGCTGAGCAGGGACGTTTGTCCAGGAAAATGAAGCAAACATGAGATGTATGTTTTAATTCTATTATGCACTTAGCAAGGAGAAGAACAGGCAGCTTCATACGCCAATGATAATACTGTAAGGGACAGGTTTGGGGAGGAATGTGATGGTAGATACCCAGAGTCAGGATTATGTACAGCTTCATGCTATAAATTCACTCATGGGAATTTACTTTGCATAAATTTTCATGACTGAGCAAAGGTCGAATAATATTTCAAGTGGAAGAAAAAGAAAAACATTGTAGTAGCACTTATTTTTTTTGCTTTGCTGGAATTTTGGTCATAATTATGAACTGAATCATAAGAAATCAACAATAAAATTCGTTATGAGAAAGGTGTGTCTGCGGTTTCTGAGCTCCTGTGTGTGTATTACGTGGGACAGTCTCTCCTTGAATGGCACAGAAGCCTCCAGTGCCACAGGAAAGTGGAGGACCACAAATGTCCAGAAAAGCCGAGTGTAAATACCCTGCAGACAGCCTGACATGGGAACAAACAGTGTGAAGTTCTAGTGAGGTAAATACACATGCTTTGACAGTTCTAATACATTCGAATATAAGCTTATCAGTGATTTCCAACTTGCTTTCTAAAATAGGACCAAGGTACTTAATACTTTTGCTCTAACGGTGAGACCCTCTCTCTATGGAACCTCTCCCTTTCATGTAACAGCAGGAGTTTCCTGCAAACACACATGCTGGGGAGCGTGGTGTCTTCTCAAACCACAGCCTGTCCATTTTCGTATTAAAACTGCAAGAATGGGATGCAAACACCTACCAAGGTGGCTTAACCCAGAACTGAAATGTCGCACACCGTCTCTCTTCTCATCAAGGGGTTTATTTCATGCCATGGTTTTTGTTCTCGAAACATTTTTAAACGTTGGATCCCTGAAACCATATCCCAACTGTTGCACACTGTTTACACATCATTCGCAAACACTGCCGGGAGGACTCAGCCCCAGCTGCTTCCACGGCGCTGCTGGGAGGGGCCACCCTAAAACAGTTACAAGACTCCTGTTTCACAGCTGAGCCTAAATGGACACTGAATTCCAAGTGTCCCTGGCTACCAGCCAAGTTAGCAACTACCCTGCCCCACGTCCTAACGCTTCATGTGGGAAAGGCCCTGTGCAGTTCATCTTGGCCAGCGGCTGTCAGAGACCCCTGGGCTTGTTTCCTTTCCTGAGCTCTACCATCCCAGCCGGGCCACTTTCGACTGCTTGTAATGTTGGATTTTCTCTAGCCAAAACAAAAATGCAACTTGAAAACCAGTGATTCCATCTAGACGTCACCCACTTCACCCCTGTACAGCATTGCACAAAGATGTGGAAGCCATGCAGATCAAGTTTGGAGCTGACCAGCCTTGGCCAGTTGCTGCCATCCAAGGCGAGCAAGCGCCTTTTAAAGAGCTGCTCTAACTCCGTTGTGTTGGCACCCCCCTTCTGGCCACTGGCTTTTCCATTAACAACTGAGCATCAATTCTTGGGCATGTGTGTGTGTGTGCGCACGCATGTGCAAGTGTGATGTGCACACACTGGAGCTCAGAAGTTCCTGCTCTCATTTGGCTTTTTTGTTGTTGTTCACAATAGTGTTCTACAACTTGAGCCACACCTCCAGTCCAGCATTTTGTTGGTTAATAGGAGTTAAAACCTGGTAGATTTTTCTGCCTAGGCTGACTTTAAACATTGATACTCAGATCTCAGCCTTCTGAGTAGCTGGGATTACAGGTGTGAGCCAGGCACCCGGCTTCTTGATTTTTCTTGATTGTTAAAACCAAATGATACACGATAGAAAAATGAGGGGGAATAAAAGCTTATATAACCCTGAATTTTAAGCAGAATGTATCTATAAAACCATTCAGTTTTTCTAGACTATGTGAATGGAATTTGTTTGCATAAATGTAATTCCACCAAAGACTTTTAAACTGTGAGCTAATTACATGATCTAATTTCGGAGGGTCCCCAAAGTTAATCTCTGAATTAGTTATCTTTTGCCTTTCTTTTATGTGTCTTCTTTCTTTTTCATATTTCATTAGAAATTAAAATCCAAGAAAGACAAAGTATAAGCTATTTATATTTTAGCAAGTCTCAAGATAATGGAAAATATATTATTCCAGTTAAAACTTCAGAGGAGTTAGGTGATTCCTAGACCAACATTTCAGCGGAATATAGCTGAGTAAATAACTATGGGCAGCAATATATTTTTTTTTTGATCAGTCATGGGGTTTGAACTCTGGGCCGGGGTAATGTCCCTGAGCTCTTCAGCTCAAGGCAAGTGCTCTATCACTTGAGCCACAGCACCATTTCCAGTTTTCTGGGGGTTAATTGGAGATAAGAGTCTCACAGACTTTCCTGCCCAGGCTGGCTTTGAACCACAATCCTCAGCTCTCAGCCTCCTGAGTAGCGGGTTTAGAGGTGTGAGCCACCAGGGCCCCCCTGGGCAGCAATATTTTAAAACCTCTTTTAAAGTAATCCTAAGGATAGTGATGCACTGATTTGATTTTGATTTTCAGTTAAAATGTGTGTAATTTCAGTGTATAATGCACCTATCTGTGTATAAGGGATATGTACACAGATGAGGCTGTTGTAGGAAGTGTTAGTGTTCAGTCATGAGACATGAGTTCAAGTCCTGTTCCTTCGGGTGCTGATTGACAACAGGGAAGTCTGAACTTCAATGTTCCACATAGAAGCTGCACTAAGCTTGTTCAGTCTGTTTTGAGGGTTTGTCACAAAAATCAAAGAACATGTGGAACTTTGTGTTAGGCTTCTTAATAACACATACTGGTGAATACCATGATTATGCCAACAAATCAGCATAGGATTTGGGACAATGTATTTAACTCTTCTGAGCTCAAACTTTTATCAGCTGTGAAAGTGTAACTTTGAGCATGGATATTTCAGTTATGTTTTTTTTTTTAAGTAACATGGACTCAAAGTAGTTTAAGCTAAAAAAACATCTCAAGCAATGTGTACAGAGCATGTGATAGTTTTTGTAATTTATGTTCTTCTAAGTGATAAGTGGTCAGGGACCACCCAAAGCAAGTTTTATGTGCTTTAACAGGAAGATTCTCAGATGCCACACTCACTCATTCCAATCTTCCTCCTCTTGCTTGAACATCTGTCTGTCAGGTGCGCCATCCTTGGACAATTCTCTCTGGTGATTCTTGTCAGCTACAAGACCTATGACTATTAGGAATAACAGTGCCACTTCATGGAGTCATTTGTGGTCTCAGATGAAGGACTTACATCCCATCATCCTTCCGTGACTTCTACTTGCCAGTGAGCCCTACTTGCTCTTACCATGGCTCTGGTGGGTGTCCACCTGCCTCCTCTGTCTTCAAGACAGCTTAAGACCCTTTGACCCTCTCCTACAGAAGACCTTCTTTACTTTAGATGCCCTCTGCGCACTCGTGGCCGCTCTCCGGCAGCTCGGTGGATCTTATCAGCTGGTTGCATGTGTACATTTTGTCTCTCCAAGGTATTAAAGCCTGAGTGCCACGTTTCTTTGCAGGAGGAAACAGTGACCTTGGGTGCAATTTGGCACCCTCTGGGAAAGTACGACTCACCACAGAGAAACTTTGCCAAATGTCAGCTTCCAAAGCCATTCCCATGTTAGTTCTTACCTGATCGGGGATCTAGAATGTAATTGTCCTGGCCTCTGTCTCCCTAGGCCTGGGGCATGGGTCCCTGCCAGGACGAAGTACCTCCCTCCTGCCCGTGGTGTCAGTGGGAGAACTAGAGGATCAATGTTGAAAATAATATCCTAGGGTGAGGGCCGAGGTCATGGCGGCAGCAAGCGAGTCCAAACTATGTCATAAATTAAAGTAACTTGGAAAACCAGGAGCTGGGGTATGAGCCAGAATGAGTGGTGCTGGTCACAGAGGTAGCCAAGAGCTGGGGGCGGAGGCCAGGGGACAGGCCGCACTGTGGAAGGTCATGTAGGGCTTACTGTGGGCTCACGGGGCAGCAGACACCAGGACCCTCCAGTGGTAGCCAGACACTAACTTGCTCAATTTGCTAGATCATTCCACATATTCAAGGGATTCCCCAAATTAACTCTGATCTCTCGTTTAAAGCTCATCACAGATGGGCAGGAAATTCTACTCTAGCTTCTCTAATCCCAAACAAGCCGTGATGCCCACAGTGCCAATTTCAGGTTTAGCTGTGTTACATTTATCCATAGAGAAATCAGCCCCCACTATGGTGACGCCCCACAGAATACTCAGAGTACAGTGGTGCAGGGAAAGGCCCCGCCGCTCCAGGAGCTTGTGGTCTGGGAAAAGTGAGTGTGAAGGCTGCTGGCTGTGTAGGAACACACTTGGAGTGGGGGGCAGCTCCTTCCTTTATCTGGCCATCCATACGCTTCCTCCTCTTCCCTCCTCTTCCTGTTGGGACATTTTTCTTACATGCCACATGCCATGAGGAAATATGACCAGTCTATGATTGTCTAAATCAGAATCCAGGTGCAAGGCTGGGCTCTCCATTACAGACAGGCTCAATCATAGTAAACAAAACACAACTTTAACATGCGCTTTGAAAGAATGAAGCTTTTCAAAAGAATCATTCTAATTGCTTCTGCATTGGTTTATAACCACCAACTCGGCTCATGTGGAGGAAAACTATATTGTTGCCTGTTACTTGAGACTAGATTTTTGGAAAGTTTCTCTGATTAAAAAAAAACCAAAAAGAAATAGAAAACATATAGCTATCCCAAGGTTAGACACATTATTAATTTCCAGCGGCTGGTGGTTTATTATTCTTCCTATATTATTTGGATCTGAAATGCTCCGCATTTCAGGGGAAAATGTTTCTCTCCCTGTTCTGTCCTTTTCCCTCCCTCCTTCTCCCTACTGGAAAGGAAGGAGGAAGGAGAAAGCACCCCCCCCCCATCCCTTAGCAGTCTGAGCTATGTAATTGGAAGGAGACTCACTCTGGTGCTGGAGATGGAAAAGTCCAGGTGGCACATGAATAATCCAGAATCGACTGTAATTTTCATTTTTTGTGCTTTCTGATGGGAATCCAAAGAAGTTTTAAACTCTGGAGGACAAGAAAACAAAGAACACTTCTTTATGCACAACCTCAGAGCCTATGGAGTAAAATGTATCACTTTTACAAAATCTTTTTATTTTCTGATAGAAAATTTCAAGCCTGGTTTAGAATCACTCTCCCTCCTTTGCACCCACGGATTTATGAGCGTGAATTCCCTGAACATTAGTTCTCTTCTATAAAAATTTGAGCGTGTCGCTAGAAATGGTTATGACACCATATTCTCTTCTAGCCAAGGAACAGAACACAAGAGGAACCCGACATGTCCTTTTAGATGGTACTGAGGGCTTTCCACCGAAAATTAACACAGGGGAAATGCCATTACTCTTCCAGGGCTTAGAGGCTTGGGGAGAAAGCTATGAGGTGATGAGGAGGTCCCTGGGCACATCTGGCAGTGAGATGAACAGTCCTTCCAGCCACTGTGGCTGGTATAGGGGACAACAAGCATGCATGGCCATCTCTCGAGGGTTCCTCTAGGTTGAATTCAGTGTCATTTTAGTGTCTAGTGGTGAGGAAGACTTCAACTAAAGGGTGATGAAGAGTCTATGGTGATTGGGGAGGAGGGAAAGGAGCAGAGCAACTGGCAAGAGACCAAATAACTCTGTTTGTTGGTGATCAGAGTCCCAAGTTCCGCCCTCATTTTGCTGCTGGCTATCTGTCCAACTTCAGGCCAATCCCTCTTGTTCCCTAGCCCTCACTTGCCTAATTTTTGTAGGAATTTTCACTGTAGAACTGAATTCTCCCTGACACCTCTTCAAGCTCCAAGATTCTATAATTATAGCAACCAATACCAGCAAGAATGTTGTTAAGATGATTATTTGAGCAATTAATTCCCACATGTGAATTAAAGAATGGACTGCTAAGGCACCTTCAGCACGCCTTTAGTATTATTTCATCAGATCACCTCTAGAAACATCCAGAGATAGAGCCTTAATAACACACCAATAAATTCCAGACAGCAGGGGAAATATCCTATTATATGAACAAACTAGCAATTAGGAGAACTGATTTTTATCTTAATAAGGAGAGCAATCATTTCTTGAACACCTACTGTGTCAGGCATTGGTTAAACCCTTTATATTTAGCCCTTCCTCCCGTAATCTTTGCAACAATCCTGCTAAAGAGGTAGTGCACCTATTTGCGGTGGTTTGAGGCGACAGGGTTTGTGTGTCAGGGCTTGTCCCCGAGTGTGGCTAGGTGGAGACCCAGGGGGACCTTGTAGAGGTAGGATCAGGGAAAGAGGGATCTGGAGGTGCTGCCCCCAAGGAGAGTTAATGTGGTTCTCTGGGCCCCTGAGTCCGTTTGTGGCAAGAGTAGGTCTGGCCCATCCACTTGCCCTGGCTCTGCCTTGTCTATGCCTTTGCCATGATGCCATGAATCAGGAGGCGCTGACCAGAGCCAAGGAGAGCCCAGGGCCAGCACCAGAACTGTGAGCCAATCAACCTTCTCCCAAGATCCCCAGCTCCAGGTATTCATAAAGCCATAATCTGAATGAACACTTCCTTATACTTCCTCAGGAAAATTTGGGGAAGAATGTGTAATATGAACAGCACACAGCCTTAAAGGCATGGCCTCCGACCTTTTCAGTTTTTTCTGCTTTGTTTTGCTTTACTTTGATACACCATGCAGACTAGGCTGGCGAACAACTCACGGATTTCAGCCTCCACCTCGGGAGTGCTGGGATTATAGGTATGTAGTGCCATACTTGTTTTGAGAACTTTATTTTGATTACAAAGTCATCTCTTGGGCCTACACATAGTTGGTTCTCACTCATCATTTGTTAAAAGAATACTAACCCCCTGTTAGTCACTACTTACTGGCAAGTAGCATCTCTATAGCAGAGAAATATCTTTATAATAACCACTAGCCAAATGTGACTATTGAACACTTGAAATGTGGTTAGTGAGGCTGAGGAAGTAGAGGTAAAATTCATTTAATGTTAATCAAGTGGCCACACCATATAGAGCTGTGTGAGTTAAATGCGTGTGAAATGCGTGAAGCAATGGGCAGTCGGCTTACCAGTGAGCAAACTCAGAGTCTGTCTTGCACAAGGACTTAGGAGCCAAGAGAGGGAGAACCATGATTCAATCCTGGCATTTTTCAAGATGACCAAAATTCATACTTCCTCTCCTATTTCCTTTTCCTTACCTCACAAACAAAGATCAAGAACTATGGTCTAAAGAAGTTTCTAGACATAAGCAAACACAAACCGGAGCATCAACCGGTCACATCCACCATTAGAAATGGCTTTAAATGGAGAGATTGACCGTCCTCAAGAAGTGGGAATCTACTATGTTTTGGCCAACATTTGACCAATATTAACCTTACACACCAAACAGACTTAGCTTCCCAACAGTATGCTTGGGTTCTGGTACAGTAGCTAACACACCATTCCCATCCTGCTTCTCTGAGCAGTGAAAGTACAGCAACAGTAGGAATACAAGACAGGGATCCACTGCTATCCACAGGACAGAGCGGTGATCTGTGTCAGGTGGTGCATGTCTGTACATGCTCCAAAACAAGATTTCTCTTACTTCCTCCCTCCTGGGTGGTGATAAACTCATATGAAGTCATGAATATTCATTAAGAGCCTGTGGAATGCAGGTGGCAATCTCTAAATGTTGGCTAGTGCATTCTTTCTATGCACACAGAAACATTCTGGCAATGCACCAATTTCCAAATTCTTTGTTTGCTAGAGGACGCCATTTTGAAGTCTTTCTTTCAAGGGGCTTTGCACTGTCGAGGAGCAGCTGCTTCCTGCAGGGTGAAGGTTCTTAAGAAATCAGTGCTCAGAAAGAGACAGGGCTTCCTCCCCATCCAGCCCAAGTCAAATCTTTCCAACACTTGTGAAGGGCCCTTCACAGCTGATTAGATGGAAGTCACAGGCAGCATTTGCCTAATATAAAATATGCACAGTAACACTATCTTAATTAGATGTACATGTCTCTGAAGATATAAATAAATGCTTCCTTTTTGATATGTCTGATTTAATAGCCTAATAACAGGGGAATGTTGCTGAAATATAATTCAGGGGGTGAGGGAGAAATTAATAAACTCAAATATTTAAAGCTCAACAGCAATTAACAACCCATTTAAAGGAAATTTCTGAATTTTAATTTTATTTATCCTTACCCAACCAAGACTAAGGCTGGGTTCACCGTGATTCATTTTCCCACTTCACAGAGGGGTCTGCTTCCGAAGCCTATTTTGCCGTAGCCGCAGACCAGGGTGCCGCCGCGGCACTGAGAGGAAACTCAGACATCTCACCTGGGTCACCACTGGCCCAGGGCTGCACATTTGCCTGCTCATTGACTTACGTCTCCTGCCTCCTTGGAAACCCAGATTTTAATTTCTGTGCTGTGTGTTTAACAATGACACACGCAAGTATGTTCATGCGTATGAATAGAAAGAAGGCTCACAACATTGACTTCTGGTTACCAAAGGCCACATCTGAGCCCTGAATTCTTTCTCATACCAAAGGGATGAGAACATGGGGCTCCAGGCATGTATACTCTGGACTCAGCCTGGCCAGAAACGTCACCCCCCTTTTTTTGTAAAGCAGGTAGTTAACATTTTAATTATTTGTCCCATTGTAATTTGACAGTTAAGCTCACTGGACACAAAGAGATTACATGTCCAGTAATAAACGGATCTTCATTCGTTTCTTTTGCCTTTCCCCTCATCCTCACAGCTCTATAAGAACCCATGGCTTCAGCTCAGTTTTGCTCCATTCCTGGTCCACCTCTGAGAGACCATAACACGTTGTGTTCAGTTCTAGAGATGTTCACCTTGAGTTGGTCTCTTAAAAGCTGACCTGCTGGGGCGGGGAGGTTATAGGGGTCTCGGCCCCAGCGGCAACTCCCAATCTGTGCCTCTTGAATGGACGTAGGGTGGAGGGCAGAGGACAGGGCTGATGAACAAACAGGGCTGATGGAAAGAGGATGGGAGGGCGCTGGCAGCACACAGGGACGGGGGGAGACTCGCCCAGCCAATGGCTGCTCCTCTTACACAGTGCCCGTGTGTGCCACGAGTCACAGGAAGAGGCTGGAAGACAAAGAGTGGCACCGAGTGAGAGCCAATCCAGGCCAGTCGAGGTTCATGTTTTTTTAGCAAAATGCCTGACAGGGCACCCGCCAGGGAAAAGAGCTGTCTTTAGCCCACTTTGGTGCCTCTATTTGCTTGTTGCTTTTTCATTAGAACTTGTCCTTTCTTCCTTCTTTCTTTCCTTCCTTCCTTCCTTCCTTCTCTTTCTCTTCTTCCCTCCCCCTCTCTTTTTTTCTTAGATGGTGGTGGTAGTAGTGGTGGTAGTAGTAAGGTTGCTTTTCTTTTTTTTCAGTCATGGCGCTTGAACTCTGGGCCTGGGCGCTGTCCCTGAGCTCTTCAGCTCAAGGCTAGTGCTCAACCACTTGAGCCACAGCGCCACTTCCGGTTTTCTGGTGGTTAATTGGAAATAAGAGCCTCATGGACTTTCCTGTCTGGGCTGGCATTGAACTGAAATCCTCTGATCTCAGCCTCCTGAGTAGCTAGGATTATAGGTGTGAGCCACTGGCGCTTAGCTGATAGTAAGGTTTTGAACTCAGAGCCTTGCAATGTCCATATACCCAGCCTTTGTGAGAGTTCATGAAAGAGAGCAGATAATAGTAGATGGCCTAGTGGTTGTGGAGGACAAGGTCACATCCCAAAGAGGGGAAAGAAAGAGAGAGAGAGAGAGAGAGAGAGAGAGAGCGCTGCTTTCCACTGTTCCTTCTGGGACCTCCACTCTGCCCCATGACCTAAGGACCTCCCAGCAGCATTGGGCTCCCAAGGCTTCTCCCTCTGTGTAAGGCACCCTGGGCCGAGCCTGCAGTACCCTGTGTGCAGAGCTTGCACGCAGGCAGAGAGGCCTTCCCATGGTCCCCTTCTTGGAAAGGCTGCTGGAAACGTGACCTCCTCTTGGACCCCTGTGACATCTAACAGACTCCTCCTCTGGCTGTACACGTGCCCTGCACAGTCCTGCCCACTTGTTCGCCTCCAGGCCTTCCCTCCTTAGGGTCTCTCCAAGAATTTAGAATTGTGCTAGGAGCTGGTAGCTCACATTCAAAATCCAAGCTACTCAGGGAGGCTGAGATCTGAGGATTGCTGTTCCAAGCCAGCCTGGGCAGGAAAGTCCACGAGACTCTTACCTTCAATAAACTCTCAAAGAAAAAAAAAGTCAGAAGTGATGCTGTGGCTCAAGTGGCAGAGTGTTAGCTTTGAGAAAAAAGAATTTCAGGGACTATACCCAGGCTCTCAATTCAAGTCCCAGGACCAGCACCCAAAATTCTTTTTTTTTTTTTCAAATTGGGAATTCAGAGAGTGCTCAGGCCTGCTCGCTTAGCATGAACTATATGTAACCAGAAAGTTACAACTGACATGTGTGGGTGGCCATTGTGAGTCAGTTGACAGAGACAAAGGCAGCTGGTGGCAGAGGAGAAGGGAGGGGGGAAGGAGAGAGAGAGAAAGAGCTGGAAAAGTGACCAGCGCAGATAGCGGGATAAGCCTCTGAGTGGCTGCCTGGGCGGCTTCCGCTCGCTCTGCCCGGCGGGCTGCGCGGGTGGGCCTGACTGTCCTCCCGCCTGAGATCTTTTTATCTGCAGAATAAACACCTTTTGTTTTTGCTTAAGCTCACGTGGGCCCATGATAGTCTTTCCCAAAACAAAACCAAGCTTCTAATGTCTGTGGAGGCTGGGGGAGCTATGGGTACCTGATCACGGGTGCAGGGGGCCAAAGAGGAAGCGAGTTCCTCTCAGAAGAAGGTGCCACAGAGAAGGGGACACTGCGCCCTGCACCCAGCAAGAGGAAATTCAGCACAAATGTTGGGGAGTAGGGGAACAGGGCAGACGTGGTAGGCATTCCCTGGAAACAGCGGCCGGCGTATAGGAGTCCCTGACACCAGCTGTGATGAATGACCAAACCTTGGTGATATACGGCTGACCCGGAGCCTCGTCCAGTTCAGAAAGGCAGGAATTCAAAACCAAAGCCTCCACCGAGCTCTGCTCCCTGTGGGCGCGGAGGAGACCCCTTTCCTGCGTGGAGTCTCATCAGGGAGGTGGGAGCATCGCTCCAGCCCCTGCACCCCGGACAGATGACTTCCTTTTCTGGCTGTCTATCCTCTCGGAAAGTCTTAGAAGGATCCTGGCCGTGGGAGTGGAGTTCCATCTGGGAAATCCCAGATGAGCTCACCTCAAGACGCTTAAATGAGGGACTGTTGCAAGGACACTTTTCCAGATAAGGGCCCATGCATAGTCTCCAGAGGTTAAGAGACAGAATCTTTTGGGAGCTACCACCCAGCAAACCTCTGCAGCAAAGAATGGGGAGAGGACGAATACTACCAGTGGAGAGTGTGAATCGTGCTTTTTCCTGTTCCACTGTAGTACTTGTTACTCCCCTCCCTCCCTCCCTCCCTCCTTCCCTCCCTTCCTTCCTTCCTTCTCTCCCTCCCTCCCTCGCTTCCTCCCTTCCTCCCTCCCTTTCTCTTTCAATCTTTGTAGAACTGAAATTTGGACTTACAGACTCTCTATCACTTGAGTGATACTCACAGCTCTTTATGCTTTTATTTGTTTTCCAGATAAAATATTTTACCCCTGGTTAGCTCTGAGATCCTCCTACTTTAGCCTCCTGGGTAGCTGATACTATAGGCACCACCATACCAATGTTCCCACTCTTCAGGCAGCCTCAGAAGATACCCTGTGTGTTCCTGCAAGAGAGAAGGTGAGCTGGGCACCAGTGGCTCATGCCTGTAGTCCTAGCTACTCAGGAGGCTGAGGTCTGAGGATCACAGTTCAAAGCCAGCCCGGGCAGGAAACTCTGTGAGACTATTATCTCCAATAAACGACTAGAAAACTGGACATGGTGCTGTGGCTCAAGCAGTAGAGCGCTCACCTTGAGCTGAAGAGCTGAGGGATAGCACCCAGGCCCAGAGTTCAAGCTTCATGACGGACAAGAGAGAGAGAGAGAGAGAGAGAGAGAGAGGGTGCACGGCATCTCAGTATTACTCAGTGTTACTAACAATGGCTTTTGGCTTGGAGACCTCTGGAAGGATTTCGCCCAGGGTCCCAGATATACTTGCAGAACTGTTCACAGAATCTGTTCCAAATCTGGCCTTCACAGCAGCTGCCTCGGTCTGAACCTGGGTTTCTGCCAGGGGAATGTGGCAGTTAAGTCCTGGTGAAGGTCTCCACGCTCAACATCTCCACTGAACATCACCATGCTGGGGGAGGACTCGGGACAGTTCAGACAGTGCCCAGCACCTTGTTGTACAAAACAGTTTTTGTCAGCAAACTATTTGAACTCAGTGCTTTGAGCTCTTTGTGACTGAGCAGGGTTTCCCATGGCAACTGAGGAAAGCAGATCCCAGGTTCGCATCTCTCAGGTCAGACAATTGAACTAGAACCTAAGAAACAGCCTCAGGACCAGAGGTTGGCACTGGGCGTCGGAGTCCTCTCGAGGGCCTCTTCTACGCTCGGCGGTAGAGGAGACTCCCAGGCTAGCCCCTGAGGCTGGGCTGCCCCATGGGGCCTCCAGGGCTTCATTCTCAGCAACAACTACATCAATGGGCCCGGAAGTTCAGTCTCCTATCGCAGCCATGCGATCAGCAACAGCACACATCTTTTGTTTTATGATCTGTATGACTCTTATTGCTGAAATACATTCTTCTCAGCATCAATCAATAAAAATGTAAAATTGGGCCAATCTATGAATCTTTCATATATTACAAATCTAAGTTGTAATGCTTAAAAATGATCAAAAGACCTTCAATATGCCGCTAACCTCCTGACTTACTCTCTGAGCACTCAGTTGGAGTCCCAGGACTGGGAGATTTAACTCAAGCTGCCTCAGACTCCTCCAGCTCCAGCTCACCACAGGACAGGGCCTCGGCACAGGGCACGATGCAGGCCGACAACGCAGAGAAGAGGCAGAGCCGGCTGAGCTCACACCGACACAAATGACTCAAAGCCCCCACTCAGGCTAGCAGAGCTGCCCTTATACTGGCCTGACAGATCATGTCTACTCAAATACAGGAAAATTGGGGGGGAGTGACATGATTTGAACTCAGGGCTTTGAGCTTGCTTGGCAGATGCTCAACCCCTTGAGCCATGTCTCCAGCCCTGTGCCTATTTGAGGAATTGGGATTTAGAGAGTGGGAGCTATTTTACACAACTTCCCTGGAGTCACAGTGGTTACAAGTGCTATCAGTAGTCCTAGGGAATGGCGGCCTGAGGGCCGGCAGTGTGTACAAGGACACGTTGTGCCTGCTTGGCCGTCCCCCAATTCCGTCTCCTGGGACCCTACAGCTCCCGTGAGGGCTCAGAATTCTACCCTGTCATGGAACGACTTTCAGTCGGCACCATGTTTTCCTCCTCTTTGTCTGGTTGGCAGTGGACAAAGCAGTTTGCAGTAGCAGCATTTCACCCAGAGCCGTCCCTGCTGTCTCCACGCTAAGGCCACCGCTGCTCTGGCCAGGGAGCGTCCTGACCAGAGCCACATTTGAAGTGATGTGTGAAGCCCGTCTCTCAACTTGGGTGACAAGCCAGCTGAGGCCAGCCACCATCTTCCGCAGTCATACAACGCAGAGGCCAAGGAGCCGTGGAATGCGTCCCTTTCAAGTCCTGAACTTACAGCTGCGGAAACAGTCCTGGAGGAGAGAAGAGCTTCCCCCGTACGACGGGTGCACCCCAGATTATAGCCTTGAGAGAGGCCAGTGGGACTCCACGGCTCCCTGGGCTCTCTGCACCTGTCCTGTGCACTTGCCCTTTGGGAAGGTGGGGGAGGTCCGTTCCTGGACTTGTGACATGTTTTGGAACCTCAGAGAAAGAGTACTACCTAAATAAGTCAGTGGGCCCACATGCCTGAAGAGACACTCACAGTACTCACCACAAACCTGCTAACCCCTCAGGACAGGGCTCTCTAGATCCTAAGATATTAATTAGCTGATAAGGGATTCAGAAGATTTGTTTAACTGGGAACTCTTGAAAGGCCAAAACAGCTCTCGAGACTCAAAGGAATGAAGTTATGAAAGTGGAAAATTAAACTTTGCTGCTAAATTCCACTCGGCCTCCCCCAAGCCCAGATCTAGACCGGTTGGGGTGCTGGGGCCAGCCAGGGCTCTGTCGGCATCCTGAATCACACCACTGTGTTACCTTCCAGAAAAGCTCATCCAGCTGGTAGGGGGAATGTGGTCTTAGAGCTGGGTGCTCAGACATTCTCACTCACACTGCTGTTGGATCAGAAAGGCGAAGTCGTTCTGTTCAGGGCACACAGGGGCTGAGCTGCGGCCAGTAGAAGCTCCATCCAGGGTTCTCTCTGCACATGGACTCCTTTTCTCTGATCCCAGCTTTGCTGGGGAACAGTTCAAAGTTGCAGCTGTGACCTTGGAACTCAAAAGTACTTGCCTGCAGCTGGGCAGTATACCATAATAAAAGTCTACTGACTGGCTGCATTTCTGTGAGGTGAGTCTTGTGATTCCATCACACAGGTAGGAGAAACTGAGGCTCGGAGTTTGGTTTACAAGCTTAGTGTCAGGCTTAGAACACAAGGCATTTTGAAAGCAAGCCCCAGGCCCTGCCTTGCCTCTGGGGTGCTGGATTTTTATTTTTTAACAATAGTACATACCTATGAATGCCTTCCAGGTCCCCCTGACAGGCTGCTGATGTGCGGCTGTAATTTGTGTCACGTCTGGTCACAGCAACCAGCATGAAATCCTACCAAAATATGGGGGACATCATTTTGATATTGGATTTGCATATCGGAGGATTGGAGGGTGGTTTGTATAATCAAATTATGAAGACTAGTAAAAGGGAGCATCGCTTAAATAGCTTACAAAATTACTTTGAAGATCCACATTAAAACCCAAAGAAGCGATCGCCTTCAAGACCTTCACCAAAAGTGAAATGCTAATTGACGATGACAGCTCGGTCTTAGCGCAGGCCCCTCTCTCCGTCACCGCTGTCAAATCGCAGCTCCCCAGCCCTGTCTCCTCTGCCCCCCAAGCCCATTCACTCTCTACTGTAATAACAGATGGAGCGCTATGCCTGACTGCCTCCCCTCCCTGCGGCTGATCAGAAGGAGCAGCCTGGAAGGAAACAAACAAAAACAAAACCCACCAAACACACAAAAAACCCTAAAATTTGCTGAAATTCTGATTTCTTGCAGCAGTTTTATAGATTTTATAACTTATCGTTTATGAATGTGCAAGGTCTCCGGTCCCCAGCATCTGTTTGTTGCATCTGCGGAGGAAGATAAACTCTCCTTTTTTTATGCCACAGAACCAAATTTAAGAGACAAACAGATCTTAATAGAAGAGGACCACGGTGGCTCTTCTTTGCAAAGAGGATAGCTTACGTGGGGGGGGGGGGGGGGGGGCGTACGGCGCTCTTCTCACCTGAGCGGCCTTGCAAGACTGGAGGTCCCCCCCCTCAGAGGACACTGGGCACTGTGGGCTGTGAGCACAGGTTTGGGGCTCTGCTTTGTCTATGTTAAAGCAAACCAAGCCAAACAAAACCTACACATCTTTTACAGTCCCTCAGACTTAAAACGATTGCGCCTGGTCAGCCAGAGACGTGATTGCGCATCACGAAACTTCATTATAAGAACAGCCCTGTGCTCCAACTTGTTTAAAACCATGGCTGATCATCTCAGCCTCTTCAGCTCCGGCATTGTGTAATAGACTAGGTTAATAGACTCTGGTTCATGATGGACTCCGCTGGGGGGGGGGGCACAGCTCCCCCCACGCCCTGAGAGGGAGGCTATTGCCCTGGCCAGGGTCAGGGGTCAGGGTAAGGAGAGGATCATTAACACCCTGGAAGAGGGTCTGAGAGAGAGGAAGGGATCTGCCCCTGTCGTTGGTGGCTTCAGTTGCAGGTCCTGGCCCTGGAGCAGGGAGCAGAGCCTGCGTTGGAGGAGGCAAGGCGGCCGCTTGGCCGGATGGCTGGTGGTGGTGGCTGCGAGGAGATGACTGTCCTGGGTGCTTCTTCCCTCTCTGGGGTGACGAGTTATGGGATGCCACCAGGTCCTGCCAGCCTTTCTTGGAGCTCTAAGGACAGCAGAACATGCCTTAGGACCTTACTTGGAAGGTTCAGGAGAGGAAGGCTGTGGGGGAGGGGACTGGGTGAATCCACAGGCTCTGAGGCTCTGGGTCAGGGCCAGATGAGGACCAGACAGTGGCACCCGGGCCAGCCAGGGGGGAAATCCCTGCGGAGCTGCAGTCTTCCATCTGGCCTGGTCCCTGAATGCCCATGGGTCTTCTGTACAGAAGAGCCTCTCAGTGGACCTGGCCACTTGAGCAAGAACACAAGTCTAATCAGAAGGCAGACAGAGCAGACAGGCTAGGTTATCTTGCGAGCATTCAGCTTCTGCACTGTACCCCTTCCAAGCTGGGCTTGTTTGTTCATTTGTTGTTTTGTGCCTGTCCTGAAGCTTGAACTCAGGCCAGGGTGCTGTCATTTCGCTTTTTCAGATACAGCTCTACCACAAATCACAGCTCCACTTCCACGGTTGTGATGGTTCATTTGGAGATAAGAATCTTAAGACTCTTCTTCCCCAGGCTGGCTTCAAACCTCAATTTTCAGATCTCAGCCTCCTGAGTAGCCAGTGTTCTAGGTATGAGTCACTAGCACCTAGCTGTTTGCATTTATGGAAGGAAAAAAGACCTCAAGTCACAAAAATAAGTGGGGCAAAATAGAGAAGAAACTAAGATGGAGAGAGGGCCTTCATCCCCAGCCATGAAGGGCAAGAGACCACGTGCTAGGAATTCCACTCTTCCATCTGAGGCAGGAAACCGAGAGCCCATCTTCTAGTGTCATCAGATTCCCACTCCTTCCTCTTTGCCTTAAATAACTGCCTTTAGCCAGACATCCTACCGCACCTGCTGCTGCTTCTCCAGCCCCCTGGGAGGTTTGCACAGATTAAGCCTTATCTCCGCTTTGTTGTCCTTCGAGCTGACCACTCAGTGACCCCAGAGAGAAGGGAGGTCAGGCCTGTGTTAATGCGGAGGCACACGCTTCATGAAAACTGCGCAGTAAAGCCGCCTGCAGTCCCAGCTAGCCAGACGCCAGCTCACCCCTTCAGTCATCCATTCAAAATGAGCTCTGCACATTTTAAAACATCTATGAAGGCACAGGCTGGGTCCAATGCAGACACACATGCTAACGACCTCTGTGTGGTAAACACTGCAGGGGATCCAATGGTGTACAATTCCTTTGCACAATTCCTTAGCAAAACGAAAAACCAGGAAGCTGGGACACGTTTTGTGGGGAGAACCGTGGGGTAAAGGAGAGGGCAGATAAATGGAGAGAAGACGGTTAGGCCGGAACTCACAATAGCCAGTGTCCACGTGTGAGACTAGAACAGATAGCCTGAGGGGATGGGGGGGAGGGCAGGACGGGGAAAGGACCCGAAGTGACACTGATTGCTTGTACTCAACCTGACTTGAGCTGGAAACCCCTTAGTACAATTACTTTAAGTAAATATCAAATAAGATGCATGTGCTCATGAACTGATATGTGGAATTGAAACCCTTTGTACAACTACTTAAAGGTAGTAATAGTAATAGCAATAATAAACAAACGAAAAAGGAAATTTTTTCTAGCAGTACATGGGAAAAGATAATGTGTTGACAAATACTTCCTCCAAATAACATGCCCAATTTTTATATTTTAATAAGGGAAATTATTGATAAGAAGAACGATCGGTCCTTAATGCTATGTGAAAAAGCAAGAAACTATATACCACAGCATAGATTAAAAAAAAAGTAATGAGTGCCGGTCACATTTTACCTTGGATTCTCAGAGATGTCCCGCCCCTCCCCAAGTTCTAAAGGAATCTTTTCTCCCATAGTTAGAGCGAAACAAGCAGAGAAGGGTGTCACATTTGTTTATTGACTTCCAGAACACCCAGCCTTTTGCAGAGAAGGGAGGCAGTCCCCGCAGCGCTGCTGGGTGTTAATTTAACACAGCAATGAGATAAAAGTTGAGCTTGGGCTGCCTGCAACCTCACAGGATAGGAATGCCATCTACTTAGCATGGGAGTCAGACAATTCCCTAGCCCTAGATTGCTTTCCACTTGTAGGTCTACTAAGCAAATAGAAAAGTAATTAACAGTGTGCTCGGGTAGATGTATCAGGTGGAATTTCATTAGAGTAAGGAGAACTGAGGAAATCAAGAAGTCTCGATGTGGCCCCTGTCTGACCAATGCTTCCTGCTGTCTCTGGGATGTGCACCTGATCACTGCTTGTCATCAAGAAGAAAAATCTCTGAATTTCCTATTCTATCACTGCTTTGATCAAAGGCACGAAAAAAAAGAAAAAAAATCTGGAAGTGTCTGAAATTTATTGAAAAAGAAAGAATTCTTTTCTGTGTGTGTGTGTGGGGGGGGGTCTGTGTGTGTGCGTGTGTGCAATGATTTGGTCCTGAAGTCTATGCACGAGTCACAGTATCTTTTACTGTATTTTTGCTTTTCATTTTACTTTGACTATTAAATATCTGCATTTGAAATATGAACCTACTGTCTCATTAATATTTTTTCTTCCCATTGGAAAATAAATGACATTATGTCATTTTTAACAGCAGGAAGGAAAGGAGTTTCATAGGAAGGAAATTTATGCATGGCTGGAAAAAGAAAAAAGAGATTAAGGCATTTATTTTTAGCTACCTTAAAACATATATATTTATATATACATGTATTTGAAAGTACTATATTCAATTTCACATGTCCAGAATAGTATAACTAATTTTAGCATATTAATTAACAATAAAAGTAGTGTTTTTCCTCATACAAAGTAGTAAAATAATTAACTTACAGAGGAAATGGGGTCATATGATTTTACTTAGAGGGGGTAATGAATGACACTGAGAAATTATAGCCAAAAAAAAAGGCTTTTACAAAGCAACTCCAGGCTGGGGGCCTGTAGTGAATTACTTGCTAAGTGCCTGACTGACAGTTTCTCTGGAGTCTCCAAACCATACCTGTCCTGCCACAGGTAAATGACACACACTTCACACTCGCAGAAAAACGCTGGGCATGGGCGAGGTGAGCTTTGCTGGCTTTCCAGGACCTTCTTAGTGCCCACCTGGCCGCCTGTGTCAACACCGCCTGCGCTTATCCCGCACCAAGTGCGTCCTTCTGCGGCAGCAATTCCAACATTGCGTATTTTACATATCTGGACCTTTGAACTTGCAATATTTTGTTACACTTCACATAGCTTCATTCCCCAGAGGCAGAAAAAAAACCCTAGTCTTTCAAGTGGTTATTTTAAAGCCAAGTGCATAAATATGCATGAGAGGTCATTATTATCACAAGATGATACTTAAAAGGTTCAAGTGTCTCTTACGAAGATTTTTTTGACTTATTCAGTGACAGTAAATCAAAGCCTCCAGTTTTTTTGCCTTTGATTGTTCTTTCAAAGCTTTCAAGGGAAGACATGTTTTGGGAGATTTGGCTGGCATTCATTCATTCATCATTCATTCATTCATTCTTTCTTTACCTGCGTGTGATGAGCTCCCCTTGCCAGTGTGGGATACAGGGAGTCCTATTGAGAGCCTTGCAGGCAGGCTCTGCAGCTGATGGCCCAGAGGGGGTAGGTAACTTCCTGTCTTGTCACAGACAGCGCTGCAAGTCAGATATGACTGTGGTACCAAGCAGTGTCTATTAAGCCAGAGCGCCTAGAAGGCTTGAGGGGCCAAAGTGTAGGAGTATCACTGAGGGGCTTCATTTGCCCGTGCCTCACTCCTGAGCTCACTATTGTAATACGCAAAGATGCTGAATGTGCCTATAATCAGAAGCTGAAGGCTCCTGTGTGTGTGTGTGTCAAGTAGGGCTCGGACTCAGGGCCTCATGTTCTTGCTTAGCTTTTGTGCTTGAGGCTAGTACTCTATGTCTTGAGTCCCGCCTCCACTTTCAGCTTTTTGCTGGCTAGTTGGAAATAGTTTCTTGGATTTGTCTTCCTGGGCTGACTTTGAACTTTGATCCTCAGATCTTAGACTACTGAGTAGATAGGATTACAGGTGTGAGCCATCAGCTCCCTACCCAGGTTGGGAAGTTTTGATCATCTTGTTCTCTCTTCTTGAGCTCTTTTTTTTTTTTTTTTTTTTTTTTGCCAGTCCTGAGGCTTGAACTCAGAGCACTGTTCCTGAGCTGCTTTTTTGCTCAAGGCTAGCACTCAACCACTTGAACCACAGCACCACTTTGGGTTTTTTCTGTGTATGTGGTACTGAGAAATCAAACCCAGGGCTTCTTGCATGCTAGTGGGCACTCTACCACTAGGCCACATTCCCAGCCCTTCTTGAGCTTCTTAGGTAGACTAAGTACTGAAGTAAAGTTGAAGGAAGTTGAAAGAGAAAAGTCATGTTCTGTAGAAGCTCAGGACTATTGCAAGGTGTGGTAATATACAACTAGAAGCCCTGCTACTCCAGAGATGGAGATTGGGATGACTGGGGTCCAAGGGGCAGCTGGGGTAAAAAGTTACCAAGAGCCAATCTCAACAACTAAGGTAGGCATAGCTGACCTGAGGGACTATATTACATATATATCACATACACATATCAGCATATATATCAGTATATCAATATCTGTAATATATATATATATATATAGAGAGAGAGAGAGAGAGAGAGACATATCTGTAATCTAGGTACTCTAGAGGTTGTAGGTGGGCAGACCAGCCCTAGACATGAGGTTCGTATCCAATAATTCATAATGATAATTAATGATGATGATAACAAAAAGGGACTCGGACATGGCTCAAGTGATAGAGCATTTGCAAACGAGAGGCCCTGAATTTAAATCTCAGTATCTCCAAAAACAAAAAGGGGGGGGGAATGAAACAAAATTTACAGACTGGCAATTCTATGACCTGTTAATCGATGCCGGGCTGACCAGGTGAGCTCCACTGCTCCGCAGACCTGGCATCTCCTGAGCCAGAGCTGGGAAGGCGGCGGCTGGCGGGTGGCTTCTGTTCAGCATGAGGGTTCTTGGCAGCGCCGGTGTCCCCGGAGCCCAGGGGGCCGGGCTGAGTCCTGGTCTCCAGGCCGGGGACGAGACTGAGCCTCAGGAAAGCGAGTCACCCCTTGAGCCCCCACAGCTGACCAAAGTGGACGATCTGAGATTTCAGTCCCAGCTGGGCTCCTGAGCAGCTGGTGGTGCTGACTTGCCTTGGTCTGGCCATGGTGGGTCGACACTGGCCTCGGAAGGAGTGGTCCCAGGGTGACAACAAGCCACGATAAACGGGAACACCCAGGGAGGAGGCTTTCTGCAAAGGAGGCAGCAGGTGCGGTGCTCGGACTGCAGCAGGCCACAAGGTCCTGGGGCACAGGCACAGGCGCCTCACCATCCCGGCGCACGTGAAGCTCTGTGGTGCGGTGAGTGTGCGGTGAGTGTGCGGTGAGTGTGCGCGGTGAGTGTGCAGAGACACCAGGCTCCGCCCGCCCCTCCCCCCAGGCCTCGCCTGCGGCCGGCAAGGAAGCCCAGCCGCAAGCTTGTAAGAAAGGCTTTCCGAACCCTGTCAAACTGGAATCCAGACAAGATCCCGGGGGCCCCACCCACAGAGGGGAAACAGAGGCACCAGTGGGGGTGGGAGGCCTCTCCTCTTTCTCCTTTTCCCCTGTCTTGGCTAAGCAATTCATCTGAGAGGTGAAAAGTCACCCCGTAATCCTAGCTACTCAGGAGGCTGGGGTCTGAAGATTGCGATTTGAAGCCATCCTGGGCAGAAAAACCAGAAAGACTCAGCAAAAAGCCAGAAATGGAGCCAGGCTCAAGCGATGGAGCCAGAAAACCAAGGGAGAGCACAAGGCCCCCAGTTCAAGCCCAGGCCAGCTTTCTAAACCTGAGCCTTTCCTGAGGTTCGGAAAGTGCCGTCTGCCGCAGGCGTGGGGCTTTGAGGGCAGGTGGGAGCCCTGCGGACGGCCTGGGCACCTCCCCTCTTCCCACTCCAGGCTGGAGGGAAGGACAGGCCACGAGAGACAAGCGGAACTGGGGAAGGGGGCCGCTGGGCAGCCGCAGTGCCAGCAGGCTGGGTCTCTCCTCGCCACGCGGAAGTGGGGATTTCCTACGTGGTTTTGTGGTGCTCGTGGCACCCTGAGCATGCTTCCCGCTAACCAGCTCACTTTGTATAGCTTTTTTTTGTCCTCCAATTTTTTGGCCAGTACTAGGGCTTGAACTCTGGCCTCACACTCTCATTTAGCCTTTTTTCTGCGCAAGGCTGGTGCTCTACCACTCGAATCACACTTTCTCTTCTGATTTTTGCTGGTTAATTGGAGAGAAGAGTCTTCTGGACTTGTTTCCTCTCCCCCTTCCCCCACTGGCTTAGAATCTCCATCTTCAGTTCTCGCTCTTCTAAGTAGCTAGGATTACAGGGTGAGTCATTAGTGCTTGGCTTACTTTATCTAAACTTCTCTGCTTAGGATCTTGGTCCAGTTTTGGCATTATACACCTTCACAAATGACACCTGTGTGTGAACCTGGTATTACGTGTCTTTACAAATGACACCTATTTATGAACTTGGGTTAGTATCTCTATGGATGTATATTTATTTACATGCTGCAAATCAAGCCTTTCCTCATTGGTCCATCCCTCCCTTCTGCCACTAGTTTTAATTTCTCTCTTCAGCCAGCGTTTACTGAGCAAGGGTGGCGATCCTGGGCTCACTCTGGCCTTCCAGATCCTGGGCTCACTCCGGCTTTCTGACTTCCTCCCTGTCCCTCAGGAGCTGTCTTGCCTCTGTACTCGGAGGCGCCCACACAGAATCTAATATCCCATGGCAGGATGTCTTCCCATGTGCAAACCAAAATAGCACTGGCCTTTGTGCACTGAGTTCCTTTCTAAACCCGGTGACATCATGGCTGGTCTCACCTCGAGCGAGCGCGCTGGGGCCTCTTGGGGCACACATTGGGAAGGTCTGTGGTGATGCAGGTTGGCTCTTTGGGCTGCTTTATTCGTAAGCTTTGACTCCATCCCTGTTTCCTCCCTTGCACCATTACGTGAACGATGCCCCTGGTAGAGTCAGACGCAATGCTGTCTTGTGTGTTTCCATTTGCTTTCCTTCTGCTAACAAAGATGTCAAAGAAACTGCACCTGGCTTGGGAAAAACGATCAATTACATTATAAGAAAGAGGTACTTAAGCTTCTTGCCTGTAAATAAGACTCTTAAACTACTTGGAGCTCAATAAGCCTGTAGAAAGCGCCTACTCCAAGCTTTTGTCTTTGTGGATGGAGGAAACTGAGGCTCAGACAGGGATATGGGAATCTCTGTACAGTCATGATTAAGATCCTGGACCCCTGGCTTCAACACGGTGTGTGGCCTTTTTAGTCTTCTTCTTTGAAATTATCTTTGCTTCAGCTATTGACGTAAGTACAAGAAGAAAAGCAGCCAGCACTGCCACCTTGAAGCAGACACACACACGTGCAGTCTGGCATCTGAAGCTTGATCCCTGGGGTGTTGACTGTAATGATGATCAGACATTTTGGTAGTATTGAGTTTGAACTCTGGGCTTTACGCTTCCTCGACGTGCTTGCTTGTAGCTGGCTCTCTACCACTTGAGGCAAGCCTCAACTGCTTCTTTGCTAGTGAATTGGAATCAGAGTCTCATGGACTTTTCTACCCAACCTGGCTTCGAACAGCCATCCTCTAGACCTCAGTCTCCTAGAAGTGCAGGGGTATGGCTGGTGGCCCCACTCCCTCCTGACTCCCCCCTGTGGGATCCTGTGTGCTCATCCTGACTAGCCGCATTCTGCGCTCTGTGCAACCCAGGCCCTGGCTTCATTCTGGCTGCAGGGCAGTCACTGGCAGCCACAGCGCATGTGGCCTGACCAACTCCGCGTGAAACCCTCTCCTGATAGGGATTGTGTTTTATTTCCTCCTCACCAAACTTTCTCTGTCCTCACAGTGTTTTGCGCTGCTCTGCTGGGGGCCCTTCAATGGACTTGTTCTGCTAGGCCATAGACTGCCGGCCTGGGCAGGAGGAGGGGCTTTACCCTCGGCGGTCTCCCCAGCCTGTCTCTTCCTGCCCCCGGCCCTCCTTCATTTTTGGTTTGCTCGTTTCATTGTTCACTCAAGTTTTGGCCTGGATGAGCCAATTGTCTTTTCCAGTTTATTCTTGTAGCTGTTCTAGGATATGACGTCTAGTGTTGCCCTCCACTCTGGAGGCTCTTAATTGTCCTGAAAGGGAGAACGCTGAAGCAGGAGAGGATGGGATGGGTCATGTCCTCTTCTGTCCAGCCCCTTTGGTTGGGAATGATTGTCAGACTCCTGGTCTTAGTTCTGTCCCCTGGAGCGTCCTAGGGTACACATAATCCCTGCTAGTATTTTAGGAGCATGACCTGTCCCTCCAGCATGGTCCTTCTCCCTCTCCCTATACTCATTTTGGAAGGGTAGATATAAATGTTTGCATCTGTAGCCATGTGTCTGGCGTTTACATGGGCCCATGGTGCATTTTCTTACCTTTACTGGCAGAGTCTATTTCCATCCATTGGTTTTGTTTAGCAACACCATCATACCCCGTGCTTGTGGTCAGCCAACTCCTCCACCTCTGTTCTCTCCTTATGTCCTTTATTTCTCTTTGAGCTCTGTGTATCATGTCAATCCATTCTTCTACCTGGATTCAATTACTAGAGTCTTTCTGAATATTGATTCTTTCAAGTACCTTTATGTTTCCCCTAGTTTTATCAGGCATACATTTTTATATGAATATTTTGTATGCCATATACATAGAAAAAAGTGTTGGGTACGGTGATAGACTCACAATCTGAAGTAGCTATCCGCGTGTGCTGGAGCTAAGCAGCTAAGTGAAAGCATGCAGACACGGGCACCAGCCTTCCCTCCATCAGAGAGAGAAGTCACAGGTATGTAAGCGGAAAGGCCACTGGATCAGAGTCAGAGACGCTGTAGGAGCTCATGCCTTGCATAGATGTGGAGATATCTTGGAATTGAACACATACAGCGGGGTGAATGCAGGCTCCTGTAGGCTCTGCTAGAACAGTGGCAGCCTAGTACTGCCAAGCCCTCCTGGGCCTGCACCTCCGCTTCTGTCTCCAGTGAGAGGAACCAGGGCCCCGCCGAGGGCTGGGTCAGAGAAACGGCACAAGAAGCCTGCAGCAGCCTGTGGTAGCAAAATGCGAGGAAGAGGCTCGGTACCGGAGGCTGAGGGCGAATCATGGGACTCAAGAGCCAAGCTGGAAGAGCTCCCAATGCACATGGCTGTCCAACGGTGTGATCAAAACAGTAAACGACACAATACTGAACGGTACGTGTGAACTGACACCAAAAATGACTAAGTTCTTGGGAGAGAAGAGACACAGTCCCCAGAGGAATTCCCAGTCACTTACACAACCTTTCACCCAAGGCATGGAGTGAAATTTCACCTCCCTCCATACACCCCCTTGAGGATGGCTGGACTTGGGGCTTCTCTCCCTGAGGAAAGAGCAGGGAGGGGGCAAAAGTCCCTATCTGCTGGACAAGGCCGGCGGCAGAACCTCAGTGAGCAAGGTGAATGTCATCGGTGATAAGTCAAGCCAGAAAGTGGCATGTGCCCTGGAGGTGATCGGATGGGATTAGTCTCCTACCTCTGCGGTCTTCCTCGCCACCCCCACGAACTGCAGCTATTCACAAGAAGAGCAGAGGAAAGCAAACCAGGTGAAGAGCATTTGATGGAAGAGCTACCCTCAAAACTTTCAGGGTCATCAGAAGCAAGGATGGACTGAGAGATTTACATGGAGTAGAGACTAAGGGAATGTGTGACAAGAGATGTTGCAGCATGTTGACAACGATTCCATATACCCAAGATTATTCCCTCCAAAATTATTTTTAATAAGAGGAGAGAGTATAGGTAATCTTATTATTTATTTAAGTGCTCGTTAGGACAAGGGTCCTGTGATGTCTGCTAGCGATGGTTTGTTGGTTCAGTCCCATCAGTGGCTATTTCCCTATGGATCAAAGAATCACAGATCTTACTTACTTGTGGACCAGATGGCCTGAGATGTCTTTAGTACTGAGGTCTCTTCTGCTGTGGTAGAAGGGTGTCCACAGCTCCAGAACCAGACACTTTCCAAGGTTGTTATATTCTGCAATCTACCAGCCTGAGACTCAGCCAAGTCAATTTGATCCAACTGTGTCAAGAGAGACTCAAAAATACAAACTATAACAACCACACTCCTCTCTTGATCTGAGAGTTCTGTAGATCTTTCAGAAAAGCTTTAAACTTCCAGAACAGTATGTGCTTGGTAAACCCACCCCATACTTCAAAAAGCTACTCTTCTCCTAATCTAAGATGGAAAACAATCGTCTTCACACTTCCTTTTCTTTATGGACACATCGCTCTTGCGAAACACAGACAGCCTTACTCTGTGAGTTCTTTTTAATGTCCAGAAAGGCTGATCTCAGCACGGGATGCTTTTCTTCCTTCCTATCTCCACCAAGCAGATCCTCTCCTAAGTTCTCTAATTCTTTCTGACTGTTCACGTGAAAAAGTCATGGCGGTCTTCAATCTCAGAGCAGGGCTGGATGGACTTAGAAGGGGATAGAGCGGCTATGGTCTCCATGCAGAGTTGCTGGCAACGCCCCGGTACCCGTGTGTGTCTATGGGAGCACGTGTACCTGGGTGGCCATGTTTGTGTATGCGTTTATGCAAGTGTGTCCTTAGCTATGTCAACAGGTTTATGTTTTCATATGCGTGTGCCCACCCTTGCACGTGAGGAGTATGTGTGTGTGCACGCATGTGTGTGCTGAGAGCTGCAGGGGGTACCACGGCTGGGCCCGGCTTGCGCCACAGGGCGATGCCTGAAGCTTCCCTTGGCTCCTGCCCATGGTAGTCCGGGGCCCGCAGTCCACGTGCACACGCTGTGCTCTGCGATCCTCCCGTCCTCTCCGGCTGCCACTCACCCCTGCCGGACACTGCCTTTGCATCAGTTCTATGAGGACAATCCCGAGGACTCAGTGGGATGACAATGGACCGGATGGGACTTCATATTCTGGTGAGTTTCTCTTCCCAGCAGCCTGCGTGTGCCCGCCTGTCACCTGTGCACACAGAAGTGTGCCCAGACGTGCCCGCACGGCTCTGTCTACTGCTAGACAAGGAAGGAAGACCGTGTGGCTTCCACTTTTCCGTGTGCTCACAGACTCCGTTTATTTCCCAGAGAGCCTCGTGTGTAGTTTGGTACATCGCTTTGACGGACCCCTGAGTGTCTTGACTTATTGGCTTTGAACTCATCTATTGATTTCATGAAAGTTCTTTGTGGTTGTCACTGGTTTCAGACACAGCACTCGATTTATCTCTGATTTGGTAAACGTCATCAATAATAGATGCTGTGCCGATTCTGTTGGTGACTAATTCCTGTGGCAAGATCGTGAGAAATCTGTCCCAGGCGGGTCTCTGTGCGGCTAATGACCCCACCCTGCAGCTGGGGCCCAGCCCGACTTTCTCATGTTTGGGCTGCCATGGTGTCAGCTCTTGTCTAAAGAATGACACTATAAAGCACAGCCCAAAGCACAGGCAGGAGGAGGAGCCAGGCAGGGCGGTGTGGGCTGGGGCTACAACCCTGCAGAGGCACAGGCCTTGCCCAGCAGCCCCGAAGGCTGGTGGCCTGCTGGAGAAGCAGCGGAAATGAGGTCATCAGCCAGTGTGGACTCACTTCCTCTGGACATTTATAGCCAAGCAGGCAGGAAAAAAAGCTGCATGTCCAGCCAAAGTGCGCCCAAGTGCCCTCCTCCATCTTTATTCTAGTTTACAAGGCACAAAACACACAGGCACGCGCAGACGTGAGGCCTATGCACGGTGAGTATGCAGGAGCGTGCACACGCCTGCCCCAGCGCTGCGCCCACCTGCCCTAGAACCAGCTGTTCACCATGGTTGTGGAGTGTGGGCCGTGAGACAGAACAGCACCAGGTTGTAGGGGTTGCGAGCATTTTCCTTTTCAGTATTTTGGCCCAGATCTCAGAGTTTTGTCCCCAACTCTTAACAGGAGCTGGTCAGCCAGACTGGGCGTTCCCGTGAAGCCCTGCTTGTTCTTTGGGGAAATGAAAGCTGGCTTCTGGAAAATTGAAAAAAAAAAAAAAGGAAATGAATATAGCTGGCTGTGTTCCTTTCTTCACCCCTCATACATTGGGGGTCCACGCTCTGGGGGGCTGCGGGATCCCTTTTGTCACTGCAAAGAGGGAGACAGCTTTCCTGACACATGGTTTCTGCCAGCCAGAGCTATGCTACAGACCACAGAGGAAATCCACAGAGCGCAGGTCTGATTTTCCTCCTGTCCGGCCTTGAATAGCACCAGCTAAAGAAAGCACAGCATTTTCTTTATCATGACTTTCGGAGCACAAAACATCTCCCAAGACACTTCCTCAAAAGCGACCTCTCCCTGCTTAGTGCTGACAGGCGGAAGAAAATCCCAGCTGACATCTGGGATTTCATTCTTTTTTCCTTATAGCTTTTTTTGGTCTTCTATATGTGAAAGGAGACTATTTTGCTTAATCACTCATCATAATAGCTGAACGAAGCATTCCTAGGAATAAGCAGATAAGACTGCTCCATTAGTATGAATTCCATGCCCTATAGTCTGAGACAGACTTAAAGAAAAATAGATGAGTTGTTGTTTAAATTGTTTTCTAAGCCTTTATTTAAACTCTGTAACTGTTTTTTGTGTGTTGGTACTGGGGCTTGAACTCAAGTCCTGGGTCCTTTCCCTTACCCTTTTTCGTTCAAGGCTGGTGTTCTACCACTTGAGCCACAGCTCAGCTTCTGCCTCTTTGGGGGTTAATTGGAGATAGTTGTCTCGTGATTTTTTTCTTACCTGGCTGGTTTTGAACTCTTATCCTCGGAGCTCAGCCTCCCGACTAGCTAGGATTATAGGCACGAGCCACCGGTACCCAGCTAACAATTTTTTAACTCTGAACACATTCCCTTAGTCATTATATCGAATTGCTAATATTTCACATTCCTAGGTCATGATGCAGATTGCGTCTTTGGGCTGTGCTCATTCTGTCGTGTTTCAGCCTTTACTATTGAGCCTATTGCTACTAAACTCACAGAAAGTTTTGGTTCCTTTTATATTTTCCCCTGGCCATTCCAGCCACAGGACAGAGATCGCATCATTAGCTCTTTTCACATCCTGTGGCTCCCCCATCCCACAGGAGCCTCTGCTGAGCCCGAGGTCAGCCCTGCCCCAGCTGGGGGTTGTAGGAGCTCAGCAAGGGGCAGGAATTCCTGTTTGCCAAACTTGTGTGAACGCGGTTCTGCATGTCAGGGGGCCTCTCTTCCAAACACTCACGGCAAATAGAAAAGCAAAGGGAAACAGGTGAACCACAAATTTGTTTATTTATAAACAGAGTCTTCACCTTTGCAAGGCTGGGCCATAGCACTGCACTAAATAGGATCAAT
The DNA here is from genome assembly GCF_019054845.1 of Dipodomys spectabilis. NCBI lineage: Eukaryota > Metazoa > Chordata > Mammalia > Rodentia > Heteromyidae > Dipodomys > Dipodomys spectabilis. The sequence goes on from NW_024870803.1 coordinate 2,177,986, forward strand.
ACCAAGGTATCTGATGTTTGGAAACCTTGCTTCCATGCAAGCCTTCTCTAGAGAAAGCAGAGTGGCTGCTCACAGGCTCTCAGCACGTTGGGCCCCCTGAAGGGCTGAGAACCTGGAGGAGGGTGGGTGCGGGGCTCAGGGGTGAGACTGGGGAGGAGCCTGCGGGTGGCCACTCTTGACAGGCCCTCTAAAGGTGTGTCATAGTATCTGACGCGTGTAGGCATCAGATACTGTGGGGATTATTAGCAAGATCGGATAGGTCCTGGGAAAGGTCCCTCAGCTAATGTTCCTCCCACCCCCTCCCCAGCAGAGTCCCTGGTAACACACAAGCCATGCTCCAGGGTGGGAAGGCAAGCATTCTCTGCCGAAAAAGCCAGTCTATCAACGACCAGTCAGCTAATGAACAGGGTTCTCATCACCAGACAAACAGACCTGGAGCAGGGGGACGCCTCACAGGCCAGAGCTCTCTCCCCAGACGGGGGGGCGGGTGGAGGGGGGGGCGGGGGGAGGGGGTGGATTACGAAAAGCCCATAGTGTCCAAAAAGCCAGAAAGCATCTGACACACTGACCTGTAAACTGTAGGTGAGTTGTCCATTAAAGAACAATTCAATATAGACTTCTTACTCGAGTTCTGATACATCTCTGGTAACAAGCTTTAAAGCAACAGCCTCGTTACTCTGAAAACATACACGGTGCCTAGGCACCAGCCGCGAGTAGGAAACTCAGAAAGTCAAAGTATTCTAGAAACTCCTGAGAAGGTGCTCAGGAACTTATGCCCAGGGAAGTGAGGGAGGAGGGGACCCCACTGAGAAAGTCGTGTAGGGGATGGAGAAAGGCTCTGTCCTGACCATCCCAGGCCCCAGGACTGCTAGGCAGGTCATGTGATGACCCAGGCCCCTACTTCCAGAACATTCTCACAACCCTGTCCTCTCATCCACTCTGTGTGTGTTCACTAGGCACGTGTGAGCAGGATGCACACTGAGAACACAGGTCCCCTTTGACGGAGGGGGTGTGGGAGTCTTCCCCGACAGGGGCCTATTTTTTGGAAACTTTCTTCTCTTAGCCTCTGCTACCATTCTCTTCACCAGAGGCACCAGAACCAGCGGTAGCTACATAACTTGAAAAGTTGATTTGGAACCTGACTCAAGACAGCACCATCAAATACTTCATCCCAGAAATTGGAAATCTGGATTCCGAGACACGTTAGGTTCCACTGGTCACTTGAATGGGACACGTGAATTCGGGAGATGAAAACAATTATATTTGAATTTCACAAAGAGCCAAGGAAAGAGTTCTGGTCAGTAGAGATGAAAGTCTAGAATGAGCCTGCAGAGAGACATGGATGGAAGGCGCTGGTATCTGAGGGAAGTGGGGGGAAATGCGGTCCAGCTCCTGGTGGCTTCTCGTTTGAACTCCAGTCTGCCCATCAGATTGGAGCTCATGGTCAAAACCTGTCAACAGCGGCACCAGCCAGGGCCCCTCAGACCCAGCCCCGCTGGCCCTGGGCACCGCTCTGCTGTCAGGTCCCCTGTGTGTGGAGGAGCCCCCCCTGGTCCTGGCAGCCCAAGGCCTCCCCACACGTGGCTCCTGGGCAGCAGCTGGGGGGAGCTGCTCCTGGTCGAGGACCACTGACATAAAATGAGAGAAGTTTATCTTTCTCAGGTGAAAAGGAGCCAGTCCTGGAGTGACTTGAAACAGTACTGGCAGACCTGGATTCCTTCTGACTTCTTCTATCTCCATTTTATTTTATGCTATTGTTTATTTATTTCGTTAGTTATGGTAGTAGTACTAGGGCAGGCTCTATACTTACTAGGTGAATGCTCTGACCATTAGGCCATGCCTCTGCCCTTGGGGATTATGTGGCACGTATGTACCAGAGGTTCCCTTCTGTGCCAGGTCAGCCTGGGACCTCAGTCTTCCCAGTTACGCCTCTCATGGCTGAGATGACATGACAGGCACGCATCAACACACTTGGCTTTTTGTTGTTTTGTTGCTGCCCAGACGAGCTTCAAACTGCCAACCTGTCCATCTCTGCCTCAAGGGTTGCTGGGATTATAGCCATGAGCCACCGTGTCTCGCTTCTCTTCCATTTTAAAGGTGATTTCTAAAAGTCATCACAAAAATGGCTGTTGGACGTGGCACCGTGCTCAGGAATGAGGAGGGGGAGAGGATGAAAAATGGCCCCATGTTTTCCAGGAGGCCCTCACAGCATCTCATTTGTCAGTACTGGGTCTGGGGAGGACTTTGACCGCCTTGATGGAAATGGGGGTCTGGCACTCAGCATCGGGGCCTGGCCACCTTCTTTGCCCCCTGACGGATTAATACACTGAAGTCTCAAGATGCCCCTCCCCTAGGAATGGGGCCTTGTGCTGAGAAGTAGGGTTGTTGCAGCGGGCATCAGGTAAGTGGAGCCGAGGGCCTGCTGCTCATCTCCAGAAGGTATTCTTGACTTGGCGTTCTTACAACCAAGGGAATTTGGAGGCAAACAGGCAGACAGGGAGAGCACGTGTAAGAAGGGGCAAGTGGGGTCATGCTTCTATAAACTCAGGAACACCAAGACTGCAGGCTCCAGCAGAAGGCAGGAACACGCAGGGAGCCAATTCCATAAACCTGCACAGGACCCCACGCTGCCAACACCGCCATCTCCCAGAGCTACGTGTGTCCTTCAGCCACTGTGCTAGGCTGGCCTGGGGAACGGAGGGACACGGGGCACGCCAGCAGAGACGGCCCGAGGCCTCTTGTTTCCTTTTTAAGTGAGGCTGATGTGCTCGTGGCATTTGCCATGCGAGAACCCTGGAGGAAGGGCAGAGCCTGGAGGAGGGGCACAGTGGATGTGGTCAAGGACCAGCGGAGACAGGCAGGTAGTGGGCCAGGAAGCTGAAAGTGGCTCTGGCTGGGGACATCCGGCCCGGCAGAGGAGCCGACCCTGCGGATGGCCCGCGTGCGTGGGGGCGGGGCAGTGGGGGCCAACCATTCAAAGGAACAATGTATAGCGCCCGGAGGTGGCTACACAATGGGCCTGTGTGGAAAACTGCAGAGTTTCACTTGGCCTTGTTGGCGGGGAGGGTCCCACGGAGAACAAGGCATTGTAATTAGCCCCCAGCACGCCAACTGCGGGCTCCGGCTAGAGAACACTGCCGAATTCGTGTATGAAAGACCCAATGTGTAGACAGTAATGCAGTGGAAGTATTCTTCTAGCTCAGCGATTTCATTTGGGATGCAGCTCGCCTTTGGATAACATTTGGAAGGGTGACTTTGTGCTTTTGACTCCCCCCCACGCTGTCATATCTTTATATCAACATCGATCATGTAGCGCGTCCACACACACAATTTTACCCCCAAACCCTATGGCGGACCTGGTTGTCCAAAGGAACGTCCGAGGTTTGTCTGCTCTATCAGCCTCCTTTTCTTTACTATAATGAAATACCCAAGGCTATGTGCTTGGTGAAGCTTACAGGTCTGGAAGGCCAAGAGCTGCATCTCGTGTGATAGCTTTACCAGCGCTGTCCTGAGGTGGTGCAGGGTGGTATACAGACAGGCATGTCTGTCTGCTCTCTCTGCTCTTCCTGTAGAGCCACCAGGTCCGTCCTGGGGACTCTACCCTAACAAGCTTATTGAACCCAATTATTCTCTAAAAGCCCCAACTCTGAACCCAAACTGGCCAAACCCTTCCTCTGATTACTCTTTGGACAAGCTTGAGCGCATCAAAGCATTGCCTTAGTTAGATTTTTCCAAGAAATAGAATGAAAACTCCTGGGGGGGGGGGATGGGCACAGGCAGGACAGAATGCTGACACCTGACCACGCCCCCGTGCTGCTGCGGGAATTTCACCTGCGCTTCTCCCGCCGCCTTCCTCCACGCTTGGGCTGGCCAGGCAAGCAGGGCTCAGCGCTCAGTCCATGCGTGATGGTGTCCACGTGTGGGTCAAAGGGACAACGATTCTGGTTTGTGAACGAGCCCCGAAGCCAATCCAGTAGAAGCTGGATTCTAGAGACGTCAGAGTTAGTACATGACAAGAAACAGGGCGGCCCTAACTTCACAAGTCCTACACTTTCCATGTGACACACGCACATTCCCTGGTAGTTTACTATCGTTTACTAGTTTACTATCTTTGTGTCACAAATAGCCACCGCCTCCTGGCTAAAGTCAGGGCGGATATATTTGCCTATAGGCTGGCAGTCAAGACTCTAAAATAAGTCCTGAAATCGGGTCTTTAACAGGGCGGTGTACCTTTTAGAAAAGTCCATTTCTTTGACTTCCCCAGTATCTAGAGATTGCTCACATCTCTCTTTTCTGACTTGAAGTCTCTTCTTTTATCTTCAGCGTACATTGGTCCAAGCCAGGCACTGGTGGCTCACACCTAAAGTCCCAGTTTCCCAGGAGGCTGAGAGCTGAGGGTCTTGATTGGAAGGCAGTCTGGCAGGCCACTTGAGAGACTCTCATTTCCAATCAACCAGTAAACAAAGCCCGAGTGCAGATGCAGCTCCAGAGTAGAGCACCACCTGGGATTGAAAAAGCTGAGCTAGGGCTGGGAAGGTGGCTCAGTGGTAGAGCGCTTGCCTTGCATGCTTGAGGCCCTGGGTTCGATTCCTCAGCACCACATAAGCAAAAAGAAAAAAGCCGGAAGTGGCGTTGTGGCTCAAGTGGCAGAGCGCTAGCCTTGAGCTGAAGAGCTGAGGGACAGCACCCAGGCCCAGAGTTCAGGCCCACTACTAGACCCCCTCCCCCCCCCAAAAAAAAAGAAAGAAAAAGCTGAGCTAGAGCTCAAGGCCCTGGTTTCAAGCCCCAGTACAAACAAACAAAAACCCACTATCACTCCAATTTCTTCTTGCCTGACTCCATCTCTTTCTGAGTCTGACCTCTTACTTCTTTTGCAAGGCCCTGGTGATTAGATAAACCATCTGGATGATCCAGGGTGATTGTCCCATCACAGGCATTGTTTGTAAATGTGTCTTCATACCTGACTTATTTGTTGAGGTGGGAGCTCAATAACTTTGCTCAGATTGGCCTAGCCATTTTTTTTTAATCTTTCAGTATTTGTATAAAGGAGTTGCCATTTAACAAAGTGGTTTATAAATACAATATATCTTGACCAATGCTACCCTTTTCACATTCTTACCCATCCAAGAAATTCTATCCTCCCAACTCCATCTCAATTAAGGGCAACTTGAATTACTGGCACGAGCCGCCATGCCCAGCCCAGGGAGATTCTTTATCACTTTAGCAGCAGCCCTTTTGCCAGTAAGGAGACAAATTCACAGGGGATTAGGTCGTGGCCATTACCCTATATAGCACACTTTGTAAAGACAAACAAGAAAAAAACATGTTCTTTTTTTTTTTTTTGGTCAGTCGCAGGGCTTGAACTCTGGGCCTGGGCGCTGTCCCTGAGCCCTTCAGCTCAAGGCTCGTGCTCTATCACTGGAGCCACAGCGCCACTTCTGGCTTTTTTTGTTTATGTGGTGCTGAGGAATCGAACCCAGGGCCTCATGCATGCAAGGCAAGCACTCTACCACTGAGCCATCTTCCCAGCCCCCAAAACATGTTCTTTATGGACAAATACACTTTAGAAGTGTTGCATTCAATAAAGCTAAGTCGGTTCCTTTTTTTAAAAAAACTGTATTTTTTGTCTTTTCTTTTCTGGTGCTGGGGGTCAAGCTCAGGACACTGCACCTGCTAGGCAAGGCTTTTGCCACTGAGCTACGGCCCAGTCCTGTGCAGGTTTCTTTATTGAGGATCTTTCTACGTTTCTATGTGTTTGTGTGTGTATCACAGAATCCCAGACAGAAATGCAGTAGGTCGTGTTTCTTAATTCTAGTCCCCCCCCCCCACCTTTCTTTTCATGCTTGTCCCGAGGCTTGAACTCAGGGCCTGGGCACTGTCCCTGAGGTTTTTGGGGTTGTTGTGTTTTTGTTTTGTTTTTTGCTCAAGGCTCGCACTCTACCTCTTGATCCACAGCCCCACTTCTGATATTTTAGGTAGTTAACTGGAAAGAAGGGTCTCACGTATTTTCTTGCCTCGTTTAGCTTTGAACCCCGGTCCTCAGATCTCAGCCACTGGAGTAGCTAGGATTACAGCGTGAGCCACCAGCACTCAGCTTCCTCTCCATTTCAATTTCCACATAAAATCCATTCAGTTCTCCAAGGTCAGAGGGGGGGCAACCTCAAGGACGACAAAGCCAGGGCCAGGGGTTCTTGTGGCACCAAGTGTCCAGGGTGTTGTTACTTAGTGGAGTACTGAGACTTGCGATTCTAACGGCCAACACATGCTCTGCAGGCAGCCACATGCTGTGTGAACAATTGAATGCAGGGGAAGAGGAATTCTTCACGTAGGATCTGAAATTTCATCTCTAAAACTTCTGACTAGAATTCAGTTGACCTCAGCGCCACACTCAAAGGCAGTCTTCCCGCCTCCTTCTCCTCTACTCTGCCCCCATCCATTGGTTTAACTCAGGGTTTATTGCCTTGGGAATTCCAGGCTGCATTTTTCCCTACCTACATGCACCAGCTCCAGTTCCTGTGTCCAGCCCCCATTTTGCCATTACTACCCTAATTCTTAAGTAGAATCACAAACAGCTGTCTCCCCAAAATATCTGGAGCAATTTCTCTCCACTAAATATATTTTCGGGAAGGCAGGGATCTGGGCAGGAGGGGCCCAGGAAGTCCTGTGAGTCACCGGGCAGGCTTGCCTGAGTATTTTGGGCCCTGGGGTTCAGAGCGGGGGTGGGGTGGGGAATGCTTATTCATGGTTGGGTTGATTTATAGGACTTTTCCACATTAATGGTAGGGCTGGGAGGCAAGGCCACGGAGCGTGGCAGTTGGAATGCGCCTTTAGCCACTCCATTAAGCCTCTCTCTGGACACAGGGCCAGCCCTACCGTGCTTGTGGGTTTTTAAAGCCAGGATGCGCTCCATCGCCACCCTCTCCCCTGCCCAGGCCCTTCCAGGTCCCTCAACACACACAGAAGCCCCGAGACAGGAGGTGCCCAGCCCCCACTTGGCCACACACCCGAGTGCTTATCAGTCCTATTAAAAGCTCCAGTTGAGGATTCAGATTCGGGAGTGTCCATTAAAAGACCACATTAAGGAGCCCTCAGAGAGAAGCTTGCACGAAGCTTTTGAGCTCATAACCACTTGGCTGTGTTATGAGCTTCCAGCGTGTTAACATTCATGAAACGGGAGTGTTCTAGTGTTCCAGTGCCAGGCCGCAGGGGCGAGGCCTGGCTGGCTGGAAGCTTCCCCAAGGAGCTGAGGGCAGAGACTCTGGGCCTCGAGCCGCGTGGCCACTGCCTCGCTTCCTTGGCTGTGTTCTCAGTGGGGCCCAGGCCCTCATTTATGAGGATACTTTGGGGGTCAACAGAGCTACCACAGGCCCGGGGGACCAGAACTCCTATGGGGGAGGCCCCAGGACCAGCCGCTGGGGGGTACGCAGCCCAGGAGCTCACCGCAGAAGCAGGTTTCTAAAGGCTTCCCGTGGAGTCATCGTAACTAGACCGTGAGCGTTTGGGGATTTCTGAGTGAAGTGGCTGTCTGTGCACACCGTGCTCTTCAGCGTCCCCAGGGAGAGGAAGCTGCCCCAGACACAGCACGGCACGGCGGCCTTCCCCTCCCCCCCACCTCCGGCTCTCCTCGCCTGTCTTCTGACATCAGTCCTTATTTTTAGGGATGTTTTGATGGGAAGCGTTTTAACACACTGCCCGGACGGAGCACTGTACACTGTGGCCCAGGTGCAGGCCGCGGGCCAGCTCACCGCGCTGTCCTCGGGGTGCAATGGGGCAGGCCACGGGCCTGTCCAAGGCTGCAGGGGGGCAGGTGGGAGCCTGGGGGCTACCACTAAGACTCAGGGGCAAGTAGAGGGAAAGGGTGGCTTGTTTTTAGGAAGAACCTTAGTAGAGCAGCAATATATATCCTATGTGCTAACGTGCGCGTGCATGCATGTACACGCACACACATCTGCACGCACACACACAAGCACTTCGCTAGCAGCAGACACAGGGGTACCCCAGTTCACCCCACTCTCCTCCCAGGAGCCACTCTCACCTTCGCAGCCCGAGTCAGCTTTGCATGGGGTCATGCTCTTTCTGGTTGCTCTCCGGAGGCTCAACTAGATGCGCTGCGGGGCCTGCCCTCCCGTCCAACCCAGTGTCTCCCGCTGCACCTCGCGGGGCTGCGTCCCGGCTGAGCCTGGCCTGCCTCACGCTGCTCGTCACTTCACACGGGCCTTGCCCCCCATAAACCTGCAGCTGCTTTCCAGATGCAGGGGCCCCCCGCGAGGACAGACCTGGGAACGGTAGTGAGGGAAGCCACCTCGCATCTCTGGGGGAATTAGGCATCCAATTGGAACTTGAAGGTAGAAGGGGCCACAAAGACTAAGAAGAAGAAGGCAGAGAATGTGAGCACTTCCAACCAGCTGCCTTCACCGCAAGAGCAAGACTCATAGGGTTTTATTATAACCCGGGAGCAGCCGAGGGCCCTGGAGCCGGCAGCGGTGCAGGGAAGAGTCCTGACCACCCGCCCCTCCGTGGGTCGGCGGCTCGGGCTCTGCCCTCCTGGCTCACCCCGCTGCTACCCGCCCGAAAGACAGGATTGCTGTCCATCACTCTGGCAGTCGTGGGTGCATCCCAGATCCACCTGGGAGCGACGTTTGTCCTTCCAGATCCAGGCGAGGGTAAAAGACAGACTGCAGTTTTGCACCCGCTCCTCTGATTGCACATGGGGCGCGGAGTGCCGTGCGTGTGGCGAGGTCTTCAGGGAAGCTGCCGCTCTGCCCCATCTCTGCCGCATGGAAGCGTGAGGGCGGACCTTCTGTCTGTCTGCGCTCACCTCCGTGGCGTTCTGACCCTCACACCGGCCTCTGCGGCCCTGGTCTAAGAAACATCATCCAGGTCATTTATGGGCACGTACCCACTCGTGTGACAGTCTGTGTCCACCCTGTGTAAAGGAGCAGCTGCCAGGAGAGGAACTACCCTGGGGTGAGAGGCAGGAAAGGAGACAAAACCCAACGCAGGTTCTGGGAGACTCTGAAGTTTCCTGGTGGAGGTGTCAGCGAAGCAAGTAAATGCCTTCCTGAAATGGCCCAAGGGCCCAGACACCTCCCCCCCCACGAGACACGAATGCCATCATTAGTGTGCACTCCCAAGTGTCTCCATCAGAGCTGGGACCCCTTCCTTCTCACACTGATGATGGGACAGGTTGAGTGAGGCTGAGCAATGGGGTGGAGTAAGAAAGGGATGGGTCCGGGGAACTTGGGAAACTGCAGAACTGCCTGATGGGTAAGGAGGCCAAAGACAAACTTTGCTTGTGTAATGGGTTAAATGGTAGACCCCCAACGGATAGGTCAGGCCCTAACCCAGGCACCTGTAAGTGTGCCCTCATTTGAGAATAGGGTTTTTGAAGACGTCTTCAAAGTAAGATGGATTGCTAACCCAACGTGACCATTGGCCTTGTAAGAAAACAAAGACGCACAGGAGAGCAGCAGGGATGCTGGGGGCAGGCAGCTGTGGAGGGAGCTCGGCAGAGGCCAGTGTACCCCGGGGCGCCAGCCAGGGCGAGGTACCAGGAAAGCCCTGTCCTCACACAGGCGCCTGTGGATAGCTAACATTTCTGTTGTTCTAAGCCCCAAAGCTTGTGCCAGTTGGTGACAGTGGCCCAGGAAGCTGATACTGGCTGATCCTAATAGAGAAAACAAATCAGAGCCTATGACTGCTGTATGTTGGATATGCTGGGTACTGTAACAGTCTATAGAATAAAGTAGTTTCCTCCTGGAATTTCACATATGGCTATATTAAAATATTACTTCTATAACAAACCATATAATGATTAAAATGATTGAGTAATATAAAATAATGTTAAGTGGAATATAATGTACAGAAATAATTAATTAGAGATACTTTAAAAATAGCATACATATTTGATTAAAATGTGACAAGAGCTTTAGATTTACTTAGGCAAAGGAACTTATATATAACTATTTGTGCATTATTTATTGCTAAATCTATGACAGTTATGTAATAAATTATTTTAATTTCTTCATATTACATGGGAGGAAGCTATAACTCATGATTCAGTTTGTATAGGCCTATGTGGAAGCATAACATCTGGTTCAGAGACAGTCAAAACAAGCGCTCTGTGCCCTCTGTGGGACATTGTCCTGCCTTGAGTTAGCAATGCCAGTTACGTTATATATTTTTATCTCTTCAAGGAAGACTCCAGTCTTTGATTCACACCTAGTTCCACCATACCCTCTCTTTATCCTGATACTTTCTTTAATGCTATTATAACAACTCATCTTTCATTCAACAAAGTCACTTTCTATTATACTTATATCTCAAAACAACTTCAAAAGTCACTGGTGGGCAGGAAAGGAAAGTCAATCAGGAAGTTATCAAAGAACTTATAGTTAATATCACACATGATGGGTTTCACCCGCAGAAATGGTTAGTCACCTGATCTGTGGCTTGTGGGGAATCTGCGTTTTAGAAGTGACAGAACTCTTTTCGAAGCTAGATCAGGCCCTGGCATGCAGCTAGTTTTGTCCCTGGGTTCCGGTTACGCTTCCACGGCTTGGAAGCTTTGCGCTCAGAATCCGTGCTGCCATTAAAAGGACTCAATACAAATACAGCATTAGGCTGGCTGGTGGCTTAGCTGTGACCACATTTGCAAACTCTCAACATATGAAAAACTCCAGCCTTTTCCTGGGTTGGAATGTCTGTTTTTCCTGTCTTTCTTCTCCTGGAATCCTGTCCATCTTTCCAAACAATTTTGTTTTCCTACATCTTTCCAAACTGAAGTTTGGGTGTCAATCTTAGGGCTTGAACTCATGGCCTGGGTGTTATCACTTAGTATTGCTTTGCTCACGGCTGGTGCTCTACCACTTGAGCCACACCTCCACTTCTAGCTTTTGGTGGTTGATTGGAGATAAGAGTTTCACAGACTTTGCTGCCCAGGTTGGTTTCAAATTGTGATTCCCTAGATCTCAGCCTTTTTTTTTTTTTTGGTTGGTTGTGGGGCTTGAACTCGGCTGGACACTGTCCCTGAGCTCTTCAGCTCAAGACGAGTGCTCTACCACTTGAGCCACAGCACCACTTCTGGTTTTCTGGTAGTTGATTGGAGATAAGAGTCTCACAGACTTTCCTGCCTGGGCTGGCTTTGAACTGCGATCCTCAGATCTAGTCTCCTCAGTAGCTAGGATGACAGGCGTGAGCCACAGGCACCTGCCCCTTGGTGAATCTTAAGGGGTGGTATGTAGAAAGATTGTCTATGAACATTCCCAAATTATGAGCAAGTCTGTGTGCTGCCTACCAGCAGTACCCCTGGTTTGCTGAGCCAATTGTGGAGTTCCTCCCCCTTGCAGATCTGGGTTTTTGCCTTTCTTCTCATTTGTCAGACTGATGGATGCAAATCGGAGTGTGCTGGAGGCCCTGGGAGGGTGGGGCATGGAGAGTGGATGCAGCCCTCAGGACCACAGGCCACGGCTGCCCACCAGGCCCAGCTCGGGTGAGCAGAGGGGCGGCTGCAGGATTCCGTGAGTGTCCTCGTCACTGCTAACTAGCTTTCTGCCACTCCACAGCCGAGTGGGTCTGAGCGCCGTCCTGCCAAGATCCCGGTGCCTGCAGGTGTGCAGTCAGGTGCTGACTGCCTGAGCGACTGACCCAGGCACAGCGAAACCCGAGACACCCTGAGCCACCCCAGCCGGAGGCCGCTGTCCACGGAGAAGGTTGCCTGGCTGGGGTGTGTCCTTCTCACACCTAAGATGAATTCTCTGCCCTGCCAGACCTGTGGGAGAAACGCTGGTGCCTGGACCTCAGGTCACTCAGAGGACCCAGCTGCTGTGCGCTGGACTGGCCAAGGACAGCCCTGCTCAGCAAAGGCATGCTCGGCCTGTCGTGTTAAGAAGGGCTTTGAATCTGTATCGACATTTAGCCGGACACGGCCTTGGTCATCAGCAAAGAGAGGCCCTCAGCAGGAGCGCCTCTGAGTGGACGCTATGAGTAGTGGGTTGCCCAAATACCCAGCTCTCTTCCATACACCTCTCCATTCAAAGGCAGCCTTGTGAGTCTGAGGCTGTGTGTCCAGGAGGTGGAAGCTCTCTTCCATACACCTCTCCATTCAAAGGCAGCCTTGTGAGTCTGAGGCTGTGTGTCCAGGAGGTGGACGGCGCTCTTCCGACGTCACCCTCCACAGTCAGCTGGCAGCTGCTCATCGCGCCACCCCTTTGCTTGGTAGAGGTCCCACCCACCTGTGGAAAAGCCTCTTACTCCGTCTGTGGCAAGCAAACTCTAATGTGGCCCTTTGTGCAGGTCTGCCATGAATAAGAGTGACCTTTGTGTTCAAGTGTCTTTGTTCGTAAGTGTGACTAGTGTATAAAGTGCCCAGGTGTGGGCTCTGATGTGGTACTTGGAGACCTGGGTAGGTACCCTCCGGGTGGCAGAAAGCGTGCTTGTAATGGAGTCCTGTGCCACTGGCTGGTTCAGTCGAGGTTCCCTGAGGTCACGTTCATGGCTGAGGCATCAGGATGTTGTGACATCTACTCGGGACACAGAATGCAGACAGCCGGGGCTGCAGAGCTGGAGGCCCTGGTTGCTGGGGGGAGAGTCATGCTCTGTGGGGTGTGGAGGAGGACTCGGCCCTCTGGGGAAAGGACTGGAGGGGAAGAGGCCCAGGGCAGGCACTGGGGCCTGCCAGGGCCCAGGGACCCCAGCTTCACTTTTTCCTAGCAGTAGTTTATGTCCTGTTCTGTGGGGTGAGATGTGGGGGTAGAGGTTGGACCAAGTAAAGACCATGCTGAAAATGACATTTGGGAAGATTCATCTGGCTACAGCGGGAAGCAGGAGCAGGGAGGAACTCAGAAGCCAGGGTGCCTTCAAGAAGATGTTGGGGCGCCCCAGAGACCAGGGCCTTTAAGGAGGGAGCTGTGGCTCTGCTGGCGGTAGCTGCAGACAGGGCTCAGAGTGGTCAAGGGAGGACTCCCTTCTCGGGCCTGCCCTCTTCTTCTCCTGCCCTTTCCTGCCCTGATTCTTTCCCTTCTGCTCTGCTTCCTCTTCCAACCTCTCCAAGCCGCTCCCTCCGAGTCTCTGTTCCTTCCCTTCCCCGGCAAGCGGCAGCTACAGGTGTGGGCCTGTCGCTGGCAGACCATCTGGAGCTATGTGCTGTGCGTGGTCCCTAGGGCTGGCTGTGCTTTGCTCCGGCCTTGGAGAGACTGCAAACCTCTGGGGCAGCTGTGTGTGGAGGAGAGGTCACCTGACTGATGGGCTTGAAGCAGAGCAGACGGTGCTCTTGGCTCAGTGGAGGTGGCTGAAGGGACATGACCTTCTTCTAGGCCTTTCTTTTGGGAAAGGAAGTCTTTAGAAGTTTGTAGCAACTGAGTAAATCTTGTCCCTTTGATAAGCAGGGTCCCTTTTGGCTGGCCTGCGGAGAAAGCTCCACACTTCCTCCGATTGTTTCGGCTGATTGAGTTGCCCCATTCCTGGGGAGCAGAGGAGGAAGCAGAGGCCCCAGGCTGACACGGGCTGCGCTCCAGCCCAGGCCCAGGGCTCCGCGCAGGCCTCGGCCTGGTTATTCTTGGAAGTTATTTTGATCTGCCGGGGCTAGTCAGGCTCAGGTTTCTGGGCCCAGCCTCAGGGGCACGGATGGGGAGGGGGGTGAGGCATGTCATTATAATAATAGACTCAGTGCTCACTGGGCAGCCTCTGTGGGCATGGGGCCATAAGAGTACCCAGCGCCACCCGAGACGGGGGTCTCACCCACATCTCAGCCACGAGGCCTGGCCCAGCTAGCTGGAGAGTGAGCAGAGCTGCTGCCCTCCCGGGAGGGTCTCCACCCGCCAGGACTCCCGCCAGCTCCGGGGAGCGCAAGTGACTCATGAGATCGTGGGTGAAGGGGGCGGGGTGGGCAGCTAGGTCATGTGATGCCAATGCAGTAGGTGCCAGGAAGGTCGCGCTCCTCATGCATTCGTGAGCCAGACAAGCCGATGCCCGGGAGCAGCCCCTGAACTGGAAAGCTCACTGCCTTTGGGGCACCTGCCCAGGCCTCTCCCTCCCCCTCCCCTCCCCCTTCCCCTCTCATGCAGATAACCAACACTGGAACTCAGGGCCTGGGCACAATGCCCTAGCTTTGTCACTCAAGGCTAGCCCTCTACCATTTGTGCCATAGCTCCACTTCTGGATTTTTGGTAGTTAATTGGAGATAAGTCTCCTGGTCTTTCCTGCCCTGGCTGACTTTGAACTTGACTCTCAGATCTCAGCCCCTTGAGTAGTCAGGAATACAGGTGTGAGCTACAAGTGCCCAGCAAAATTTTCCTTTTAAATAAGAACGCCAGTCCTGCGTGGGGTTAGGGCTTCTCTCCACAGCACTATGTCCCCGGGGTCCCTCCTTCCCCAGCACCGCATTCGGAGGTGCTGGGGTTTAGGACTTCTGAGTATGAATATCAGGAGGAGACAGTTCTACTCATGTCACACCTGGTCCACGGGGATTATAGCCATTTAGAAAACAGAAACAAGCAACGACAGCAACAAGAAAAAGATAGAGAGAAAGCGTTACACTCCCTGTCACAGAATGGCTCTGGCAGAACCTCCTGGAAATGTGCGTGTAATTTTGTAACCCGCATTATTGGCTGAGTTTCTTTTCACTTGCCACCTAGTCTACATTCAAAGGGTGTGTTGCTTACAGTAGCTTTGCTCAAAGTAACGCCCAGCCCGTGGCCAGCCTCTGTAATTGGATGGCAGGCTCTGCGGGCTGGAAGCCCAGCCCTGTCTCTCCTGTGGACCTTGAGCGGCTTGGGGCAACCCCGCCACACACCGCCGCCTCCAGGATGGATGACACTGCATGGCCTCGGAACAGGGGCTTGTAGCTAAGCCTCTGGGGGCCTCAGGAGAGGTCCCCTCACCCCGAGCCCTCCCACAGGTCTTCCCAGGCCTTGGTGGGAAGTGGGAGCTGATGGTGGATGCACCCTGCCACACTGGGCTCCAGCTGAAACGTCTACTGGGAAAGACAGGGCTTGCCCTTCCTGGGGGCACTGTGTGGACAGCAGAGGTGTCCAGGGGCAGCGGAGCTCCCTTCTGGGGGCCCTGTCATCCCGTGGCAAACAGGCCCCTGACGCTGTGTCCGCTGAGGACGGTACACCTGTCCTCCAGCACCCGGCTGCCGCGGGCTCCATGCAGGCGGCCGTCCAGAGGCCTGGAGGCCTTTCTCCAGCGGGCTGCCCCTTTTCCTGTTGTTCTTTATGGAAGCGATCTATCATGAATTACTCTATACGCACATCAGCTGCTTTGGGGTCAGCAGTTCCGTAACCCAAACTGCTGCCAAAGTGTAGAACAACCCTGTCACCCCAGAAAGCCCCCCCCCAACCCGGCCCCGGGCAGTTGGGCCCGCCCACAGGTCAGCACTGGCTCACCTTTTTCTACCACTGTTTTGTCTCTTCTAGAACTTCCCATGGCTGGGATGGTCAGAGTCTAGTCCCCACAGCTTACCCGGGGTGAGGGGTGGCCATGGAGACAGGGCACAGTCCCAGCCCGCTGTCAGGGAAGCTGGTCCAGCTGGGAGCCCTCCCTCGCACTACCATCCTCACAGCCCCCCTCCCGTCCTCACAGCCCCCCTTCCCCCCAGGCCCCGTCCTCACAGCCCCCCCCCATCCTCACAGCCCCCCTTCCCCCCAGGCACTGTCCTCACAGCCCCCCCACATCCTCACAGCCCCCCCACATCCTCACAGCCCCCCCTTCCCCCAGGCCCCGTCCTCACAGCCCCCCCTTCCCCCAGGCCCTGTCCTCACAGCCCCCCCTCACAGCTGACCCCCAGGCCCTGTCCTCACAGCTGACCCCCAGGCCCTGTCCTCACAGCCCCCCCTCACAGCTGACCCCCAGGCCCTGTCCTCACAGCCCCCCCTCACAGCTGACCCCCAGGCCCTGTCCTCACAGCCCCTCCCATCCCCCCAGGGCCTGTCCTCACAGCCCCCCCCTCACAGCTGACCCCCAGGCCCTGTCCTCACAGCCCCCCTCTCACAGCTGACCCCCAGGCCCTGTCCTCACAGCCCCCCCCCTCACAGCTGACCCCCAGGCCCTGTCCTCACAGCCCCCCCCCACGGCTGACCCCCAGGCCCTGTCCTCACAGCCCCCCTCTCACAGCTGACCCCCAGGCCCTGTCCTCACAGCCCCCCCTCACAGCTGACCCCCAGGCCCTGTCCTCACAGCCCCTCACAGCTGACCCCCAGGCCCTGTCCTCACAGCTGACCCCCAGGCCCTGTCCTCACAGCCCCTCCCATCCCCCCAGGGCCTGTCCTCACAGCCCCCCCTCACAGCTGACCCCCAGGCCCTGTCCTCACAGCCCCCCCTCACAGCTGACCCCCAGGCCCTGTCCTCACAGCCCCCCCCCACGGCTGACCCCCAGGCCCTGTCCTCACAGCCCCCCTCACGGCTGACCCCCAGGCCCTGTCCTCACAGCCCTCAGGCCATTGTGAACAGACCTCTCCATTTTCGTGGACCCATAAGCTGCCCAAGAATTTCACTGGGAACCTTTGGAGTTGGACACAAAGAAGGAAAGGAAATGAGGAGAATAAGCGGGATTAGTGAGGGAGCGTGAATGGGGGCAGAAGGCGGACCTCACGGCCGCAGCGCTGCTCAGGGCCGGTCCGCGCCTCTGACCCCTCTGCCCGGCTCACCCCACCCAAGCCCAGGCGCTTAAACCCGCAGCTGCTGAGCAATGCGCTCGGCAAGTGCACGGATCGGGCAGAGGGCCGCCGCGCCCACCGAGGCTTCTCCTGCAGGTCTTTGTCCCCTGGGACCGAAGGACCCGCCCCCGCGGGGTCCCAGGAGGCTCCCCCACGCCACGCTCCTTTTTCTTCCCTTTCGTGTCAGAGCTTGTGTTCAGCCTTTCCCCAAACTTGAAACCGTCTCCTAAAGCTGCACTCTAAGATGGGTGCGAGGACAAGTTGGGAGCCGGGCCGGTTCCGAGGGGCAGCCCTGGCGGGGCTCCTCCGGCCGCCCGGGTCACCAGGGACCCGGGCCGGCCGCTGTGGTATGCCCGCCTCAAGCCAGAAGGGATTAGAGGGATGAGAAGAAAGTAAAGGAAGACAAAACTCCTGGCGTGACCGCGGTGGCCAGCGCCCTTCTAGCAGAGAGGGGCTGTGGGAACGCACTGCCGTCCAGGCCCCGCAGCCCCGGGAAAGCAGCCATGGGCAGCGCTGCCCCAGCGCAGCGCCCGCAGGGCCGCAGCCTGGCCTCCAGCTCCCACCCGTCCTCCTCAGGGAGGGAGGATTCCCAGGCCCCAGCCGCCAACCTTGGGCTGAGTCCCACTTCCTCCCGAGAAAAGCTTTGGCCCAGGGAGCCAGGCAGGAACTGAGAGTCTGTAGGGGACGGGCTGGCTCCCCTCAAGTGTATCTGCGCCCTTCAAAAGGCCGGTGGAGGCAGAGGGAGAGGGGCAGGGGAAAAGCAGCCTTTTGTTCTGTTTTGGTTTTTAATCAAAGGCTAGAGTTTTAGACCCTAACGTTTGGAAGGAGCTGTCGAGACCAAGCCCTAACCCCAGCACTGCATTTCAGAGGGGGATTTCAGTTACTTGGCCTGGGTCTCCCAGATGTTGGGGGGGTAGCATCTGGACATGGAATCCTAGGGTTGGGTGAGTCCCTCCCCCTCCCACCCAGAGGTGAGAAGCCAGGAAGGGTTGGGGGGGGGGGAATCCCCTGGGAAGGCTCCTCAGACCACACTGGGAAACGGAGTGCGGGTGAGAAAGGAGTGTACTGACTCCCAATACAAAGACAAGACCCACGACCCAGGCGGTGGGCTTCCCAGTAGTATGCACGCGTGAAAACGTGCTGTTCCTCTAGGTGTGCCCTCTGAGGAAGGGCAGCGTGGGGAAGGGTCTCCCCGGGGGGAGTGGGCAGGGAGAGGCATGCAGACTGGTCTTGCAAGCATTCTTCACGTTGCATCCGGTTTTTGAGTGGAGATTTACCTGCACGGCACCATCAAATGTCAGGTTTTAAGGGCCCCTGGTGCCTGCCAGCCACTTCCTGCCTAGGATGGCCCCCCCCCCCCCCCCGGGGCAGCACTGGGGTGGTCAGCCCTTCTCAAACTTCCAGAGAGAGCGGTGTTCCTACTGCCGGCCGCTGGCCAGCCTGGAGTCAGCTTTGCCCCTCACAGGGACAGGACTTCGGGGTGTACACAGCTGGGTCGGGCCTCCAGCAGCATCTCTGGCTAACCCAAGGTTGAATGCATGGCGGGAGGGGCCGGCCTGGGTGTCCAGCAGCTGTGTGTCCTTGGACGTGTAATTTCACTTTTCTCAAGACTCGTTTCCTTTTCTGTAAACCGAAAGTCGTGCCACAGCCTAGAGTTGCCGTGGGCTGCATCAGTAATCTTTCCACAGTCCCCAGAGCTCCCGTGGAACTGCAGGCGCCCTGCAGGCCTGCCCCCCTTCCCCTCATCTCTCCTGCCGCTGTGTGGCTCTTCTCCCCAGACCAGGGCAGGGCCCATGAGCAGCCTGGAGGCTCAAACTCAGCCAAAGAAAAGTAGGAGAGGCAGAAGGCCAGGGCCCCAAATGACCAAGATATCTGACAGAGACCAGGGCCTGGGGATAAGGACTGGGGAAGGCAAAGAGCTCCCTCCCCTCCCCCGCCCCAGCTGATGGCCTTGACACCCAGAACCGCCCTGCAGGAGAGAGGAAGGCTGGCCCTGGGTTGGTTTGTGCGGAGCCAACCTCTCTCCTGCAAGCCAAGGCCAAATGGGGCTTCCCAAGTCCTTGAATGAAGCAAATAGCACTAGTGTAGTTCAGAAGGCATGTTACAGTGTTCAGGAGATAGAAGTACAAGTCCAGGTGTGATAGTAAAGTCCACTGGGAGGTTCCTGAACTGCCAGCACCGGAGCCGGAGTCACCGGGGAGCCTGAGGTGGGAGTGTCATGAGTTCGAGTCAAAGAGGGAGGTCTCCACTCAACAAAACAAACAAACTAAACATCAAGGAAGTCAGTCAATCTCACCCTCGAGCCCATCTTTACCCTGGTTGGTGTCTGGGTTTCTCTAGAAGCTATAAGTGTTCATCGGGCAGCGGACTGAGGAGGGTCTTGTGGGACACAGAGGGAAAGACAGACACCTCTGATGTGACCGAGAGTTAGGGACCCCTGTGAGTAAAAGCAGGCCCCACATCTCTGGAGGTGAACTGAGCCAAGCTGACATTCTCACCAATAAAACGCTGAGGAAACAAACTTCAAAGAGATGGAGACTGTGTGTGATGTGGCTAAAAATAAACCTTCCCTGGTGTCCTGTAGTAACACCAAAAACCACTGCATGGCTGTGTAATGCAGGGGGAAAATTCAGTTTCATGCCACGATCTTCTCAGTCATAAACAAATAGTCCTCATCACTCCTGCCTGGTGTGGACTCTGACTAGCAATGGAAAACTCACACACATACCTGCACACACACACACACACACACCTGCACACATACATACCACAGCCATGCATACCTGTACACATGTACACCACAGCCATGCACACCTGCACATACCTGCACACATATGCACCACAAACACACATGCCATTTTATCATTTTCATTTCTATGCTCTGGATGTCTTCTATGGAAAGATGAGACCTCAGGTAAAGTGTCAAATGCATTTTAGGAACCACCGCCTTGAGTCTCAATGCTTTCTTCCCACTTTTTTTTCAGATGGAGAAACTGAGGCTGAGAAGATCCACATTGTCTACAGAGAAAGTAGTGGAGCTCTAGTTTCAAGATGGACCTTGAGCTGGGCACCAGTAGCTCACGCCTGTAATCCTAGCTACTGAGGAGGCTGAGATCTCAGGATCATGTTCAAAGCCAGCCTGGGCAGGAAACTCTGAGACTCTTATCTCCAATAAACCACTCAGAAAACCAGAAGTAGTACTGTGGCTCAAGTGGTAGAGCGCTCACCTTGAGCTGAAGAACTGAGGGACAGCGCCCAGGCCCAGAGTTCAGGCCCCACGACTGACCAAAAAAAAAAAAAAAAAAAAAGACTGACCTTGACCTGAGCCCTCACCTCACAGCCAGTCCCTGTCTTCTGGTTTGGAGTGACATCTTGTTGTTTAAGGCTGATGTGGTGAATCTGTGCATCCACAGGGCCCTGCTCTCCCTTTCAGTTAGCATCCGACAAGGTTTCACCCACACCCCTTCCCCCAGACCTCCGTCTATTTGCTTTATAGCCCTGCTGTGTGTAGGTGCTGAGATTCCGATTTTAACTCTTAATCCTGGGGCTGACAGTGCGCTGTTTGATCTGTGAGAACTGTGCTGGTCATCTGTTACCCTGCCTCCTTGGACTTCCAGGTGTGTCCCCCCGTGAGCGCCCGGGCTGCGGGCGGGCAGGCCCTGAGCCCTGTGGCAGCCCTCGCTGGCCCCTGGGCAGGAGGCAGAGCCACTCTGCACTGCCAAGCTGCTTTGTAAATTCCTGCAGCTATTTCCCTGGGCAAGCCTGTATGAGTCAGGACTCTTCAGCCTCTTTGTGAGGCGCTGGGCATTTGCTAAGGGATGTGGGCCTGGCCAGGTGAATGGTTTGGGCGCTTCCCCAAGTCTCCCCTATACCTCCACAAAGCAGCATTTGAAGCCGCTGCACCTTGATGGCGGGAGTATGTCCCCCCCCAGCCCCCCACAAACAAAGGCCCCCCACAGAACATCAGATGGGGGCAAAGACTGTCATGGTCCAGGAATGTTTTGCAGTTGGATTCTCCTGAAACCGAAAACATTCTTTTGAACGTGGGGAATTCCTATGAGAGCTGTAAAAATCCTCCTCTTCAGACGCATTACCCACCCCTGAATGGAGCCATGGAAGGCTTGTTACACATTTACCTTTTTGTCAATATAGTTCTTTATGGACATTTTTTTTCTGGCTGCATGTTAATTTAATGTTCCTTGCCCCAGATGCACGAGGGAGGAGACAGAAAGGCCATTTAAGGCCTGGGTTCTAGAATGGCCCCATTATGCTTCTCGAGGAATCAATGGCACGTGGGTTGGGCTGGGTACGGGCATAGCTGGAGCTGTAGGTTGCTTTCACCAACCCACAGCGACGCGGACCTGTGGAGAAAATGTCAGCACAGGCATCGCACTCGTGAGAGCAACGGGCGGACAGAGCCGTGCATACGTCGTGTCAGCTGAGCTGCATTCTTTGCACTTTTGAGCATTCACTACAAAGTTCTTTTTCTGTATTAATATAACAGACTCATCTTATTAAAAGTTTCAACTATAAAGACCACTGTTAGAGTGACTATTTGGAAATGCCTTATCCGAACAGTGAGACTTCTAAGCTTTTTAAATTTTTTTCTTGATAATGCTGAAGCGCAGATGATAGTTGTGGAAGTGGCTTTTTCCTGATTGGTTTAAACTATATTTTTCTAAGGTACACCTATTGTACCTTCTAGATTGAGGACAATCTAGTTATCTTCCTGATGAAAGAAGCGGAAGCTTTTCTATTATTCCTAGAGCTGATATTAAATTAGTTTCCCAGATGAGCGCTGGGGCTTGATGGGAACCTGCGGGAGTGGCCAGGTTTGGAAGGAGGATCAATGGAGACCCCCTGGGCCTCTTGGGTTGACAGGAGCTGGGAGTGAGCGTCTGGGCAGAGCCTCACGGCGGGCTGGTAACCCTTCCTCCAGTCTCTGAGGCAGCCGGAGCCGTGGGGAGTCCTCTCACCATGGCAGGAGGAAGCAGGGCCTACGGCATACAGCAGTGTGCCCTAGCTCTGCCCGACAACACTGGCTGAACAGAAGATGGTCTCTGCAGCTTTGGGAGAGGCCTCGATCATTCATCCCACAGACGTCTAACGAGGGCTGGCCCTGTGCACCGCGAAGCTCCTGTCCTCAAGTCAGCCCACAGTCACTTACGCACTCAGGTCATCAGCAAGTGAGTCGGTACAGCAGGCAGACACGGTCAATGTTTGGATGTAGTGAAGGCAAATGCATGGATATAGAGTGAAAGCTGAGGGACTCAGAAAAGCTTTCCTAAGAATGGGAGCCAGGGGGAGGAGGAACAGCTCAGAGGAGCCAGACCTTGGGGCTCAGGCCACACAGGGTCCACAGTAAGAGACATGGAGTTTGTCTGATTGCTGGGGTGCGGGAGGAACTCTGAGGGTTGTGCTTAAGGCATTACTGGCTTCATGTAAAGGACACCCCTGCAGGGAGATGGAGCCAGGGCGTGGTCTGATACAAATGTATTTTGAAGGTTTAGCAGGTAGGACTTATAGGGGTTTGGTTTGGATATGAAAGAAATGGAGAGTCTGGAGTGATTCAGGCTTTTGGCTTGAACTTGGGGTTGTGGTGGTGGTGATGATGGTGATGGTGATGGTGGTGGTGGTGGTGATGGTGGTGGTGGTGGTCATGGTAATTGTGGTGATGATGGTTGATGGTGGTGGTGGTGGCGATGTGGTGATGATGGTAATGGTGATGGTGGTAGTGGTGGTGGTGGATTGAAAATCAAGTAGTGTGAGTCAGGCTTTGTTTCCACAGATCTGGTCTAATAAAGCTCCTAGACATCCTGGTGGAAATGTCTGGTGGGCAGCAGGCAGCTGCAGCCTGGGATTCAGAAGTAAGTTACTGGGGACACTGGAGCCTGAAGCAAGGCCCTGGAAGGGCTGTGGTGGGGAGAGAAGGAGGATGAGGCCCAGCCCTGGGTCTGGGGCTGAGAAGTTAGGCCAAGCAGTCCAGTAAGAGACAGAAGGCATGCCCGTCTGAGCATCATGAGCCGCCCAGCCACAGGCTGTCCCTCCGATCACCTCGAGTCTGCCTGGGCCTCTGTCATGAAGCCAGCACATAGTGCTCCTCTTGTCCCTTCTCTTGGTGGGTAAACTGGGTTCCTTCAAAGGCAAGGGTTCCTACCGGGGCTGGTGGGTGAGGATTAGAGCATCTGTCAGAGTACTGTGGTGTGTGCACTTATCTTGGTGTAGGGTGCATAGCTTCCAAAGAATTCTTAAGGCAAAGCTAAGCGATATTACTCAATAGTTTCTAAGTAAGAAAGAAACTAAAGTAATAAATCCTCACACTTATCAAAAGCACAGAAATAGAAAAAAATCCTTTCACCCAGTTTTCAGCTTACAGAAAGTTGGCAAAGTAAAAATGGAGAATCCAAGTACCTTAAAAACTAGTCCCACTGGGGAAAGCAAGAGTCAACCATTGAAACAGAGATGCAATTAAACCAACACGTAAAGAGCATTTCTGCTGTCGTACCGTCCACACCACTAGCTGTCTATGGAGCCTGGCTAATTACGTCAAATGAGAACCAAGCTATATCAAAAATGGAGTAAGAGTGTGTGAGCAAAACACTACTATGCGGCCTCCCTGAGGGCCAGGAGACCACGCGGGGCCTCATTCCTCATCACTGACGTCAGCAGCCCTGAACTGGAGGGCCCGACTGGCGTCCCAAACAATCCCTGACTTGTGCATTTCCATCCACACGGTTAAGAGCCCACGATGAAAGGAGGTGTCTCTAGAGTCATTTTTCACTGGGAAGGGCTCGTGGTCAAGCCAAGCCTGCTCGCATCCTTCCTTCCCTGGCGCAGGGCAGGAAGGTGCTCACGGTTCCTTCTGTTCTATCCTGTCGTGCTGAGGACGGCCACCGTGGCACACACGTGCCGTCCTACCACTCAGGAAGTGGAGGCCGGAGGCCGAGTTTGAGGCCAGCCTAAGTAAGCGACTCTGTCTCCAAAATAAAACAAAAGCAAACTAAAAAGCCATTGTGGGTAGCAAAGATCCAGTGGCGGGGGGTGGGGGTGGCTCACTTCGGCAGAGCCTTTCCCACTCAGAGGACAGGGTCCCGGCCTCAGGCTCCCCATCTGAGCAAAGATAACTGTGTTTCGTGCCTGTAGATTTGCCAGAAAGCCTAACTCGAAAGCAACAAGAAGCTGGCTGAGCTCAGGAAGGCCCTTCTATCCTGATGCACCTGGGAAGGAAGCTGGGCCCTTGGTATCTCCACAGCAAGCCCCCAGTGGGATCCCACGGCAGACACAGCGGCATCTGGTGGGCCTCTCCCCACCTGGCTCCCTGTCAGATGTGGACGCCACAGGAGTTCAAAGGGCCTTCCTGGACCCAGGTGGTGTGTGGGCACACAGGGACCCGTGTGGACGGGAACTCAGTCCGTGCTAACATTAGCTTGCTGGAGCTGTAGTTCCTGTTCTGGGCCAGCCTTGGTGAATGGATCACTCTCCTGGAGAAAACTGTTCACAGAGCAGCCGGCTGCAGCCACCGTGGAGAGTGGACACGTGCACCTAGGCAGGGTTCATGGCCGTCTCCGGGATATAGCTCCTTGAAGACCCAATTTGGAGCCTCTCAGCTGTCAAGATGTTAGTGATGATGAGTCCAGAAGAGCCCAGGGAGGTATAGCAAGCATCGACATGGACGAAGCCGTAGGAAGAGTCAGGCTTGGCTTCTGTAAGTTAGCTCTCAGAGGTGTTCTGATCAACACCAAACCTTCTCCCAACTCAGAAAGGCAAGCTGTGGAAAGACTTGAGGACATCAAAGCTGGTTTGGGAAGTTTTCAGTTCAGAATTAATATTTTCAAGAGGCAATCATTTCAGTTTGTGCTGCTCCTCAGATACGAGCAGGCCATAATCCCTCCTGCAGTCCCTCCAAAAGTGCGGCAGGCAGGCCCGTCATGGGTTTGGTGGTGCCTTGGGGGGACTTCCAGGCGGCTAGGAAAGTTCTGGTGTCTTTGTCTCCATGGCCTGGGTTCTAAACACAAGTCTTATTTGTGATGGAGTCAGAGACCTCACCCGGTCCAGATGGGCCTCATGAGACATAGCTAGACTCAGGCCTCCCAGAGATCCCCGAGCGACAGGCAGCAGCCGACCCTGGCACCAGGCAATACTGCTTCGCCTGGAAGATCCAAGCTGGGGGCCGAATCTGCTGAGCCCTTCAAAGACTTGCACTTGCCCTGTCAGAGAGAGGGGGGATGGCTGGGGTCTTCTTGTTCTCCGATAGACAACTTTCTGTTTGTTTTTCTCATGAGTATGACAAAGAAAAGCGTCCAGGCCTGCCTTTATGTGATCTCCTCACAGAGCCTGGCCGGGGTCACTCGCAGGCACTAAACTGCCACGGCACTCTATGTGGTACTTTTGTGGACTTTGGTGTCCCCTTCCAACGCATCACCAATGCCAGGGGCACAGCAGACGGATTCATTGGGACCCCAGGCTGGAGAAAAATCTACCTTTATCTGCTGCTGTCTCTGTTCAACTCTGTCTTCTCCAACTGTGATACAGGAAGGCTTGTTTGTCCTGCCTGATCATGCATCTGTTTATCTTTTTAAAAAATGCTCACCAAAACGAGGTGGGAATGTCTAAATGCTAAATTTCATATGTAATAAGGGGGAGAATGATAATGAACTACTTTACAGCATTGGTGTTTGCCTTTGGAAACTTGTGCCTTACATAACGAGTGCCAATAGGTTGAAGCCAGAACTCAGTGAATGAAGGAACACATTTCCTTTCTTCACCACTATGCAGAAACTGCGCTTTGCTACGGAAATGAGCTACTTCAGGCTACACATTCTGTGCCCTGATGTGTTTCTCAGGTGTGCAGAGTCAGTGTTCTGTCTTTATGAAGTTTTCTGGGCTGAGTTTCAAACGCCCCAAGCTCTCTGTCTGGCAGGCCTGAGCAGCCACTGTCCAAGGCTGACTGCCCTGCAGTCAGGCTTCACGCTGAGCCAGTTAAAAAAATTTTTCTCCAATGAATGAAAAAGTACATGGTTTTTGTCTTTTTATTTTCTGCAGCCTCAATAAAGGTCTGAATTATTGCCATCAGACTCATTGCATGGTGCTTGAGAAACATCCATCCAGAGGGAGGAGGTGGAGGGCGGGGAGAAGGAAACATTTGACGGTTTCAAAAGAGCATCATACCCGTCAGCCATTTTCTAGTGACTCGGAGCCCTACACAAACTTCAGGGAAAGGTTTTGTCAGTAGCATGCCGAGTCTGAGCTGTCCTGTGTCGCTCTGTGCGGGGACGAGCACAAGTGAGGCCTGTGTCTAAGGCTGTGTTTGCAAACTCAGATCTCGCCCCTGCCTGCCCCTGGACCCCACCTGCCCAGCCTCCATACCTCCACCACATCCCAACTAGACCGGCCCCGGAACCCAGTTCCCCTGCTCAGCCAGCAGCGTTAATTATGCTTATAGCTGAGGTTAGAATGGGCTGCAAAAATTTCCTGGTGTAATTGGAATATAGATTCAACAGTTTTATTGAATGTCAAAGCACATTATTCCGCACAGCTGCTAGAGAGGCGCGCCTGAACCGATGCCTTTCTTCCATGACAAACACCTATTAAGTGGTCAGCACAAACTCTCCCCTCACGGCCCCTGACATCATCCTCAGGGCAGGCAGACACAGCACAGCAATTGCTGAATTGCGTATGAAAATTATAGCTTTATTGTCCATACAACTGAAGGTTTAACTCGGACTCCTGCCTCCATCCGAGCCATAGAAAGCAGCAATTCTTCTCATAGAACAAATAAGCACAGTACACTATTGTAATCTAAGAAACAGGCACTATTTATGTATTGGAAAGCCTTGCTCTCAATAGGGCTAACAGTCCAATGGCCCAGAAGCCACTATTTTACCAGCTGTAGGAAGAAAGCTGTAAGAAGTCACAAGGAATCCGATGCCAAAAGTGGCAGACACAGACCCTGGCCGCCCAGGAGGACGCCTTCCTCTTGTCCTGCCTAGGCCGCTGTCAGTTCAGCAAGCACGACTCGTAGGTGGGCACCATGTACTTGATGTTGATGAAAGCATCCTCCCCTCCATAGCGCTCGAAGGCCTCCAGGGTCTCCTGGATCAGGTCCCCGATGTTCTCCCTCTTCTGCTGGCTGTAGTCAATGCCGTCTCCGGAGTTCACTGGTTCGGGCAAACATACAAAGAGGCCATTACTTCTGGGCAAGGGTCCCCTCTAGTCCCACCCACTGGTCCAGGTATGACTCGTCTGAACACTTAGTAGGAAACACCGACAGATAAGGCTTTTCTGTGGTCTTGCTGAGATTTAGGACCGGTTATAACTTTACAAAAATACCAGACCCCAGGGAAGAACTGATGAAAAGAATCTAAAGTGAAGAAACAAGGAGAGAGGTTCATCATGTCCCTAAGACACCTCCGGTTGGGGCTCTGGGTTTCCTTCTGACTACTGCTCAGAGCATTCTCTTGGGCTGGGGCTTTTCAACATCACAGTTGAGCAGAGTGTAGAAGGAGTGGCCTATCATCAGGCCAGGCCATGGGCCCAAGCATTCGAAGGAGCTCAGCCCTTCCCTGCGACTTGCCACTTGTGTACCAGTGGTGAACTCTTTTTCTGGTGGGCACCGGGGACGAGGACTCGGTTACTGTGGTGATTTCCCTCCCGGCTGCACGTCTGTGGGTGGGAACCCCGGTCTCTGCCATGGCTGCTACTCCTGAGCCGCCACGGGATCTTTGGAGGACCCTTCTCAGTTATGGCACCCCATGGAGTTTGTGTCGCTGCTCATTTTTCCATCTTCAAGCTCAGGGTGGTCACGACTAAGACCCAGCCACCCAAGCCTGGCACGGCCACTGTGGCGGCCTCACACATTCTCCAAGGAAAGGAAGTCCTCCGATGCCGCAGGAGCCTGCACCTGACCTTCTCAATCCCCCTCAGCCATTGGCCGCATGGATGGAGAGCCCTAATGGCACCCAGACCCCGAGGTGGCGGGTGGAATTATCAGAGCATGGGTATCTGGCAAGGGTGGTCCCAGGTGTGCCATCCCGACTAGAAGCCCTGCACGCTGTCCGGGCCGCACACGGGCATCGCAGCCGCTCTGCTGCACGGATCCCGGGGGCTCTCAGAACGTTCCTCTCCCCAGAGGCAAGCCATTGCTGGGTCTCTACAGAATAGCCATGCTGCTTGTCTCATTTGTGACGTAGGACAGGCAAGCGGGGCTGCGAGGAGCCGGAGGGATGAGGCGGCGCGAGCTGGGCCCCACGGATGCCACGGGGCGGGTGAGCACATGACAGCCAGGACGGACCTGCACGCAGGGGGCTTGTTTGGCTCATGCTTCAAATATAGCCTTACGACGTTGAGGTGGTTTGGATATAAAACGTGGAGAGGCTGAAATGGTTTCAGTTTCTCTCTCTGTTGTTTGGGACATTTCACAAAGGTTGGGTAATGGTTCAGACCAGAATAAATGCGACGATTGTAATCCAACACTGCACAGAGAAGTAGTCCTTGCACTTGATTTTTCCACAAACGTTTTTGAGAAACAACACTGTCTCTGATGACACAGAGATGGTGAATCGCCATCCCACTTCATTTCTCTTGTGAGGAGAAAGCAGGCAGAGATACAAATAATTTTCAAAAAGAAATATGTTTTGAACCATGAAACTGTATAGTATATTCATTTTTACTAAAAATGAATGGAAAATTATGTATAATATCATTTTTTTTCATGATAGAGGCCTTCTCGCTACCACATAGTAAGCTGGATTTAAGTCAACTTAAAGTCTGATTTACAGAGCAGTTGATTAGCTAAAATACACAAATGTATACAATGTATATCTATATATATTTTGTTTAAGCCATATTTATAGTACAAAACAACTAAGAGAAAAGGAATTTGAGGGGCTGGGAAGGTGGCTCAGTGGTAGAGGGCTTGCCTTGCATGCATGAGGCCCTGGGTTCAATTCCTCAGCCACCACATAAGAAAAAAAAGAAAAAAGCCACAAGTGGTGCTGTGGCTCAAGTGGTAGAGCGCTAGCCTTGAGCTGAAGAGCTGAGGGACAGCGCCCAGGCCCAGAGTTCAGGCCCCATGACTGGACCAAAAAAAAGAAAAAAGAAAAAGAATTTGAATAAAATGGTGTTCTTGTTTCTGAGCAAAATTAAAAAGACCACTTCAAAAATAACCTAACCCCAAAGCTAGATAAAAACACATTTAAAAGGCAAAAAGGTCCTTCTTAGCCAGGCACTAGTGGTTCACACCTGTAATCCTGGGGGTGGGTGGGTGAGGGATCAAGATCTGAGGATTGTGGTTTGAAGCCAGCTCAGGCAGAAAAGTCTGTGAGACTGTTTTTCTTTTGGGGGGGGGTCCAGCTGTGGGGCCTGAACTCTGGGCCTGGGCACTGTCCCTCAGCTCTTCAGCTCAAGGCTAGCGCTCTACCACTTGAGCCACAGCGCCACTTCCGGCTTTTTTCTTTTTGCTTATGTGGTGCTGAGGAATCGAACCCAGGGCCTCATGCATGCAAGGCAAGCGCTCTACCACTGAGCCACCTTCCCAGCCCTGTGAGACTCTTATCTCCCATTAAACACCAGAGAATTAGAAGTGGCACTGTGGCTCAAAGTGGTAGAGTGTTAGCCTTGAGCAAAAGAGCTCAGGGACAGCGCCCAGACCCCATGACTGACAAATACATAAATAAGTAACTTAAAAAATAAGGTTTGCTTTCCTTCCCTCTCCCTCTCCTCCTCTCTCTCTCCCTCTGCCCCTCTTCTCTCTCTGTCCCTCTGTCTCTGTCTCTCTCTCCCTCTCTCCTCACCCACATCAGAAAGATACAGTTCTGGGTTATACTTGGGAGCATCTATGTGGTCCTCCTCTCCGGTACCTTCTGAGTTGAGTTGAGAGGAGGAGGCACAAGAGGAGGAGAAGGAAGAGGAGGAGGAGGGGTTTGGCAGGCTGTGGTTGCTGTTGGTTACAATTATAAGAAAAGATATTTAGGATAAAGTAAGTACTAGCCAGCTCAAGAATCTGAGATGGATCAGGTAAAGAGGCAGCAGTGAGAACACCGTGACAAGGAGACAGATAGCAGAGAATGCATCTGCTAGGAATGACTTCAGCAACTCGGATCCTAATCAGTGCGGGAAGAATCTCCCGAAGGTCTTTTATCTTTTTGTCCTTCTTCCCCCTAAATGCCATTCCTGACAAACACCAACTTGTGATCTTTGATGGGCTGAAGCTGTGGCAGATAGATGGAGGTTGGCATGGCATAGCTGAACCCACCCCTTCGTGGCACCTGGAAAATAAAGTCAGTGGTGAGGCTGAATGGTGACAGTGCAGCTCCCATGGACAACGACAAATATATCAAGGAGTAATAAATGGTGGCTTTGTTGGGATATTAGTCAAAGGTCAAGAACTGAATAGGACATGGGACAGACATATTTTCCTGATGTGAGTGTAGGCGCTTGGAAAGTCTGCACACAATGGAAAGCCTAACACGCCCTGTTTTTTCCACTGCCATCCAGAAAACAGCGGTGTCAGGCACCGTTTTATTTCATATTCTTATTTTGTAAAAAATGTTTAAACTGTGGGAGTAAGTAAGCTATGTAGCTTTTTTGTTTCTCAACAGTGTATAAACCCGGAAGACGAAAGAACAGAGCAGAATAGAAATTGTTTATTCAGAAAGCAAGTTGGAGTTGAGATCTTTTGTGCTTGTGGAATGTGAATCCTTGGGGCAGAAAAAGACCAAAACTAAAGAGTCCATGGCTATTTAGCATGCTGTACTGATGACACGCACAGCTGAGTGTCAAGCACAGTTGAGAGGCAGGTGAGTAATATGATCTCCATTTCAAAACTGCCTGGTTGTCAGATTCTTTGAGAACTTGAAATTGAAGTGATTAGTTTGAGCTCACCATTTTAAAATAAGGATGACGCTGTCGGAAAGTATGTTTGTGAGAACAGGACACTTAAAAAAAAGACAACAACCAGATGGTTATTTACAATAGTCAATTCTGATTAGGAAGATGACATTTCAATTTAGGAAGCTAGAGTCTATTTTATGTTCAGCAGCTAGAAAGATATGATGATGATGGAAAAGACATGTTTTATTTATAGCCAAACAAATAAGGCTATAACAAAGGTTTAAACCAGACTTGGGGTTGTGAAAAGATGACATGCAAAGAGAATAGAACAAGGGGTGCAGAGCTGTTGAGAGGCACTTATGCAGGAAGCAACCGCTGCCCTGATTATTTGAAACGCGTTTACCACCCTGAATGCTGAGTTTTCTCTCTTTAAAAGTATGCAAGCTCTGTTTTCTGTTTAAACCTTTGGTAAACCATCCTGACTGGGAAGCCTTTTCCTTCTGATGCCATCAGGATCAGATCTGGACAAGGTGAGGGCCCAGTCCCTCTCCAAATGCCATCCTCCTGGTACAAGAAGCCAGCTCTTGGCTGGGAAACAGCGGTGGAAACACCTTGTCACCCAGGGCCACGGCAAAGGGCAGTTGCATAAGACACATTTCTATTTCGCACGGATCTGTGCCTTGGTGGACACAGGCCCTCGCTGACTGGGGGAACAGGGAGTTTTGATGAAATAGTCTCACTATGGATTTTTAACTGCTAGCCTGTATGAAACCTCATTCTTTTCCTTTGTTTAGTTACAATGATGACTGGCGGAAGGAGAAAAATCAGAGGCAAGGGAGACAAAGCCAGAGAGAAAGGCCAATGTTGTTGTCACGGGAGCGGAGCGCTCTTTCCTGGGGCTCACCAGAACCCTTGGCGTTGGCCGCAGGGCAGCCACTGGTCATGGGCGGAGACTTCCCTCTGCAGAATGTACTCTCACTGAGGCCCTGGAGGGTAATGCAGCATGAGAAAAGCTCAAGACCATTTCCTTCTGGGGCAGGAGCATACTGATACTGTCCAGCTAAGGTTGCTTAAGCCACCACCTTCTCTCATGGCCACAGCAGTCATCTGGACCCTGGGGACCGTGCCCGTGCCCAGGACACCCCTGCGGAGGCCGAGCACCTCCCTGGCTGCGGTCCTGGCCGCTGGACCTGTACCCACTTGTGGCGGGCGGGCACCAGTCTCTTATCTTGCCAGGAAGAGCAGTGACGGCTGTGTAGCCGGCCCCTGGGAGGCTCAGGGGACCTTCACCACAGCTGGGTTCTTTCCGGACTCCACTGTTTGGGGGAACCTGTTCTTCAATAGTACACATAAGCATGTCTGACAAACAGTGAGCCGCAGTGCACTGACGTAGCGATGGCAGTCTTGTTTTAGTCACTTGAACGTGGAAGTGCCTACTTCAGGCAGCAATCCTGAGGTTCTTCACTGGATGCCACACACAGGAAGTCACTGATGGAACCTGTTGGTACCTTTGGGCATTGGCTAAAGAAATCAACAGGCCTGAGTTCAGGAAAAAAGCATTTCTGTGATTTCTGGCATGTCCTGAGAGAGGCAGTGACATTTCCTGCTCTCAGTGAGGGACAAGATGGCACAGGTGGGCAGCGTCACCAGTCCATAGCGAGACCTCAGCCTGTCCCACCTCTGCTCATGTCTGAGATGGCCCAAGGGCTGGAGGCCTTTCAAAGTCCACGAGCACAGATTCCAGAAGGAAATGCCCCACGGGAAAACTGAAGCCATCAGGAAATGGCCAGGGATGACTCAAAGCCTCTCCTCACACCACACACTAACTTCTAGAAGCTCTGACTTGCACTAGAACTCACCAACCTCTTTAAATAAAGTGGTTCACATTTCTTAAGTACACGAGAATGCTTTAAAAGAAAAAGCACAGGAATTAGGAAATCCCTCAGATAAATAGTGGATGAGTAAGTAGACAGACAGGCCTGGTCACCTTCTCCTGGGCGGCACTGGCCACCAGGCAGGCTGGGTGGCCACCGCAGTGAAAGGCAGGCCTCGGGTACCCGGGTGGGTGACACTTCCTGTCAACTCAGCTTCCACTGCATGTGGCAAGTGTGTGGTCACGAGTGAGCACTTCACACACAGCCCTTGAGGGTGAATCTAGACCACGCCCCCGGCCCCAATTTGACGAAGTTCATCAGGAGGAAGCAAAGTGCAGTAGGGCCTTGTCTCCCCTCCCCCCACCCCCACGCCGTGTGGGGTGCCTGGGGGGCCCTGCAATCCCCTCCCCGCTGGTGTGGTGGCAGGGTAAGCTCATGGAAGCCACATGGAGCAGAATTGGCAAATACAGAACAAATCCAATTGTTCCTTCTGGATGGAAAAGGCATTTTTGGTGAGATGGGTGGGCCTTCTTAAGTGCTTAACTGAAAGATGTCAAGAGCTCTAAGATCCAACTAAAAAGATTTTCACCTGCTAAGACCTTCGGTGGCACTGATCACTCACCGGTCATAGTGATGGCAACTATGTGGAAAAGAAAGTGAGCCCTGGGGCCTAGGTGCCGGTCCTGGCAGACCACTGTCAGAAGACACTTAACTATTGCAGATGTTTTGCTGGATGCCTTTCAGTGACTTTCCTTTAGATTTAGTGGCTTTAGAAAACAGATGACTGCCCTGTTTGTGCTAATTGCTTATTTAAGCAATGAATACGTAATTCCAGCACTCAAGGAGGCTGAGGCAGGAGGATCACAGAGTGGCCTAATGAGACCTCTCAAATGCAAACGCATAATAATGTTTTAGAGTTTTGAAATGCTTGCTTTTGAGCCATTGTTTTTTTTAATACCTTTTGAAATGGGGCCTGACTGTGTTGTCTAAGAAGGTCTTGGACATCTAGGCTCATTGAGCTTCCTGCCTCAGTTTCCCTGAGTGTTGAGACTACAGCTGCCAGCTGGCATGACTAGCTAAGTTTCTTTTTTCTTTTTAATTTGGAGAAAAGGGGAAATAGAATAAAAAATACAGATTTATTCTATCTTTTAAAACATTTTCGACTTTAGCACCTAAAGTATCAACATTTGTATTGCCAGAAAATTCCTATATACTAGGAGCTAGCTTGTATCAATCTACTTTATGAGAATAGGTTTACATATTCTAGAATAAAAGCGTTTCCTCCGTGAACTGTAGATAATCACAGGGGAAACACCTGTGGAGCCCAGAAGTCCAGTGTGTCCTTTTCTGGCAGTGACAGGACAGAGAAGAAAGCACCTAGGACAAAATTCACTTTCCTACACAGAGTAAGAAAGCTTTGGGTACATAGGAGGTCTTTTGGTTTTGGAATCCACAAGAACTAGTTTCCTTCCTTCCTTCCTTCCTTCCTTTCCTCCTTCCTTCCTTCCCTCCTTCCTTCCTTCTCTCCTTCCTTCCCTCTCTCCTTCCTTCCTGCCTTCCTTCCTTCTCTCTTTCTTTTCTTTAGTTTCCAATGTGATAACAAAAACGACCTTTCTCTTTTTTTTTTTTTTTGAAAGAAAACTTGGCAGAGCGTCTCTTTCTCTCTTAATCATAATGCCATGTCACCTCACTGTGAGTTCTAGGTGTTTCTTGGAATTAGGCTTTCCCTAGATCCTCATAACAGACAATTCCAAAATCTTGGTCCCTGGGTATATGAGTCAAAGTTGCAATGGCTTTGCAACCCCAAACTTATAATCACCGTCCTATCTACCAGGCCGGAGCTGCCCAAGGGCCTAAACACTTCACGTCTTCTCAGATCTTGCTGACAGGAATGAAGTTCACAAGATTTCCTCCCTTGAAGATGAAGGCTTTGAAGTAAGCCCTAGGTTCCCAGCTGGAGGCCCGCTCTTTTCCTTCTCCTGACACTGAAGCTGGGGACGAAAGCAGGAGACCAGCTGAGCATACACGTCAACTGGAGCTCCCTGGGCCTTTGCTGCTGCCGAGTGGGGTCACCAATAACTTGTGGAACTGGAGAAACCATGAGTCTTGGCCCAACTACTGATTCAATACCTAAATTTCCCTCAGATAAACAATGATAATTTTAAAAAACAGCCATAGTTCTCCAACTACAATATACTATAGAGTTTAGCTTTCTCTATAGAACAGTAATAATGGTGGCCAGTGCAACAGAGATGACATTGGATGCAGATGAATGCGTAATTCTGAAGCTGTTTGCCAATGGAAGGATCATTCACTTCCTTTGGATCTCAGTTACTGCCTCTGTGTGGTAAGGGGCGAACTCTAGATGACCCCCAAGTCATCTCCATCCTAACACTACTTTTTATAATACCTCACTATAAGTTTGGAATGAGTCTTGGAAATAATGGTTATCCAATGGATGACTTGTATTTCATTCAAAAACGATCACAAAGCAACTGCTTATAATTCTTCAAAGTAAGTCACAAATCTCATAAACATCCAATTCAGCTTTCAAATCAAGTTCTAACAAAACTTGAAATGTTTATGAAATTAATTTTAGTTAAGGAAGAGAACGCTGTCAAAACCCAAATCATTTGCTGACCTACTACCAAATCCTCTGTTACATAAAGTCAGTACAGTTTATGATTCCTTGGAATAATATATTGGCTTATTTTTTAAAACTATTTCCAACTGACAAAAAGTAGCTCAAAATTACAAGTAAGGAGAGTTAGGGAATTCTCTGATTAATGATTACTGTGACATACATGTTAGATGAAGAAATACAGATGGATTTACCAATTTATCCCTGTGCAGGATAAGTACAACTATAAAGCCAATCATCAATGAATTCAAGCTTAGGAAGTGGTAACTAATCTCATTTTCTTGTTGGCCAACAGGATTCAATGAGTAGACTGTGTCAAGAGCCGAGAGTTCTTAGATGTGTACTTTAATCTATTCCCTGCTGTCTTATCTCATGGTAGAGTAACAACAACAAGAACTTAAGGTCCCTTACAGATTAGGTCATTTAAAACAAAGAAGAGCTGTAGGAACTAAGTGCTACTATCACTCCCTTGTATGGAAAAGAAATGAGGCCTCTAGAGGTGGGCTGACTTGGTAAAGGGGCGCACGCGGCTGGTGATACTGGAATTTGGGAAAAGAAAAATGGAGGCGGGGCTCTGCTGAGTGCAAGAAGGTGACAGGAAGGACAGGAAGAGGAACCAGGTGCCACGTGGCATCATGGGAGAGGTGGGGGCAGAGCGTGGCATGTCACCTACAGGAACTCGTAGATTAATTTCATATTTCATTCCTCCTATATTTATGAGGAGGTATGGTCACTTACTTCTAGCACTGGTATTACAATGTGCAGTGCTTCAATGGATACAAGAGAACAAAGCACCCGAGAGTTACTCTCTGAGGTGCATTGCTAGGTGGAGGGATGCCCAGGGGTACGAGGAGAGCCTGTGATTGCAGATGGCATGAATGGGTAAGAAGATGAGAAGGGAAGAGGTAAGAATCACGCCAGTCTCTGAATGAGCCTTCGCTATCCCTGCACCGCAAAAATAAAAAGGCAAAGTCAAGCTCAGATGTTGGGAAGTGTATGAATCAAAGTGGGAAGGCTGGGGCTGGGGCTGGGGATAGAGCTGGTGCCGGTCACTGGGAGAGGAAGACGGGGGGTGGGGTTTCTAGTTTCCCTTCAGGGCAGTTTTTTAAAAAATGATTTTCCAACTGCATTTCGTGGGTCTAATGAGGAGTAGAGACGCCCTGATGTCCCCACCAGGAGGATGCTGACAGCACAGACCCTGAGTTTGAGCTCAGAAGAAAAGAAGTTGTTTCCAGGTAGTTTCATGTTTTCCAATGTCTTCCTGACTTCAAGTGGGGTTTTTGCAGCATCATTCTTAAATTTGAGAAGAAAATCTTTGCCAAAAGTGAAAAATCAGAATGTCCCATTTACGTGATTATCAGCTTTGTTCCAATAGGAAGGAGACACTGGATATATATATGTATTAAATTCTGTTTAATATAATTTCCTTCACGCTGACATAGTCGTTTTCAACCAGCTCTAGAAGTGCTTGGGATTGGAAAGGAAGCACTGATTGCTGCTTTTAGGAGTGATGCAAACCCATCGAGATAATTTGAACTGCTTAGACACCCTTGTTGGAGATGGCTTAAAAGAGCCACATTGGTGGTGGTTAACACCATATTCTATTTTCAGGAAACATGAATCATGGCAGCTATAACCCATTTTCAGAGCTGGTTTTGATTTTCTATAATTGAGGCACAAAGGTAGAAAAAGAAACCTCTGATTTCTAACAGATGTTACTAACACAAACTCAGTAGCTCATGTTCCCCACAGTCTACATTTCTCAGATCATCTTGGCTGGACCTTTTGTCTTCCATCTGCATCATGAGCTCAGCACTAAGAACATGCATGTGTCCTGCGTCTCAGGGAATTTCATGTAGCTAATCCTTGGAAGTAAGAGCTGGTCTAGCAGGGCATAAAAATGAAGGTGAAATACTTTCATGAGCTTTTACTTCTCTCCTATTAAAATAGTAAATAGACTCCCTAATTGTGCTTACGATGAAGAAGCACATCATACCCTTAGATCATTTCTGCAGATCAGGTGCTCCTCCATTACCTGGGATATATTTCAGCTCCCCTGATGTGTCTACTCTTCACAAGTTCTAAAATGAATTGATGGACATGGGATGTGAGTATATTTCCAAGCCATTATCTGGGAGTTTAGAAAGTAGGACTATTTCTCATCAAATGAGCTCAATCAATGGCAAAATCATACATTTAATGAGCAAATCAACGCAATCTGCTGTGCAAAAGTGAGTTAACTGCTATTAAAGGGGTAGAGTCAAAGCTTTCGAGCCTTTTATAACTGTCTCAGTCTAAAATAACCTTGAAAAATCTTTCAAAGCTCTATCAACATTTATCAGCTTCTACTCTGAGTTGCATGTGTCAAGTGTCATTCACGTGGCCCCCGGCACACCCCGGCCAAACAGTGGAACTTGCCTAGCCATGGTTTTTATAACTATTCAGAGCTCTGCTGATGTCCAATCAAGGTTGGGGGAAAAGAATGAAGAGACGGGGAGATAAGGAGGGAGAGAGGGAGGGAGGGAGAGAAACAAGGAGGTTTCGAAAAAAGGAGTGGGGGAGTGGGGAGAGAGGCCTCTAAAGTCCAGGGGAAATTTTAATGTGGCTATTTAAGTTGCAATAGCAGCACAGCAAGGCTTGCACAAGAATCAACAGGAAAGTTGGTTACAAGTGCTGGTAAATGAAATGTGCTGACTTTTGATACTTTTGAATAAAGAATAGTTATTTGCCTGAGTTACATTTTTATCTCCTCAAATTCCTAGTTTGGTGCACCCAATTGCTTCTCTCTGAATCAGGATTTTGTGGAGGTGAATGGAGACAAAGACAGCGTGGGTATAAAATGTCAGGCTCCTAGGGGAGGTCCCAACCACACGGATGCTAGCACACCAGAACCCAGATGGCCCGCCCCTAGCTGCACGTGACCCCCCTGCTTCCCACAGGCAGTCAGGATGATGCAAGGGTCAGCACGAGAGTGTGTGCTGTGTTTGTAATGCTATAACGAGCTATTGATTAATTTTGACAATTACAACCGCAGCTATGCTTTTATCAATACCGTAGATCCGGCAGAATGGCAGACTGTCTGTAATTTAACTCTCCTCTGGGACGGGATGGAAGAATAGCCCATAGGATGCCAGCAAGAGACCCTTTGCCCGTTCTCTGATAAAATGGGTTCCCTTGTGATGCATGAAGAGAGCTCTGTGGTCCTCAGGTGATGTGGAGGCAGCCATCCGCAGCGCCCCTGTCCTGGGACAGGACCAGCATTAGCTGCAGTTTCTTTTTCTAGCCTAGGCAGGTACCTTGCCCCCTGAACAAGATCCTCTTTGTGGGACTCTATGCGAGCCACTGCTGCATAAGCTCACATGGCCAGCTTGTCTCCCTCTAGACTGCAGAAGTTGGTCCTGCCCCAGTGACAGGCAGGCTTAGCTGGGTAAGGGCTGGCAGCCATGTTTATTTGTGTTTGTGCAAAGTCCTGGTCTTTCCAATTTCAGGAGCACTGCTCACCATTAGCCAGTTCCTGAGATTGCTGGCTTGCTTTGACAGGAAAATGTGGGGTTTACTTTTACACAGATATCTCCCATTGTGGTTCCTCCAGCCATAATGAGGTCTTTAGCTTGTGGCATTACTGTAGGGCTTAATAGACATACAATAAGGGGAAACAAAGGAGGAGGCTACAATGCTTGATAAGAAATGTACTCATCATCTTGCCCATGTAATTGTAACCCCTCTGTACAGTATTTTCACAATAAAAAATATATATACACATAAAATAATCCACATACAAATTCCCTTATTTCATATTTTGATGAAGAATGTCTAATTAGTACAATGTATACATTATATGTGTATTATTATATGTATATATATCATTATATGAGGGAAATAACTAGAGAGAGGGGAGGGAGGGAGGGAACATAGCAGTTCCATTGCTCAACACTGATCATAAGGAGGATGCTATGTCAGAAGACTGGGAACAGCATATGTCTCCTGTCCTTTCCTGTCCTTGCAGGAAGGGGGAGGTCTGAGATGAAGTCAGTTAGAAACCCCTCTCTCCCCGACCCCTCCTCTTCTTACACTGCAGCTAAAATCTCCACACCACATCTACCACCTGCACTTCATGGATTGCTACTTTGCCTTTGGAGCATGAACTCTTCCTCCTCTTTCAAATTCTTCAAGGTCAGGGCTGCAGTTCCCTCAGGATGGGGCAGATCTCACAGCTCCTGCCCAGGGCCCAGCTCCAGAGTCTGATGTTTGCAGAGCAGCCTCAGACCCTAAGGAACTGGGGGCACATGTCCTGACAGACAAGCGGTGCACTTGCTGAGCTGCCCTGGGTCTCAGACCTGTGCAGCCTGAGAGGAGGTCTGTGGAGCACTGGGCAGAGGGCTCATCTAATTTCTTGGCCTTACCCTGGCATCTCCCTGACAGGGTAAGGATACACCTTTACCTGGTATCTCCTGGGAAAACTAAAACTACATTGAGACACGCATGAAAGTGGGAGATGCCAACTGGGCAAGAAGCCAGACTGGAAGGAACAGCAAATACAAAGGCTTGAGGTTGGCACAATCGTCTCAGTGCATGATTTTATCTACTTATCACGTCCATGTTTCTAACCTTGATATACATTGTACAAAATTATTGTTCATAATGGCAGCTTCATAGCTATGGGGTGGAAGAAGTTTAAGTTACTTGACTCTGAGACATTAAGTCTATTCTAAATTTGCACTATTTTTGATCTGATGCAATAAACAAATTTGTGCTATGGCTTTTGCTTGAGTTCTATTATTCCTTGCCTTTACCTAGCAGGTGGTCTCAGGTGGCCACTCAGGAAGGCCAGGAGTTGTCAAGAAGGTCTGAAGAGTTATTTTCCTAGTGTACAATCAGCAATGTATTCATGGAGCAGCGTGACTTCTTAAATAGCATGACTTCAGAGAGGACATGGCTTCGTGGAGGACAGGAGTTCACGGAGGACACGGCTTCATGGAAGTCATGGCTTCACGGAGATCATGACTTCATGGAGGACATGCCTTTGGAGAGCAGACAAGTGGCTGGAGCAGTCACTGTGCTTTTAGGGATGCCCAAGGAGCTGCCAGGCAGTGCACTGGAGCTGGGGAATCCTGGGGACTGTGATGAGCCGTCCGGAGGAAATTACAAAGTCAATTATTTCGAGTAATTAAATTATCACTCCAGAAAGAGGAACATTTCTAGTGAGTGAGGTTCACAAGCTCTTCTCACACAGTCCTCCTCATGCTACCATCACTTCAGCTCCTCAGTCATGCTGGGAAGCGCTGGGCTCAGGTACCATCAAGCCTGGCTGACTCCAGCTGGTCCACAGTCTCCTTCCCTTCAAATAAGACTTTGGGGTTATCTTCGATTGGATTGTGTACAAGTGAGGCCATAGTTGTTTCTTTGGTTTGCATGGAAAGTACTTGCTACATTTGTTAAACATACACTCTTCAATAGACCACTATTGGCTTAAACTTGTATTGGTATTTCTGTATTTTGTAATCTATGGGAATCCTAAAAGATGAAAAGTGACCTGGAATTAATTCTCCTGACCTCTGGGAAGTAGAGCTGAAGGATGGGGGTGAGATAGATAAGAGATAGCTCAGGAGGTACTGGAAGATAAACCTGGGGATGTAGATGTAGCAATTCCTCAGACTGAAGGTTAAAAGACCAGTAGCAGTGGAAACTGAAGTCTGCTGTTTATCTTTGGCTGGGGACAGTGCAGACAGCTGCAACATGAGCCTCCTTCATAGCCAGGGCAGTGGCCTTCAGGGTGAGCTGTGGTGGGTGTGCCAACGCTCTTCTTAGGCATCAATAAGCACATCAGCGTGGATTCTGCTGCAAGGTTTGGTGATGAAGCTGCAGATCTTCTTTAGTGAATAACAGAGGAAAAATACATGCTCTTATCACAACTAACGAAGCAAAGCTTAGTAGCAGGAAGAAAGTTCTGAATGTCATTGAGTGGTTTGAACAACACCAAAGGAAGAGTGGGTTTTAAAGTTAAAAACAAACATTGGGAAATTATTTTGAATTTCTGATAGGCATGGGGCGATTGCAAAGTCAAACCTGTAGTTGACACAGCCACTCAATTCATTAAGGTAAATATAATTTTTTGAGAGATGGTGATCTTTAGTTCAGAGTTAGCCGGTTATTTCTTTTACTTTCTTCCTCCTCAACTTCCTTTCATGTAGCTATAGTATTAGAAGATATAAGGTTATCAACTAAGAAAAAGCAGGCTGCTTGCAGATATCAGTGTAAGTCACTGGAAGTCACTTTTCTCATAGTGAGGAGCTACTGGCAGGTCTAATTACTGCCCTATCTGAAAGACCAATGTATGATAAAATTTGAGAAATAACTCTCCTGGCTGCTTGCATTACTGTGTGTTCCAGCCATTACTCTCTAAGACCGAATCTTTCTGAAATTAGCTAGCAATCCTGTAAAGCATTACTGAACTTGAACCTCAAAAAACATTACCAAGATAAAAATTCTGGTGGTAAATTAAGCTACTCAAAATACCAAACTCCTTTAAGTCCTATTACATTGTTTTCTGCTCAAAGGAACTAAACTGCCTCCCCCACCTCTTTTTTTTGCAGGGGAGGCGGGCAAACAGGGCCTGGGCGCTGTCCCTGAGCTTTTGTGCTCAAGGCTAACACTCTACCACTTGAGACACAGTTCCTCACTGGGCTTTTTGGTGGTAACTTAGAGATAAGAGTCTCATGGACTCTCTTGCCTGGGTGGCTGTGGAACCTTAAACTTCAGATCTCAGCTGCTGAGTAGCTAGGATTACAGATGTGAGCCACTGGTGCCTGGCTTTACCTCACTTTTTAAGATGTCTTTTTTTAATTATTATTTTTAAAAACTGCATAATTACAGAATGGCAGTTTGGAAGTTTGTAAAGAAATAGATTTTGGGGTCTGGATTTCTTGCAGAAGAAAGGTAGACTTCCATGTGGCGTGGTGGGAAGGATGCTTCCTGAACACTGGCTGCTGGCCTCCTGGGGGTGGCGTGGGGGACAGGTTACCGGAAGGAGGCAGAGGCACTGGGACTCTGTGGGGTCAACGTCCTGATCCAGGTCACAGGAGGTGGAGCCAGTGTGGGCTTTGATAAAGAAATCTTTCTGATGAGTACATCAGGACCGCATGGGTACAGGGCGTGGCAAGGGGCCTGGAAGGAAAAGGGGGTCCAGCATCGGATAGGCATGCTTTTAGGCATGTCCCCTTCATTCAGCCCTTTCAGCGTTCTGTGAGGTTGGATGAAGTTGTTGGGGATGATGGAGAAGGTCCTCTCAAACATCCCTCTTGCCAGGGTGCCTCCAGGGATATGCAGATAGCAGCTAGAATGTACCAGCAAACACAGACCCAGTGGCAGCCCTAATGTTCTTTATTAAGGTTGGGGCTGAGGCTTCTTGCATATGGTCTAAGAATGAGACAAACTGCCCTGTTATGTAGCTCCTGGTCAGAAGCCTGAGAGCGATGGGTTACCCGAGACACGTTAGTTTCTCTCAGTTCCCTCGAGGGTTAATTCATAGAGCTCAGGGTATGCTCCCTACGATTCCAAACCTGTGCTCCAGTCAGAGGTGGGATTTGATCTCAGGTCTACCTAAAGGAAACGTCTCTGCAACGTCCCCCTCGGCCTCCTCCACTCCTCAGGGCTCCCTCCCAGTCAGCACTGTCAGCTGAACCACTTGACAGACATTTCCTACGACTGACCCAGTAATGCTGCTGGCTGGGGTACCTCCTGACCTCTGGGCATTGCTTGATCTTAAATATATTTTGCACCATTAAATTTTTCCTCTCCATCCAAGACAAAATAATAAATGGAGCCGACAAAAATTTGGGGTGGATTGAAATGATACCAATTCTTTTCAATGCATCTTACAATAGTAATTAAAGCTTTGCATTAGATTGATCTGGATGACACTGTCAATATCCAATCATGGCTTACTTATGCAATATCAATTTTATATGACCTGATCTAAATGTTGATGCTACTGTGTATCAGGCACTGTGCCAAGTATCTTAGTGCATGCAGGTGGTTTAGTTTTAATTTTTAGTCATCCCCAACATTCTTGTCAGGTTGGTGCTATTGTTCCTCACAATTTTACAGATGAGTTCCTTGGGTTTGAAGAAGGGCAAGTCCAGCTAAGTATGAAGTGTGAACCACTATATGCGAAGTAACGAAATGTCTTTGTATTTTGACCAAGAAATCAACTCTGATGCATTTAAAGATGATAAAAAACATCATTTAAAAATGTTTCTTTGCAATGTATGTATTGTTCAACTAAATGAAAACTTTTGTCTTAATTCTACCTCTATCGACCAATCATCTATAGCTTCTGAATTACCTGTCAGATTAACGATCAGTTAACAATTATAGCATTGAACCACTGTGATTGGTAGAATTTACAGGTAAGGAATTGTAGTTAGTAAGAATTCAAATGTAATTTAAATGATGGTCAAAAAAATTCCTACAAAAGAAATGGCATTTGGTTCAGGAGAGTATTTCTTTCTTTTCCATTAGACGTTGGTTTACATTTGGGAAAAACTAAGACCAAACTGACTTTCTTTGATTGATTTAAAATGTAAATTTTGGGCTTTTTGATAATTTTGCTTGCTTCTCCGTGGCAATGGCTTGCTCACAGATTCTGTCCTCACTAAGCCTAAGGACTCCCTGCCCCCACACTGTAATATGCTTTTTAAATGGTTTTATAAAAATATTTCTGTGGGGTATACAAACTACAGTGACGTAATTTGTTTTATTCCATGCAATTTCCTATAAACATTCTTAAAACAACATTTATAGCAGATTAACTTTCTTATATGAGATTAAATTGTCATTAATATATTTTTAACGTTTTATGAAAAATATTTTAATACAAAGAAATACAATTTCCCCATCTATTTTTACCACAATTGC
This sequence comes from Dipodomys spectabilis, assembly GCF_019054845.1. Lineage (NCBI taxonomy): Eukaryota > Metazoa > Chordata > Mammalia > Rodentia > Heteromyidae > Dipodomys > Dipodomys spectabilis. Next base: position 2,221,902 of record NW_024870803.1, read on the forward strand.
ATTTTTTGTTTTAGATCATTTTCATTAAAATATCTTCAGTTTTCTAACCAAAAAAGTCAATTCTTTTCCCCCCTTAAAGAAATAATTGGGTCATATACTGTAATTGCTTTTAGGCTAGATAGTATCTTAGAAATAATAAAAATCTAGGTTGGAACTGGAGGATCAGAAAGTGATAGAAGATATTAATATGAGGCTAAGAGAGTATCAAAGTGTGGGTCTTATTATTTTCTTTTTACAGTTATCTCTTTTATATTCATGTTTTTAAAAACATAATTTTTCTAGAACCTTACTTATTTTCCAAAAATCATTAAAATCTCATAAAAATGGCATGATGCTCTAAGTCTATATTGGTTCTATATCTCACATTTTTGTAATACTTTTGAGTGTGTCTGTAAACTGTGACTCGCATTTCATATTACAACAGGTCTTCAACTCCCAATTCCCATGTGGAAGTTAGACCCTTTAGTCATAGATCATTTTTGTCTCATTGGCCATGGGTGGCTAATAACTAAAATTTACCAGGCATGTTTTCATAATTAATAATGCAATGTCCACTTCAGGGTGACCTGCTGGAGGGGCGGGAGTCCTGGCCTTGCGCC